>NC_084621.1:15782932-15895432 GCF_033978795.1 Nerophis ophidion
TCAACGAGCTAGTGCAAGGAATTTGGGTATTTTACCATCTACGGTCCGTAAAATCATCAAAAAGTTCAGAGAATCTGGAGAAATCACTGCACATAAGCGATACTATTAAAAACTTTTGATCCCTCAGGCGGTACTGCATCAAAAACCGACATCAGTGTGTAATGGATATCACCACATGGGCTCGGGAACACTTCATAAAACCACTGTCAGTAACTACAGTTGGTCGCTACATCTGTAAGTGCAAGTTAAAACTCTACTATGCAAAGCAAAACCCATTTATCAACAGCACCCAAAAACGCCGCCGGCTTCGCTGGGCCCGAGCTCATCGAAGATGGACTGATGCAGAGTGGAAAAGTGTTCTGTGGTCTGACGAGTCCACATTTCAAATTATATTTGGAAACAGGACGTGGTGTCCTCCAGAACAAAGAGGAAAATAACCATCCGGATTGTTATAGGCGCAAAGTTCAAAAGCCGGTGTATTAGTGCCCAAGGCATGGGTAACTTACACATCTGTGAAGGCACCATTAATTCTGAAAGGTACATACAGGTTTTGGAGCAACATATGTTGTCATCCAAGCAACGTTATCATGGACGCCCCTGCTTATTTCAGCAAGACAATGCCAAGCCACGTGTTACAACAGCGTGGCTTCGTAGTAAAAGAGTGCGGGTACTTTCCCGGCCAGACCTGTCTCCCATGGAAAATGTGTGGCGCATTATGAAGCGTAAAATACGACAGCAGAGACCCCGGACTGTTGAACGACTGAAGCTCTACATAAAACAAGAATGGTAAAGAATTCCACTTTCAAAGCTTCAACAATTAGTTTCCTCAGTTCCCAAACGTTTATTGAGTGTTGTTAAAAGAAAAGGTGATGTAACACAGTGGTGAACATGCCCTTTCCCAACTACTTTGTCGCGTGTTGCAGCCATGAAATTCTAAGTTAATTATTATTTGCAACAAAAAAAAAAGTTTATGAGTTTGAACATCAAATATGTTGTCTTTGTAGTGTGTTTAATTAAATATGGTTTGAAAAGGATTTGCAAATCATTGTATTCTGTTTATATTTACATTTTAACTCAATTTCCCAACTCATATGGAAACGGGGTTTGTACTTAACTGCAAGTTGGAGATCAACATCCTTTGCAATATGGAAATCCAACACTTTTTTTTCTTCAGAATTTAATTGGGGACTCTATAAGTTAAGCAACAAATTACCGTCATGGTGGGATTTTTTTTTTTTTTTTGCAATTTCCCGTAAGCCTGGCTGTGCGTATGTGAGCTCCAACATGAAACGCCAAAACAATTTAATTGTTGGACGTACCAGCAGTGCATTAAACAGACACTTATATGAAATTGTATTTTTGGCTGTGTTTTAGTATTTAAAGCACCGGAGGAGTTTAGAGCAGAGGTGTCCAAAGTGCAGCTCGAGTTTTCTTGTTGTCTGTTCATCACCAATGATTTTTTGATTTAGACTCAAGACAAACTTTATTGATCCAAAAGGGAAATTGTTCCACGCCGTAGCTCAGTTGAAAAGGATGGAAAGAACAATGCAGGTATAAAGTAGACTAAAAATGTACCTTAGGAGCAATATAAAATGTAATATTTACACATTATATATATGTAGCAAGTCTTATTCTGCGTTGTGTATTTTTTTAAAAATTAAAGACACTCCACCATTCCATCGTTTAATCATTTATTGGCCACCTGTGTTGAAAACACGAAACACACACACAGGTCTTTACTTTCTGGCGGAGTGATACCTCCTCGTCAAAAGTCCGAAAGAACAGAAAATAAAAAACATTCATTCATATAGAAATAAAAATTTAAATTACATTAACAACAACGTTTTATCACAGAAGAATAATTATAATGCACAAATCCACATATCTGTGTTGGCCCTGCGATGAGGTGGCGACTTGTCGAGGGTGTACCCCGCCTTCCGCCCAATTGTAGCTGAGATAGGCGCCAGCGTCCCCCGCGACCCCGAAAGGGAATAAGCGGTAGAAAATGGATGGATGGATGGAAATCCACATACCTGTGTTGGAAACACCAAACACATACACAAGTCTCTACTTTCTGGTGGAGACACACCACACACACACACACACACACACACACACACCACACACACACGCATGCGCATGCACACACACGCACACACGCATACACACACACACACACAGGCATACACACACACACCACGCACACACACACACACACTAGCACACACACACACACACACACAGGAACACACACACACATGCACACAAACACTAACACACACGCACGCACAGACAGACACACACACACACACAACACACACACACCACGTACACACACACACACATGCATGCACACACACTCACGCACACACACACACCACACACACACGCATGCGCATGCACACACACACACACACACATACACACACACACACACACAAGCATACACACACACACCACGCACACACACACACACACTAGCACACACACACACACAGGCACACAAACACTAACACACACGCACGCACACACACACTAGCACACACACACACAGGAGCACACACACACATGCACACACACACTAACACACACGCACGCACAGACACACACACACACAACACACACACACACACACGCATGCACTGCACACACACACACACACATGCACACACACACTAGCACACACACACACAGGCACACAAACACTAACACACACGCACGCACACACACACTAGCACACACACACACACAGCCACACAAACACTACCACACACGCACGCACAGACACACACACACAGGCACACACACACGCATACACACACACACCACACACACACACATGCACACACACACTAGCACACACACACACACATGCACACAAACACTAACACACAGGCACGCACAGACACACACACACAGGCCCACACACACGCATACACACACACCACACACACACCACGCGCACACACACACACATGCACACACACACTAGCACACACACACACAGGCACACAAACACTAACACACACGCACGCACACACACACTAGCACACACACACACACAGGAACACACACACACGTGCACACAAACACTAACACACACGCACGCACAGACACACACACACAGGCACACACACACACATGCACACACACACCTTAACACACACACAACACACACACACACACCACGTACACACACACCACATACACACACATACACACACACACACACACACACACACCAGTGAACATTAGTCCTCACTTTCAGGCCGACAGCGTTCCCCCTTTGTCAGCAATAATCTCCCCCTTCTCGCCGCCCCCAAACCCCCTCCCTCCCCCCGTAACCCCTCCTCGGCTCCAGATAGCGTCCACATTGCTATTCTAGTAGCGGCGCAGCCATCAGTTTGCTGTGACACGAGCCGGTGGAGGGAAAAGAAGGGAGGACAAGCCCGAAGGGACAGAAAGAAACTACCAGCTTTCAGTCCCTATTAATCATTGACTTCATCCAGGGGAAAAAAAAGAGTGCATCTCCTTTTCTGCATTTTAGTGGGATGCATGGTGGGATGCATGGTGGGATGCAAAGTCTGGCGGGATTTTGCCCTGGTCGTGGTCTTCATCTTCCCCAACACTAAGATGCTATCTATTAGCATCCATCAGCTGACCTTGTGGCTCTGCTTTTATGAGAGACGCCAGCGCATCCGATGCTTTATCACTTGACAGCCCATCTATTGCAGCGCTCGCAAAAATGAATGAAGCGATCCGTCCGGGACGCCATCACACTGACGGCTTTGACTGAGAGGCTCACATGGATTCAAACCTGGATTTCTGCTACTAGGGACAGTGGGGCAAAAAAGTATTTAGTCAGCCAGCGATTGTGCAAGTTCTCCCACTTAAAATGATGACAGAGGTCTGTAATTTTCATCATAGGTACACTTCAACTGTGAGAGACAGAATGTGAAAAAAAAATCCAGGAATTCACCTTTTAGGAATGTTAAAGAATTTATTTGTAAATGATGGTGGAAAATAAGTATTTGGTCAACCATTCAAAGCTCTCACTGATGGAAGGAGGTTTTGGCTCAAAATCTCGCGATACATCGCCCCATTCATTCTTTCCTTAACACGGATCAATCGTCCTGTCCCCTTAGCAGAAAAACAGCCCCAAAGCATGATGTTTCCACCCCCATGCTTCACAGTAGGTATGGTGTTCTTGGGATGCAACTCAGTATTCTTCTTCCTCCAAACACGACCAGTTGAGTTTATACCGAAAAGTTCTATTTTGCTTTCATCTGACCACATGACATTCTCCCAATCCTCTGCTGTATCATCCATGTATCCATTTTGGTATAAACTCAACTGGTGGTGTTTGGAGGAAGAAGAATACTGAGTTGCATCCCAAGAACACCACACCTACTGTGAAGCATGGGGGTGGAAACATCATGCTTTGGGGCTGTTTTTTCTGCTAAGGGGACAGGACGATTGATCCGTGTTAAGGAAAGAATGAATGGGGCGATGTATCGCGAGATTTTGAGCCAAAACCTCCTTCCATCAGTGAGAGCTTTGAATGGTTGACCAAATACTTATTTTCCACCATAATTTACAAATAAATTCTTTAAAATTCCTGGATTTTTTTTTCACATTCTGTCTCTCACAGTTGAAGTGTACCTATGATGAAAATTACAGACCTCTGTCATCATTTTAAGTGGGAGAACTTGCACAATCGGTGACTGACTAAATACTTTTTTGCCCCACTGTACCTTTATGGACCTTGTGTGCACCGAAAAAGATCCTACCCAAAAGTGTTCCTTGACTGTGAGTCCTGGTTCCCAGATCCAGTGAGTTGCACCACTAGGTTTGCCCTCACAAAGTCTGTTTTGTATTCCCCACATTGTGCCCTAAATCCTCCCCCTCTCTCCCCTCCACTCATGTCACGGGGGGCGCCGACATTGACGTGACTAATGCAGCCAGCGAGCAGCACCGCAGCGAGCCTCTATCAGCCAGCGAGCAGCCCTCCCGCCGCCTGCTCGGGCTCAGTCTGTTTGCGGCGAATAATCGTCTCCAGCTCAGTGGCAGCGCTAATAATCCTCCAGCATAATCTTCAATTAGAGCCGGCGGGCTAATCTCTGACAGGAATTATCGTGGCGTTTAGCGTCAGGGTTTTATTTTTTGTTTCTTTTTTGGTGTGCATTTTTTTTTACGCCATCAAAGGAGGTGAAATTCTGCTGAGAGCGTGGCGGCGAAAATGACGTACATCATGTCTTTAATGAGCTGGCAGGGGAAGCTGAAACTGCTACTTTATTTCCTTGAATTGCCGCCGATTATATAATATGCGCCTGCCTAGAATTAATGCCGGGTCAAACTCGTTTCGCCAAATAATTAGCATATGCCTAGAATTTCCACCGGGTCAAACTCGTCACGTCACGAGTGACACTTCACCCATCATCATTTTCAAAATGGAAGAGGCTGATTTCAATCATTTGAAATCGCATAAAGGGAAGAAGATTAAGAGCTATTCAGTAGGATATAAGCTCCAAGCTATTGAATATGCTAAAAAGAACAGTAAGCAGCTATGTTTTTTTAATGTACCGTAGCTGCGTGTGTCAAATATGAGTCATTAAATGACTTCCGCCTCCTGGTGGTAGAGGACGCTAGTGATCCTTCTTGCGACTACTCGGATGCAGAAGAAGTGACAACAAGCAGCAAGAGTGAGCAGCGATCATTTATTTTTTCCTCTCGCTCGCACTTTTAACATGGAGGATTACATATCTAAAATAAAACAGTTTTCTAAACTGGACTTTCAATCGAAGCAGGAGGTAAGAAAGGAAGATCTCCATCGAGACAGAGAAACTTTTAAAACTGAAAAAAGATAAGGAAGACTTCTATAAACAAGTTATCGATGCTTTTGTATAGAAGGAGCTGCGCATGGACTTCATTTATAAGTAAAGGTAAGACCATAATAACGTTTTTTTTATTAAATGTGCTTTTCATGATGGTATCCTTACATCACACTCAAATTTATAAGCGCATGTCACGGCCAGGGCGCATTACAATGTGTCCTCATCTGTGCCTCATGACGAAAGCACCACGGGCCACGCCCACATGCGCTCTCTCAGCTAACAGCGCGCTCAGACACGCCCCTGCTCGCGCTGAGAGCAGCACACCCATGCAGCTACAAGCCTGCAGACGATTGCCTTACACACCTGGAATTGATGAGGGCGAGCTGCTTAAAAGACCAGTGGACCCAGGGATCCTCGTGGGAACTTAGTTCTCAATTCGGATACCTGTTTCCGTTTCATTGGCCTGAATTTGGACTGCCTCCCTCGTTCCTCGACTCCTTGCTCGCCCCTGGACTCTGACGCCTCTCTCTCGCCCCTGATCCTGCCTTCCCCATGGACTTCCTCGTTCTTTCGCTCTCGTCAACATTTTGGTAACACACACTTCAGTTAAATTCTACACATAGTCTTTCACTATACACTTTTGAGTTTTTGTCACACTTCATTTCCTTGGTTTACCCGTTAGAATTGTTTATTATTCTTATCCTCGCGGGAACTTAGTTCTCAATTCTGATACCTAATTCCGTTCCATTGCCCTGAATTTGGACTGCCTCCCTCGTTCCTCGACTCCTCGCTCGCCCCTTTACTCTGATGCCTCTCTCTTGCCCCTGATCCTGCCTGCCCCATGGACTTCCCCATTCCTTCGCTCTCATCAACACTTTGGTAACACACACTTCAGTTAAATTCTACACATAGTCTTGCACCATACACTCTTGAGTTTTTGTCACACTTCATTTCCTTCGTTTACTCGTTTTCTCAATTCGGATACCTGTTTCCTTTCCATTGCCCTGAATTTGGACTGCCTCCCTCGTTCTTCGACTCTTTACTCGCCCCTGGACTCTGACGCCTCTCTCTCGTTCCTGATCCTGCCTGCCCCGTGGACTTCCTCTTTCCTTCGCTCTCGTCAAGACTTTGGTAACACACACTTCAGTTAAATTCTACACATAGTCTTGCACCATACACTTTTGAGTTTTTGTCACACTTCCATTTCCTTGGTTTACTCGTTAGAATTGTTTGTTATTCTTATCCTCGCGGGAAGTTAGTTCTCAATTCGGATACCTTTTTCCATTCCATTGCCCTGAATTTGGACTGCCTCCCTCGTTCCTCGACTCCTCGCTCGCCCCTGGACTCTGACGCCTCTCTCTCGCCCCTGATCCTGCCTTCCCCATGGACTTCCTCGTTCCTTCGCTCTCGTCAACATTTTGGTAACACACACTTCAGTTAAATTCTACACATAGTCTTTCACCATACACTCTTGAGTTTTTCTCACACTTCATTTCCTTGGTTTACTCGTTAGAATTGTTTTTTATTCTTATCCTCGCGGGAACTTAGTTCTCAATTCGGATACCTGTTTCCGTTCCATTGCCCTGAATTTGGACTGCCTCCCTCGTTCCTCAAATCCTTGCTCGCCCCTGGACTCTGACGCCTCTCTCTTGCCCCTGATCCTGCCTTCCCCATAGACTTCCTCGTTCCTTCGCTCTCGTCAACACTTTGGTAACACACACTTCAGTTAAATTCTACACATAGTCTTGCACCATACACTCTTGAGTTTTTGTCACACTTCATTTCCTTGGTTTACTAGTTGGAATTGTTTATTATTCTTATTATATATATATTAATAAATTATAAGGACACTATGCTCACCTGGTGTCAGTCTGCCGTCATCTCCCCTTGTTTAAACCATAACAGTGCAGGCCTAAATTTACCGCATGCCTTTGGTGAGCGCCGTAGTGAGGAGAGGTTTTGAATTAATTAGCGCCCCGGCGGCAATTCAAGGAAATACGGTAATCTCAATCTCATTTCTTCTCCGGTTCAGTCCGACAAACCTCTCAGCATACGTCCCGCCGCATGAAGAAGCAATAACTCCCAGCGCCCGCCTTCCTTCCCGGCACATTCCATGGCTGTTGCTCGCCCAAAGAAAGGCGGCAAACACGCCAGAGCCGACTTCATGGTGTTGTGGCCTTGCTCCGGGGGGGGATTTGGCCCACATGAAATATCCTTCTCCCCGTGTAATGTGATGAACAAGCTGTCACCACCTGCCCAACGCACGGCTCGCTCGCCGATAGAAATGACACACTTTCGCCCCCTCGGGAGGTTTGAGAAGATGTTTACACGTCGCATCTTTGCACAAATTCATTACGGTGCTGAACGGCGCTGCACGGAAACTTGCAACCAGCCTATTTAGCATAGAAATACATATTTACTATATTCAATTTCGGAGCTTAGTCACATCACTACATGAAAAATATCCTCAGTATTGGGGGTGTCTTGATACCAAATGTATTTTGATACTTTTTTAAATAAAGGGGACCACAAAAAAAATGTCATTATTTGAACAGCAAATCTTCGAATACATGAAACACATGTGTCATGTCTGTTGATCATGTTTTTGTTTGGCCAATTGTTGTTTGTTTTTTGGACACTCAGTTCCTGTTTTTGCACTTCCTTGTTTGTTTTGTTTCCATGACTACCCATTAGTTTTCACCTGTCCTTATGTCACGCACCTGTCTCACGTTTTGCACTCGCACACCTGTCACTAATCACCACAGCATTATTTAAGCCTGTAGTTGCCAGGTAGTCAGCCTGGCGATTTTACCTTTACCCACGTCATGCCATGTTACCTGATATCAACCAAAGCTCCTCATCCCAGCCCCCGGATTGTAAATAATGTAAATAATTCAAGGTATATACTATGATGATTAACCTGTGTGATGACTGTATTATGCTGGTCGGTTGAAAAACTTATTCGGGTGTTACCATTTAGTGGTCAATTGTACGGAATATGTGCTGTACTGTGCAATCTACTAATAAAAGTATCAATCAATCAAAAACCTCTACTTCATGCCATGCCCTGCCTGTCACTCATACTGTCCATAGTTTCCCTCCAGCCCATGCCACGTAAGTGTTTGGTTTTTATGTCACAGTTATCGATTTTCGCCTTTTGTCCACAGTTCTGCCTTTCCGCTAGTTTTTGTTTTCATTAGTCACGTTTGTTCTCCGTCATTGTGCGCAACTTTTGTTTGCTTCCTTTTTTTGCAGTTTGTTAGTGTTAAAATAAAATATGTACTTACATTCACGTCTTGCCCGCGCCAACTTTCCTTTGCCTTCCGGAAAAACAAACCCCATAGTCCACGTATTGACAATATGTTTATTATTGCAATTTAGTCCTTAAATAAAATGTTGAACATACTAGACAACTTGTCTTTTAGTTGTAAGTAAACAAAAAAAGACTCCTAATTATTCTGCAGTAACATATTGTGTCATTTATACACCTATTATTTTGTACACATTATGAGGGACAAACTGTAGAAAATGAATTATCTATCTAATTGTTCATTTACTGTTTATGTCTGCTTATTTTCTTTTTTAACATGTTCTATCTACACATCTGTTCAAATGTAATAATCACTTATTCTTCTCTCGTTTGATACTTGACATTAGTTTTGGATGATAACACACATGTAGGTATCAATTCGATACCAAGTAGTTGCAGGATCATACAGTAAAATATAATACCAAATAAACTAATAATAATATGGTTAAGAAATACTGATATAAGGGGTAGGTGTCGTGCTGTTTTCTTTTTTAACATGTTCTATCTACACTTCTGTTAAAATGTAATAATCACTTATTCTTCTCTTCTTTGATACTTGACATTAGTTTTGGATGATACCACACATTTAGGTATCAATCCGATGCCAAGTAGTTACAGGATCATACATTGGTCATATTCAAAGTCCTCATGTGTCCAGGGACATGTTAACTGACTTTATCTATAAACATAATATAAAAAATGAAGTATTGTTGGCGGTTTTTGAATGCATTTTTAAAGTGATTTAGAGGCAGAGTGGATTGTACACAATAGCTTCATTGCGAGCCACCAAGAACAAGGGGATTTTTACAAATTAGAATGCAAAAAACATAAAAACTTTTGTCTTCTTGCCTCTCATAACTATTGTGAAAGATAGGCAAAATTCCCGCCCCACCAAAAAAATATATATATATATATATATATATATATATATATATATACACACAGAAGTGGGTAGTAACGCGCTACATTTACTCCGTTACATCTACTTGAGTAACTTTTGGGATAAATTGTACTTCTAAGAGTAGTTTTAATGCAACATACTTTTACTTTTACTTGAGTATATTTATAGAGAAGAAACGCTACTTTTACTCCGCTCCATTTATCTACATTTAGCTCGCTACTCGCTTCTGATTTTTATCGATCTGTTAATGCATGCTTTTTTTGTTTTGGTGTGTCAGGCAGACCTTCAAAGTCGGCTCTATCACATGCCTTTGTTTCACCAATCAAATGCAGTCACTGGTGACGTTTGACTCCGTTTCACCAATCAAATGCAGGCACTGGTGACGTGTGACTCCGTTTCACCCATCAAATGCAGGCACTGGTGACGTTTGACTCTGTTTCACCAATCAAATGCAGTCACTGGTGACATTTGACTCCGTTTCACCCATCAAATGCAGTAACTGGTGACGTTTGACTCCGTTTCACCAATCAAATGCAGTCACTGGTGACGTTTGACTCCGTTTTACCAATCAAATGCAGTCACTGGTGGGGTTTGACTCAGTTTCACCAATCAAACAGAGCCAGGCGGTCACATGATTAACTGCACACTTTAAAAAAAAAAAAATTATAAACCTTTATTTATAAATTTCAACATTTACAAACAGTTGAAAATATTAAAGTATGTCCAAAAACGGTACAAAATAGTATAAAAAAACATACAAAACAGCGGCAGGGGGTTGTAAATTCAAAGTAGCTAAAATAGAATGCAAAATATATATATATATATATATGTAGGTGTGGGAAAAAATCACAAGACTACTTCATCTCTACAGATCTGTTTCATGAGGGGTTCCCTCAATCATCAGGAGATTTTAATGGAAGCATTCACATACAGTGGTTTATATAGAGCACAGAGTGGGTGGGTACAAGCAGGCGTAGGGTGTGGTGATTGGCTCATGTGTTACCTAGGAGGTGTTTCCGTCTATGGCGGCATGTTGAAATGATTTCACTGCGCTTGTTGAGAGATGATAGATCTGGATGATATATAATAAACAGTTTCTCTTTTAAGCATAGGTTGCATCTTTTAATACCACTGTTGTAAGGTGTGCTGGATGCAAGAATTTGCCATGTTATTGAATATTCAACATTATTGTCTTTGAGGTTCCAAATGTGTTTGCTGAGTTCTGTAGAATTCTGCAAAGTCTGGTTTCTAAAGGAGGCGTTGTGATTATTCCATCTTGTTTTGAACGCTCCTTCGGTTAATCCTACGTACGTGTCGGATGTGTTAATGTCCTTGCGTATTACCTTTGCTTGGTAAACGACTGATGTCTGTAAGCACCTTCCGTTGAGAGGGCAATCAGGTTTCTTGCGGCAGTTACATTCATTATTGGTTTCAGAGTCGTTTAGTCTGGGGGTAGGCAGTCCTTTTGCAATTGCTTTGTTGTGGTTTGAAATGATTTGTTGCATGTTATTCATACAGCTGTAGCTCAATTTAATGTTGTTTTTGTTGAATATTTTTCTTAGGGTGTTGCCTTTGGGGAAGTGTTTGTCGATCAGAGTGAGGAACTTGCGGCCGATGTTGGTTGAGACGTCTTTGCTGAATGGCGGATTGTACCAGATGATGTTGTTTCGTTTTCTGCTCTTTTTTGGTTGGTTTCCTGGGGTGGGTTCATAGGTGAGGGTGAAGTTGTATCCGCTTTCATCAAGTGCTTTCTGGTACGGGGGGGTTGCTTTGTCGAATTCAGCTTTGCTGGATGACAGCATCGATAGTCTTTTATTAATTCCGGTAGGTATTCTTTTCGTGGTGGTGGGTGGGTGGTTGCTGTCGTGGTGCACGTATTGGAGTGTTGTGTTGGGTTTCGTGAATGGTTGGTAGCTGTTATTTCTCAGGTTGAAAGTGACGTCGAGGAAGTTGACGGTTTGCTTGTTGGCTTCAATCGTGATCCGTAGGCCGTTTTCTTTGAAGATTTGGCATATGCGCTTCTTGGTGTTCTCGCTGCTCCTTGGCGAGGCGCGGCACACTGCCAGTCCATCATCACGGTAAATACCAAGGTTCAGGTTGAGGCTAGCAAGCTGGGAGAGGAGGAAACTCCCAACGAGTTTATTATATATCATCCAGATCTATCATCTCTCAACAAGCGCAGTGAAATCATTTCAACATGCCGCCATAGACGGAAACACCTCCTAGGTAACACATGAGCCAATCACCACACCCTACGCCTGCTTGTACCCACCCACTCTGTGCTCTATATAAACCACTGTATGTGAATGCTTCCATTAAAATCTCCTGATGATTGAGGGAACCCCTCATGAAACAGATCTGTAGAGATGAAGTAGTCTTGTGATTTTTTCCCACACCTACATATTGCGCTCTACCACGGTATCGAGCACTATTCTCTGGATAATCCAATCAAGACATATATATATATATATATATATATATATATATATATATATATATATATATATATATATATATATATATATATATATATATATATATAATAAACAAAGTGCAAAGCCAAAGGCTCACTCAATCTCAGTAAATAAGTTAAATTTGGAACACAGCATCATCATTTTCACAGCTTTTTGGTTGTTAGAGGTAGAGTGTTTTAATGTAGAGTCCTAAATCTTTTTTAAAGGCACAAAAACAGGTCGGGTATTGAGAAACTTACATTTATGAATATAAAACTTAGCCAATAGTATAATGAGTTTGCACAGGTAAAATTCATTTTCAATTTTTTTTCAATACAGTGTAAAACCAAATATATATTATTTAATATATATTATTGTTTTAGTTGCTTAAGAGATATTCCTGGCTCTGAATTTGTTCGTTGCTATTTTTATGTTTTTGTGCATTACTTGTTGCCGTCATCATTAAACAAACAGGTTACTCATCAGTTACTCTGTACTTGAGTAGTTTTTTCACAACATACTTTTTAGTTTTACTCAAGTAAATATTTGGGTGACTACTCTTTACTTTTACTTGAGTAATAAATCTCTAAAGTAACAGTACTCTTACTTGAGTACAAGTTCTGGCTACTCTACTCACCTCTATATATATATATATATATATATATATATATATATATATATATATATATATATATGTATATATATAATTTTATTTTATTTTATTTTTTATTTTTTTAAGCCCAAATAAGCCAGAGTTGAACAAAGATCTTGCAAAAAGTATCAACCGACTGTGATTACGGAATAAATGACTGAAAAAGGTTAGGACGCCCATCAAAGTGGAACAACCAGATCTGAATGGGACCAGTTTCAAATCAGATTATGTGACACCACACTGGATCGGCCTGAATTAAACCAGATCACCAAAACCTCACCGTGCCCTTTGACCTTTCTCCAGATGGTCTGGTGAGCGAGGGCGAGTTCCTGGACATCACGGAGATCAAGAGGCAGCAGGCTGAAGACTACGAGTGCATCACCCACAACGGCGTCGCTCCGCCCGACCAGCACAAGGTCAAGGTCACGGTCAACTGTGAGTACTTTCCAGTCAGCGCCGCATCCAAGTCACCTGACCGTAACCTCCCCCTCCTCCTCGCCCGCAGACCCCCCCATGATCACCGACGCGAAGGACATGCCGGCCCATTTCGGAAAGATGGCCATCTTGCGCTGTGAGGCCATGGCGGTCCCGTCGGCCGCCTTCGAGTGGTACCGGGATGACCACAGGTGAGGTGTGTGTGTGTGTGTGTGTGTGTGTGTGTGTGTGTGTGTGTGTGTGTGTGTGTGTGCGTGCGTGCGTGCGTGCGTGCGTGTGTGTGTGTGTACCAACTCCATGTACAAACCCCGTTTCCATATGAGTTGGGAAATTGTGTTAGATGTAAATATAAACAGAATACAATGATTTGCAAATCCTTTTCAACCCATATTCAGTTGAATATGCTACAAAGACAACATATTTGATGTTCAAACTCAAACTTTATTTTTTTTTGCAAATAATAGTTAACTTACAATTTCATGGCTGCAACACATGTCAAAGTAGTTGGGAAAGGGCATGTTCACCACTGTGTTACATCACCTGTTCTTTTAACAACACTCAATAAACGTTTGGGAACTGAAGAAACTAATTGTTGAAGCTATGAAAGTGGAATTCTTTCTTTGAGTCGTTCAACAGTCCGGGGTCTCCGCTGTCGTAATGCGCCATTCATTTATGATGGCAGATAGGTCTGGACTGCAGGCGGGCCAGGAAAGTACCCGCACTCTTTTACTAAGAAACCACGCTGTTGTAACACGTGGCTTGGCATTATCTTGCTGAAATAAACAGGGGCGTCCATGATAACGTTGCTTGGATGACAACATATGTTGCTCCAAAACCTGTATGGACCATTCAGCATTTATGGTGCCTTCACAGATGTGTAAGTTATCCATGCCTTGGGCACTAATACACCCCCATACCATCACAGATGCTGGCTTTTCAACTTTGCGCCTATAACAATCCGGATGGTTATTTTCCTCTTTGTTCCGGAGGACACCACGTCCACAGTTTCCAAATATAATTTCAAATTTGGACTCGTCAGACCACAGAACACCTTTCCACTTTGCATCAGTCCATCTTAGATGAGCTCGGGCCCAGCCAAGCCGGCGGCGTTTCAGGCTATTGTTGATAAATGGGTTTGGCTTTGCATAGTAGAGTTTTAACTTGCACTTACAGATGTAGCGGCCAACTGTAGTTACTGACAGTGGTTTTATGAAGTGTTCCTGAGCCCATGTGGTGATATCCTTTACACACTGATGTCGGTTTTTGATGCAGTACCGTCTGAGGTATCACAGGTCCGTGATATCATCGCTTACGTGCAGTGATTTCTCCAGATTCTCTGAACCTTTTGATGATTTTACGGACCGTAGATGGTAAAATCACTAAATTCCTTGCAATAGCTCGTTGAGAAATGTTGTTCTAAAACTGTTTGACAATTTGCTTACAAAGTGGTGACCCTCACCCCATCCTTGTTTGTGAATTACTTAGCATTTCATGGAAGCTGCTTTTATACCCAATCATGGCACCCACCTGTTCCCAATTAGCCTGCACACCTGTGGGATGTTACAAATAAGTGTTTGATCAGTATTTCTCAACTTTATCAGTATGTATTGCCACATTTCCCAACTTCTTTGTCACATGTTGCTGGCATCAAATTCTAAAGTTAATGATTTGCCAAAAAACATGTTTATGAGTTTGAACATCAAATATGTTGTCTTTGTAGCATATTCAACTGAATATGGGTTGAAAATGATTTGCAAATCATTGTATTCCGTTTATATTTACATCTAACACAGTTTCCCGACCCATATGGAAACGGGGTTTGTAAGATGAATTGCACTGAGTGGAGCGGATCACCACTCCAAGATGGCGGCCCTGCGTCTCGTCACAACATTTCTATGCTTCAAGCTGTGTGCTGGGTGCAAAAATTGGAGTCCAAGGTCAAAGTCCCTCAACTTTGGACACAATTGCGCTCATTTACACGCCAATTCTAACAAAGCTCCCCTAAATGTGGTGAAACAACCAGGTAGCAAAACATTCTCCGTCCATTTGTTCTTATAGCGTAAATCCGAGCTTCAGGTGAAAAGTACTGAGTCAAATAAAGTCTATTTCCTGTGTTGTTGTTTATTTCAGACGGTCCCCGAGAGCTCAGTGATTTAGCATCTGGCTGAGGGAGTCGCCAAAGTACTTTGACCAAGCTCCTGCCAGGCAAACACTTGATAATGGGATAAGATTGGCCCCAGATGGAAAAAGAGGTTATTTATGGTCTACTTAGGCCTGAAAAACAAACACATCAGTGCCTTTTAGTGTGTTTGCATTTTGAAATAAAATGCTTGCATTTTCTATGAATAGATTTTGCATGTCATTGATTGATTGATTGAAACTTTGATTAGTACCGTATGTTAGTATAAGCCGAAAATGCATAATAAAGAAGGAAAAGTTGTTCATATTTAGAATAATATCACTACTAATACCTGGTTAATAATTATAATAACAGTATCACTAATACTTCTTCATATTTATAAATAAATCACTACTACTTGTTAGCATCTGCAATACTAGTTAAGATTTAAGTCAGGAAATGTAAATGGAGTATTTTATTGGGTTTTATGGGCTGAAAAAGACCCTCCCGTTGGTTCCGCTGTCAGCAGACTTTTATTGAGGTTTCTTTAGGGGTTCGAATGCATTTAGACAAATAATTGTTGTAAACGATAGTCCAAACTCCCCCTATAGTGCAGTTCTTCTTCAAGTTGAGGAACCACTCCCCTCATAACTGAGTGACTTGTTGGCTTTGTGGTGCGCCAACACTTTTTGTGACTTGACGCTGGCGTGGTCCCTTTCCGCCCCCGCCCCCTCACCCCCCTCAGGCCCGTGGAGCGCGACAACAATCTGAGGATCAAGAACGAGAAGACGCGCTCGCTGCTGGTGTTCACCAACGTGACGGAGAAGCAGATTGGCAACTACACCTGCTTCGCCACCAACCGCCTGGGGGCCTCCAACGCCAGCATGTTGCTCTACCGTAAGTCTCACTCTCCCCCCGCCCCCTTTTTTGGCCTCGTTAGCGCCCGTTAGTTGTCACGGCTCCCCTCGCCCGGTTCCCATTACCCGCCCCTGTTCCCCCCCCGTCACCCTCCCCCAGCTCCTCGCCATCTTAAACGACCCGTCTCTTTCTTTTTCCGCCTTTCATTCCTCGGCCCATTATCCCGGCTGGCCGCCCTTCCTTGACTCAATCCCCCGTCACTCCCCCGTCAGAGCCGTACGTCTTCCCGCTCCCCTTCCCCCAGCCCCGCCGCCATTTCTCTCAGCTGATCTCTGCCAGCGCCGCAAACCTCTTTCATTCTCGACCACGGGAACGCAAACCCCTCCCGTTTGTTGTCGCCCCCTTGTCATGGCGTCCCCCCCCCACCCCGCCCACGCTGCCCCCCTTTTTGTCAGCTGTGTGTTGGCGTCCATTGTGTGATATCAGCAGCAGCCTGCTATCTGCGTCCCTCACTATCACATCTGCCAGCTCTCCCCCCGGCTAAACACGCCAATCAGGGAGGTTAATTAGCAGTTCTTTACTTGTCCTTCCGACTACCAGCCCACCTCCGCCATGGCCTGTTGTCAAGCAACTACACCGTCTGACTGCAGTCCGTGCCGGATCTTCTGGACCACGAGGCGCACCGGGTTATAAGGCGCAATGCCGACAAGCGGGTCTGGTCAGGTGGGAAGGAAGGAAGGTGGGAAGGAGGAAAAGTATGGAGGGACAGAAGGAAGGAAGGACACAAGAAAGGTGGGAAGGAAGGAAGGAAGGAAGGAAAGTGGGATGGAAAGAAGGAATGTATGGGAGGACAGAAATAGGGAGGATGGTAGTGGGAAGGATGGAAGGAAGGTGGGAAGGAGGAAAGGTATGGGGGGACAGAAGGAAGGGAGGATGGTAGTGGGAAGGATGGAAGGAAGGTGGGAAGGAGGAAAGGTATGGAGGGACAGAAGGAAGGAATGATGGTAGTGGGAAGGAAGGACGCAAGAAAGGTGGGAAGGAAGGAAGGGAGGAAGGTGGGATGGAAGGAAGGAAGGAAGGTGGGATGTAAGGAAGGAATATTTGGGAGGACAGAAGGAAGGGAGGATGGTAGTGGGAAGGATAGAAGGAAGGTGGGAAGGAGGAAAGGTATGGAGGGACAGAAGGAAGGGAGGATGGTAGTGGGAAGGATGGAAGGAAGGTGGGAAGAAGGAAAGGTATGGAGGGACAGAAGGAAGGAAGGATGGTAGTGGGAAGGAAGGACGCAAGAAAGGTGGGAAGGAAGGATGGAAGAAAAGTGGGACAGAAGGAAGGAAGGTATGGATGGACAGAAGGAAGGGAAGATGGTAGTGGGAAGGAAGGAAGGACTGAAGAAAGGTGGGAAGGAAGGTATGGAAAGGCAGAAGGAAGGAAGGACTGAAGAAAGGTGGGAAGGAAGGTATGGAGAGGCGGGAGGAAGGAAGGATGGACTGAAGAAAGGTGGGAAGGAATAAAGGTATGGAGGGACAGAAGGAAGGAAGGAAGGAAGGAAGGGAAGGAAGGAAGAACGGAAGGAAGGTGGGAAGGAAGGAAGGTATGGAGGAACAGAGGGAAGGAATGATGGTAGTGGGAAGGAAGGAAGGTGGGAAGGAAGGAAGAACGGAAGGAAAGTGGGAAGGAAGGAAGGTATGGAGGAACAGAGGGAAGGAATGATGGTAGTGGGAAGGAAAGAAGGAAAGAATGAGTGAAGAAAGGTGCGAAGGAAGGTATGGAGAGGCAGAAGGAAGGAAGGAAGGAATGAAGGTATGGAGGGACAGAAGGAAGGAGGGAAGGAAGGAAGGAAGGTGGGAAGGAAGGAAGGTATGGAGGGACAGAAGGAAGGAAGGAAGGAAGGAAGGAAGAAAGGTGTCTAGTCAGGTGGGAAGGAAGGAAGGAATGAAGGTGGGAAGGAGGAAAGGTATGGTGGGACAGAAGGAAGGAATGATGGTAGTGGGAAGGAAGGATGCAAGAAAGGTGGGAAGGATGGAAGAAAGGAAAGTGGGATGGAAGGAAGGAATGTATGGGAGGACAGAATGAAGGGAGGATGGTAGTGGGAAGGATGGAAGGAAGGTGGGAAGGAGGAAAGGTATGGAGGCACAGAAGGAAGGAAGGATGGTAGTGGGAAGGAAGGACGCAAGAAAGGTGGGAAGGAAGGATGGAAGAAAAGTGGGACAGAAGGAAGGAAGGTATGGATGGACAGAAGGAAGGGAGGATGGCAGTGGGAAGGAAGGAAAGACTGAAGAAAGGTGGGAAGGAATGTATGGAGAGGCAGAAGGAAGGAAGGACTGAAGAAAGGTGGGAAGGAATAAAGGTATGGAGGGACAGAAGGAAGGAAGGAAGGAAGGAAGGACAGAAGGAAGGTGGGAAGGAAGGAAGGTATGGAGGAACAGAGGGAATGAATGATGGTAGTGGGAAGGAAAGAAGGAAGGAATGACTGAAGAAAGGTGGGAAGGAAGGTATGGAGAGGCAGAAGAAAGGGAGGAAGGAGGGACAGAAGGAAGGAGGGAAGGAATGAAGGTATGGAGGGACAGAAGGAAAGAGGGAAGGAAGGACAGAAGAAAGGAAGGACGGAAGGAAGGTGGGAAGGAACAAAGGTATGGAGGGACTAAAAGGAGGAAGTAAGAAAGGTGTCTAGTCAGGTGGGAAGGAAGAAAGGTGGGAAGGAGGAAAGGTATGGTGGGACAGAAGGAAGGAATGATGGTAGTGGGAAAGAAGGACACAAGAAAGGTGGGAAGAGAGGAAGGAAGAAAAGTGGGACAGAAGGAAGGAAGGTATGGATGGACAGAAGGAAGGGAGGATGGTAGTGGGAAGGAAGGAAGGACTGAAGAAAAGTGGGAAGGAAGATATGGAGAGGCAGAAGGAAGGAAGGAAGGACGGAAGCAATGAAGGTATGGAGGGACAGAAGGAAGGAAGGACAGAAGGAAGGAAGGTATGGAGGGACAGAAGGAAGGAAGGAAGAAAGGTGTCTAGTCAGGAAGGAAGGAAAGTGGGATGGAAAGAAGGAATGTATGGGAGGACAGAAGGAGGGGAGGATGGTAGTGGGAAGGATGGAAGGAAGGTGGGAAGGAGGAAAGGTATGGAGGGACAGAAGGAAGGAAGGATGGTAGAGGGAAGGAAGGACGCAAGAAAGGTGGGAAGGAAGGATGAAAGAAAAGTGGGACAGAAGGAAGGAAGGTATGGATGGACAGAAGGAAGGGAGGATGGTAGTGGGAAGGAAGGAAGGACTGAAGAAAGGTGGGAAGGAATGTATGGAGAGGCAGAAGGAAGGAAGGACTGAAGAAAGGTGGGAAGGAAGGTATGGAGAGGCAGAAGGAAGGAAGGAAGGATGGACTGAAGAAAGGTGGGAAGGAATAAAGGTATGGAGGGACAGAAGGAAGGAGGGAAGGAAGGAAGGACGGAAGGAAGGTGGGATGGAAGGAAGGAAGGAAAGTGGGATGGAAGGAAGGAATGTTTGGGAGGAGAGAAGGAAGGGAGGATGGTAGTGGGAAGGATGGAAGGAAGGTGGGAAGGAGGAAAGGTATGGAGGGACAGAAGGAAGGAAGGATGGTAGTGGGAAGGAAGGACGCAAGAAAGGTGGGAAGGAAGGATGGAAGAAAAGTGGGACAGAAGGAAGGAAGGTATGGATGGACAGAAGGAAGGGAGGATGGTAGTGGGAAGGAATGAAGGACTGAAGAAAGGTGGGAAGGAAGGTATGGAGAGGCCGAAGGAAGGAAGGAAGGATGGACTGAAGAAAGGTGGGAAGGGATAAAGGTATGGAGGGACAGAAGGAAGGAAGGATGGAAGGATGGAAGGAAGGTGGGAAGGAAGGAAGGTATGGAGGAACAGAGGGAAGGAATGATGGTAGTGGGAAGGAAAGAAGGAAGGAATGACTGAAGAAAGGTGGGAAGGAAGGTATGGAGAGGCAGAAGGAAGGAAGGAAGGAGGGACAGAAGGAAGGAAGGAAGAAATGAAGGTATGGAGGGACAGAAGGAAGGAAGGTGGGAAGGAAGGAAGGTATGGAGGGACAGAAGGAAGGAAGGAAGAAAGGCGTCTAGTAAGGTGGGAAGGAAGGAAGGAAGGAAGGTGGGAAGGAGGAAAGGTATGGTGGGACAGAAGGAAGGAATGATGGTAGTGGGAAGGAAGGACGCAAAAAAGGTGGGAAGGAAGGAAGGAAGGAAAGCGGGATGGAAGGAAGGAATGTATGGGAGGACAAAATGAAGGGAAGATGGTAGTGGGAAGGATGGAAGGAAGGTGGGAAGGAGGAAAGGTATGGAGGGACAGAAGTAAGGAATGATGGTAGTGGGAAGGAAGGACGCAAGAAAGGTGGGAAGGAAGGATGGAAGAAAAGTGGGACAGAAGGAAGGAAGGTATGGATGGACAGAAGGGAGGGAGGATGGTAGTGGGAAGGAAGGAAGGACTGAAGAAAGGCGGGAAGGAAGGTATGGAAAGGCAGAAGGAAGGAAGGAAGGATGGACTGAAGAAATGTGGGAAGGAATAAAGGTATGGAGGGACAGAAGGAAGGAAGGAAGGTCAGAAGGAAGGTGGGAAGGGAGGAAGGAAGGTGGGAAGGAGGAAAGGTATGGAGGGACAGAAGGAAGGAAGGATGGTAGTGGGAAGGAAGGACGCAAGAAAGGTGGGAAGGAAGGATGGAAGAAAAGTGGGACAGAAGGAAGGAAGGTATGGATGGACAGAAGGAAGGGAGGATGGTAGTGGGAAGGAAGGAAAGACTGAAGAAAGGTGGGAAGGAATGTATGGAGAGGCAGAAGGAAGGAAGGACTGAAGAAAGGTGGGAAGGAATAAAGGTGTGGAGGGACAGAAGGAAGGAAGGAAGAAAGGAAGGAAGGATGGAAGGAAGGTGGGAAGGAAGGAAGGTATGGAGGAACAGAGGGAATGAATGATGGTAGTGGGAAGGAAAGAAGGAAGGAATGACTGAAGAAAAGTGGGAAGGAAGGTATGGAGAGGCAGAAGGAAGGAAGGAAGGAGGGACAGAAGGAGGGAAGGTATGGAGGGACAGAAGGAAGGAAGGAAGAAAGGTGGGAAGGAAGGAAGGTATGGAGGGACAAACGGAAAGAGGGAGGGAATGAAGGAATGGAGGGACAGAAGGAAGGAAGGAAGTACGGAAGGAATGTATGGAGGGAAGGAAGGTGGGAAGGAAGGAAGGTATGGAGGGACAGAAGGAAGGAGGGAAGGAAGGAAGGACGGAAGGAAGGTGGGAAAAAAGGAAGGTATCGAGGACAGAAGGAAGGAAGGAAGGAAGGTGGGAAGGAAGGAAGGAAGGAGGGACAAAAGGAAGGAGGGAAGGAATTAAGGTATGGAGGGATAGAAGGAAGGAAGGAAGGACAGAAAGATGGGGGGAAGGATGGAAGGAAGGTGGGAAGGAAGGAAGGTAGGGAGGGACAGAAGGAAGGAAGGAGGAAAGGTGGGAAGGAAGGAAGGCATGGAGGGACCGAAGGAAGGAAGGATGGTAGTGGAAAGGAAGGAAGGAAGGAAGGAAGGATCATAGTGGGATGGACAGATGGACACAAGGAAGCACTAATGGTAGTGGTAAGGAAGGAAGGATGGGAGAAAAGTGGGAAGGAAGGATGGAAGAAAGGTGGGAAGGAAGAATGGAAGGAAGAATGGAAGGAAAGTGGGAAGGAAGGAATGTATGGATGGACAGAAGGAAGGGAGGATGGTAATTGGAAGGAAGGTGGGAAGGAAAGAAGGTATAGACGGACAGAAAGCAGGAAAGTAGATAGAAACGAAGGTATGGAGTGACAGAAGGAAGGGAGGATGGTAGTGGGTAGGAAGGAAGGAAGGTGGGAAGGAAGTATGGAAGGAAGGTGGGAAGGGAGGAAGGACGGTAGTGGGAAGGAAGAAAGGTAGGACAGAAGGAAGGGAGGATGGTAGTGGAAGGAAGGAAAAAAGGAAGAAAGGTGGGAAGGAGGGAAGGTATGAATGGACAGAAGGAAGAGAGGATGGTAGTGGGAAGGAAGGATGGAAGGAAGGAAGGAAGGAAGGAATGACTGAAGAAATGTGGGAAGGAAGGAAGGAAGGTATGGATGGACAGAAGCAAGGGAGGATGTAGTGGGAAGGAAGGATGGAAGGAAGGAAAGTATGGAGGCACAGAAGGCAGGACATGATTTGATGTGTAGTGTAATGTAAATATATAAACAAGCTGTACACTGACTACTCTTCTCCTGGTGGGTGTCCCTGCAGGGCCGGGGGCCATTCAGGGTCGAGGAGTCGGTCTACAAGCAGGACTCAGCGTCTGGATCTCACTCTCCTGCGCTCTGCTGCTGGGGGTGTGAGGACCACCGCCGCCATGGAGGTTGTCCTCAAGCGTCCCCCCCACCATGGAGGTTGTCCTTGAACGTCCCCTTCGACTCCCCTCCCAACCCCCCCGCCCCCCACCCCACCCCCCCTCGCCTGATGAAAGGAGGAGGGAAATGGAGTTCTTTAATTACAAACCCATCACTGTGAACAAAAAGAATATGCATTGAGTCATTGAGTCATTGCATCAAACTGGAGACCCCCACCCCTCCTTTCTTCTTCTTTCGCCTCTCTCTCTCTTTCTCACTCTCTCTGTCGCCCCCTGCTGGGATGACCGCGCACATTCACCTTATGGCGCTTAACACGCATACCATGTGTACTCATGTAACTACAGAGTTTGCCTTATGGAGATAAATGATATAATGTATGGAAGTGAGGTAGTCATGTGACCTGTTTAAAACGACACACACACAGTATATATATATATATATATATATATATATATATATATATATATATATATATATATACAGTATATACAATCCCCGTTTCCATATGAGTTGGGAAATTGTGTTAGATGTAAATATAAACAGAATACAATGATTTGCAAATCATTTTCAACCCATATTCAGTTGAATATGCTAAAAAGACAACATATTTGATGTTCAAACTCATAAACTTTTTTTTTTTTTTTTTTTGCAAACATCCCACAGGTGTGCAGGCTAATTGGGAACAGGTGGGTGCCATGATTGGGTATAAAAGCAGCTTCCCAAAAAAATGCTCGGTCTTTCACAAGAAAGGATGGGGCGAGGTACACCCCTTTGTCCACAACTGCGTGAGCAAATAGTCAAACAGTTTAAGAACAACGTTTCTCAAAGTGCAATTGCAAGAAATTTAGGGATTTCAACATCTACGCTCCATAATATCATCAAAAGGATCAGAGAATCAGGAGAATGGCCGGAAACCAACATTGAATGACCGTGACCTTCGATCCCTCAGACGGCACTGTATCAAAAACCGACATCAATCTCTAAAGGATATCACCACATGGGCTCAGGAACACTTCAGAAAACCACTGTCAATAAATACAGTTGGTCGCTACATCTGTAAGTGCAAGTTAAAGCTCTACTTTGCAAAAAACGAAAGCCATTTATCAACAACATCCAAAAACGCCGCCGGCTTCTCTGGGCCCGAGATCATCTAAGATGGACTGATACAAAGTGGAAAAGTGTTCTGTGGTCTGACTAGTCCACATTTCAAATTGTTTTTGGAAATATTCGACATCAGGAAACGAACCATCCAGACTGTTATGGATGCAAAGTTCAAAAGCCAGCATCTGTGATGGTATGGGGGTGCATTAGTGTCCAAGGCATGGGTAACTTACACATCTGTGAAGGCACCATAAATGCTGAAAGGTACATACAGGTTTTGGAACAACATATGTTGTCATCTAAGTGCCGTCTTTTTCATTAACGCCCCTGCTTATTTCAGCAAGACAATGCCAAGCCACATTCAGCATGTGTTACAACAGCGTGGCTTCAAAAAAAAAGAGTGCGGGTACTTTCCTGGCCTGCCTGCAGTCCAGACCTGTCTCTCATGGAAAATGTGTGGCGCATTATGAAGCATAAAATACGAAAGCGGAGACCCTGGACTGTTGAACGACTGAAGCTCTACATCAGGGGTGCCCATTACGTCGATCGCGAGCTACCAGTCGACCGCGGGGGGTGTGTCAGTCGATCTCCAGCCAGGCTTTTAAAAAAAATAGACCTAAAAATTAGTGATCATCAATCTTCACCAAGACGGCACTTAAATGACATTCACGGTACCGGAGGGTCTTGTGAGATGACGCTGGCTGCTGCAAGATCATTATTATGAAAATATAACCGAGAGGAAGGCGAGAAACACTTTTTATTTCAACAGACTCTCGCGCCGTACTTTCCGTCAAAACTCTAAAGGCAGGGCTTTTATTGTGAAGATAGGAAATGTGCAGTCGGCCTTTAGAGTTTTGACGGAAGGGACGGCGCGAAAGTCTGTTGAAATAAAAAGTCTTTCTCGCCTTCCTCTCCGTCATATTTTCATAATAATGAACTGGCAGCAGCCAGCGTCATCTCACAAGACCCTCGGGTGCCGTGAATGTCAATCAAGCAAGCTACGGAATTTGCCGCCAATGTTTTTCTTGTAAAGTGTATGGAAGCTGGATGAATTAGATGCCAAAAACCAACCACTTTCATGTGGTATTGTACAGAAAGGACAACTTTTTTTCTCCTCCATTTGAAAATGTGGGCGTTATCATCATTACTGTCTGATTCCAATCAATGCAAGTCATCAGAATCAGGTAATACACCAACTTATATTCTTGTCTTTGTGAAAGAAAGACATTTATATGTGTTACACATGCTTGTATTATCATTAAACACATTTAACTTGTTTACAAAAATGTTTCTTTCATAAATAAATAAATATAAATGATATATATAAATGAGGTAGATCCCCCTCGAGATGGTCAATTGAAAAGTATCTCGCCTGCAAAAAAAGTGTGGGCACCCCTGCTCTACATAAAACAAGAATGGGAAAGAATTCCACTTTCAAAGCTTCAACAATTAGTTTCCTCAGTTCCCAAACGTTTATTGAGTGTTGTTAAAAGAAAAGGTGATGTAACACAGTGGTGAACATGCCCTTTCCCAACTACTTTGGCACAGGTTGCAGCCCTGAAATTCTAAGTTAATTATTATTTGCAAAAAAAAAAATAAAGTTTATGATTTTGAACATCAAATATGTTGTCTTTGTAGTGCATTCAATTGAATATGGGTTGAAACGGATTTGTAAATCATTGTATTTCGTTTATATTTACATCTAACACATATGGAAACGGGGTTTGTATATATATATACTTATATATGTATATATATATATATATATATATATATACACACACAAATACATATATGGTGTACTTACGTTTTTTTTTTCCATTTCTGCGGTGCAGCAGTGAAGCTGCTATGAATGATGTCAAAAGGTGCACACTCCCGAAAAAAAATAACAAAAATAAAAAAAGTCAAGTCGGCGGTGACGGCCATCTTCCACATCCCCACTTCCACCTTTTTGCTTTGTCTCGTCACCCGCGACTCTCCCCCCGAGTGTAAATATGTTTTCAAGCCGCGGCGTCTTTCACGCTCCTTGTTGCTCGTTGATAGCATGTTAGCGATGTCTCTGTTGTGACTCCGCCATCACCCGCTCCCCCTGCCCCGCCCCCAGCTCCGCCCCCTTGCACTTGTGTCCTTTTTCCATTTTTTGGGTGTTGCTACTACTACCGATGCTGATGATGTTAAAATGTGATTACGTGTGAGAAGAAGAAAAAGAAAAAAAAAAATAATGGGACGGGGGTGGGTTGGGTGGGATTAGGGTAATTTTTTTTTATACTCTGTGACGCAGTCTCACACACACTAAAATAACTGACAAAAAAAAATGGTGTAAAGTTTTCCTATTTTGCCATGACAAGCTTTTTAAAAATAGGTTGGAAACAGTCCAAAGGGATGTTGATGATGATGATGATTATTATTATTATTATTATTATTCATTTGTAAAACTGCATCTTTTCCTGCCATCAGCCCACCCTCTCTCTATACAGCGTGTTTGTCCTCTTGTCTCGCCATCTTTGTCTGACGTTTAATGGGATTCAACGGAGAAATAAAAGATGTAATAAAGATTAAAAAACGACTGGCCAGTGGTGTATATTAGAGGTGTCAATAAAAATCGATTTTTGATTGAATCGTGATTTTATTTTTCATTTTTTAATTCATCAATCCAACAAAACAATACACAACAATACCATAATAATGCAATTCCAATTCCAAAACCAAACCCAGAATAGCAATAAACAGAGTGACTGAGGGGACACACAAACATGACACTTGTTTTTATTTTATTTTTTTATTACCTTTTTATTTATTTTTTTAATACCCTGTTGCATTTTGAGCTTGTTTGCTCAATGTAAAGTGATTTTTATTTTTTTTTTACAAAAAAAAATTGTTTTATTATTATGGTGACACAAAACAATCTAAAAGCAGTCAGACAAAAATTAATTGACTTAGACTTAGACTTCCTTTTTTATTGTCATTCCTGTCAGGCTTTCCCCTGACAGTTTTTTTTATGTTTTAATTTTCCTCTGCATTTGTCTGCTTCCTGTGTTTAGTATTTCCTGTCTTTTAGTTCCTGTCAAGTGCTCTTAATTTGTCAGCTTCCTGTCTTGTTCCCTGAGTGCTGTGTTCCTCCTCTGTGTGTTTAGTATTTCCTGTCCTTAGTTCCTGTCTAGAGCTCTTAATTTGTCAGCTTCCTGTCTTGTTCCCTGAGTGCTGTGTTCCTCCTCAGTGTGTTTAGTATTTCCTGTCTAGTGCTCTTAATTTGTCAGCTTCCTGTCTTGTTCCCTGAGTGCTGTGTTCCTCCTCAGTGTGTTTAGTATTTCCTGTCTTTTAGTTCCTGTCTAGTGCTCTTAATTTGTCAGCTTCCTGTCTTGTTCCCTGAGTGCTGTGTTCCTCCTCAGTGTGTTTAGTATTTCCTGTCTAGTGCTCTTAATTTGTTAGTTTCCTGTCTTGTTCCCTGAGTGCTGTGTTCCTCCTCACTGTGTTTAGTATTTCCTATCCTTAGTTCCTGTCTAGTGCTCTTAATTTGTCAGCTTCCTGTCTTGTTCCCTGAGTGCTGTGTTCCTCCTCAGTGTGTTTAGTATTTCCTGTCCTTAGTGCCTGTCTAGTGCTCTTAATTTGTCAGCTTCCTGTCTTGTTCCCTGAGTGCTGTGTTCCCCCTCAGCTGCGGCTGATTGGCATCTGGCCACACCCGTTGCCAATCAGCCGGCTCCTATTTGTACCTCCTTTGTCTTGTGTCAGTTGCTGGATCATTGTATTGTCATTTGTATTGTCGTTGCCTCATGTCACTCTTGTGTCTTTGCTAGCTGTCTTGTCTGCCATCATTTCAGCTATTACCTGTCGTGCTACATCTTGTCCTGGTCGTCGTAGCGGTAAGCTGTTTTTGTTAGCCATTAGCTATTTCCAGTTTTTCTGTTTGTTATCCACTAGCTTCCATGCTAAAGTTCCTTTTGTTTTTCTAGCTTCCAGTGCTAGCTCCCTTAGTTTGTTATTCCGCCCACGTGCGTGCTTTTTGTTTGTAACCTTTGTTTGTTCTAGTTCTAGTATTCTAAATTAAAACCATGTTTTCATATACCATGCCTGCCTCCATCTCTGCATCTTGGGGTTCGTCATCACCAAATAACCCTGACAATTCCAATTTGAACTTTACAGCACAGATAAGAACAAAATTTCGTTACATAAGCTCATGGTAGTGCAGGATAAAAAAAGCAATAAGGTGCATAAATAATTAAATAAATATATATAAATATACATATATATATATAACATAGATAAATAGATTACTGTACAGATAAATATATTGCACTTTTTCACATGCGCCCACGTTTATGGATGTATGTTATATTGTCTTTTTTATTCCAGCGAGTTCATCCAATTTGGGGGGAGTTGAGGGAATAATTTAATGATGATGCTAATATAATATCAATAACGATATCATTATTAGTAACAATTTCAACATAGTGATTAAAAATCCCCCATTGACATTTATCATTGTCATGATCCGCCTCCTGGATCATACGTAGTTTTTGTTCTTGAGTCCTTTTTGTGTGTTTTCTGATTATTTTTGGACTCTTCCGATCCCCAGTTTGTACACTTCCTTGTTTGTTCGGTTACCATGGTTTCTTATTCGTTCCACCTGCTCTGCTTTTGTCACGCACCTGTGTTTTGGGTGTTACTTTAGTATTTAAGCCTGCCTTGGACCTCAGTTGGTTCTTGGTTCGTTGTTTGCTTCATGCAACTCTCACGTCGGCGTTTCTGCTTTGAAAATACTTGTGCTAAGTTACGTCTTAGCTTCTCGTGCGCTCGGCACGTTACTTTGGACTTTCGGACTCCATTGCTAAGTTTTAGTTTAGCTTACCGTGCGTGGGCACACACTTTATTTTGCTTTTATACAAGTGTTCTTTTACTTTTTGTATATTAAACCTGCAATCCCTGCTTGTCCTGGTCCTCGTGCATCTTGGGGTGACTCTACATGCATACAACATGTGTTCCCGACATGATAATCATTAGAGACATTTCTAAAAAAAATAAAAACATTTAAAAAAAATAAAAAAATTAATCGATTTAAAAAAAAATTTAAAAATATATATTTTTTTCCTAGCAAGAATCGTTCCAAATAATCACGATTCAATCAAAAATCGTTTATTTTGGGGGGGTTTTGTTCTGTCCAGCCACTCAGGCAAATAATGTTGTTGATGTAGACCAGGGGTCACCAACGCGGTGCCCGTAAGGACCAGATGAGTCGCCCGCTGGCCTGTTCTAAAAATAGCTCAAATAGCAGCACTTACCAGTGAGCTGCCTCTATTTTTTAAATTGTATCTATTTACCAGCAAGCTGGTCTCGCTTTGCTGGACATTTTTAATTCTAAGAGAGACAAAACTCAAATAGAATTTGAAAATCCAAGAAAATGTTTTAAAGACTTGGTCTTCACTTGTTTAAATGAATTCATTTATTTTTTTTTACTTTGCTTCTTATAACTTTCAGAAAGACAATTTTAGAGAAAAAACTACACTCCTAAAAATGATTTGAGGATTTTTAAACACATATACCTTTTTACCTTTTCAATTCCTTCCTCCTTTCCTGAAAATTTAAATCAATGTTCAAGTATTTTTTTTTATTGTAAAGAACAATTAATATATTTTAATTACATTTTTAATTTTAGCTTCTGTTTTTTCGACAAAGAATATGTGTGAAATATTTCTTCAAACTTATTATGATTAAAATTCAAAAAAGTTATTCTGGCAAATCGAGAAAATCTGTAGAATCAAATTTAAATGTTATTTCAAAGTCTTTTGAATTTCTTTTAAAATTTTTGTTCTGGAAAATCTAGAAGAAATAATGATTTGTCTTTGTTAGAAATATATCTTCGTCCAATTTGTTATATATTCTAACAAAGTGCAGATTGGATTTGAACCTATTTAAAATATGTCATCAAAATTGTAAAATTAACCTTAATCAGGAAAAATTACTAATGATGTTCCATAAATTCAGTTTTTATTTTTTTTTTCCAAAAGATTCGAATTAGCTAGTTTTTGTCTTCATTTTTTTCGGGTGAATTTTGAACTTTAAAGAGTCGAAATTGAAGAAAACTATGTTTCAAAATTTAATTTTCATTTTTTTCTTGTTTTCTCCTCATTTAACCGTTCAATTAAGTGTTTTTTTCATCATTTATTCTCTACAAAAAACCTTCCGTAAAAAGAAAAAAATGTACGACGGAATGACAGACAGAAATACCCATTTTTTTTTAAATATATATATAGATTTATTTATTAAAGGTAAATTGAGCAAATTGGCTATGTCTGGCAATTTATTGAAGTGTGTATCAAACTGGTAGCCCTTCGCATTTATCAGTACCCAAGAAGTAGCTCTTGGTTTCAAAAAGGTTGGTGACCCCGGATATAGACGGTCTACAGATGCTGTACACTAGAGATGCGCGGATACGCATTTACATCATCCCCATCCGCATCAACAAAGTCGTCATCCACCCAAACCAACATTTTATAAGGACCGTACCCGTCCGCCAACCGTCCGCCAACCACACGCTGTAATACATCAGAGGTTGGCCACTTTTACCACTGACAGAGCCATTTAGAACCTATTTCACAGAGTAATGAAGACGATTGGAACCACTAACGTTCTCGCGACTATCCAATAGCGTTTACCTTGATGACAAGAACATGGGCGTGCTGTGAAAACATTGCCTTAGACACCTTCAATAACATGTACGAACCGATTGTTGGTCCAGCTACATGTTGTGTGTAGCATCCGCAATCACACGTACGAGATTGAAAGGCATACTGGGTGATACAGAGTACACTGATGGTTGTGATATAAACAACTTTAACACTCTTACTAATATGCGCCACGCTGTGAAGCCACAAAATACAAGATTGACAAACACATTTTGTGAGAACATCCTCACAGTAACACAACACAAACGCAACACAACAAATACCCATAATCCTTTGTATTCACGACAATTCCTGAATATATTTTACACCCCCGCGGCCCCAACCATGCCCACCTTACTGACGCACGGGGGGTGGGGGTGGGGGTATGTATAAAATAGTCATGAATACAAAGGATTATGGGTATTTGTTGTGTTGCGTTTATGTTGTGTTACTGTGAGGATGTTCTCCCGAAATGTGTTTGTCCTTCTTAATTGGTGTGGCTTCACAGCGTGGTGCATATTAGTAAGAGTGTTAAAATTGTTCATATCACAACAATTAGTGTACTCAGTGTCACCCAGTATGCCTTGCAGTCGTGTGCGTGTTGTCACGGTAGTCACACACAACATGTTGCTGGACTGACAAGCAGATCGTACATCCTGTAGAAGGCAACAAAGCCAATGGCTGACTTAGCATGCCCTAATACTTCAAATCTGAATGACTGCCGGCGGTCGTACAAGAGAATTTTAGCGTCTCCTATTGTCCTCTTTGTTTTATGACACGGGTCTTGAATGGCTTCTTTGAATGGCAAAGGATACCGATCCTAGAACCATGTATATCAAATATTTCCGGGTGGTTCAACCGCCACCCGCCCGAATTTAATTAAAATCTATTTTTTCGTCATGTCAACCGCCCGACCCGCGGTTTATCCGCGGACTCCGCGTATGAGACCCCAAACCGCGCATCTCTACTGTACACATTTACTTTACAAAAGAGTAGTGTTGAATACTTCTCTTGTTGCCTTATTTGTATTTGACTTTATCAAATGTTCGGGTAGCATTTTGTTGAACGAAAACAGTTTTCTTTTACGTAATATAGACATTTATCAGAATGTAGTTAATCATCGAACCGGCACCCAGTGTTATTTTGAATCGAGAATCGGTTTTAATTGATTGGGAATCGATTCTGAATCAAATCGCTACCCCCAAGAATGGAATCAAATCATGTGGTGCCCAAGGATTCGCAGCCCTTGTGGATATGGTTGCTGAAAGGCCGGGTGGAGCTCAATGCTGCCCCCTACTGGATGGAGACTAACTACCTGGAATGGAACTTGTGCAGATGTATGGACGCCTTGTCTTGTTTTGTTCCTCCGAGCAGCAATAACCCCGCCTAAATAAACCAAAACAAAGGTGTAACCATCTGAGAAACTTTTATCTGTGCTGTACTTCAACGTGTACATAATCGGTGCTCCTGGTGGAAGACCACACATTCCCTCACCCTCGCTGCATGTGTCTTGTTATTCCAAAAAAAACAAAATTTCATTTTAAGAGGAGGTCACCGGGTTGCTGGTGTTATTTCTTTCAAGCACTCCCTCCCTGCTTCACGTCACCTGTGTCTGTGTACTTTGTCCTTGATGAAGAAGAACTGCAAAAAAAAACAAAAAAAATACATGCTGTCATAGTTCCCGATGTGCCAGGGGACTAAAAAAAAAAAGAAAAGCATGTTAATGTATCTTGTTTGGGTGGATTTTGAAAAGAAACTGAATGTTTTTTTGGAGGTTTGAGGTGCAAGGGTCACGACTGGGATGTTTGTATGTCACTGGGTTCTTAATGGTACGGTGGTTCTGTGTCGATAAGGGGTGCTCGTGGGAAATCAAATCCATCTGTCGCCATGAACTACAATCTAGTACAAAACCTGTACTGGGTTGAACAGGCCATGTTTTACAAGTAAACATTTCCACAACTGTCATGTAAAAATAAGCTCAAATAAAAAAAAGTCAAGTGTAAGAAGAAGTTTTTTTCTTTGGTTATCATGACATGTTTCTTCTTTGCCGTCCGCAAAATGACACAAAAATGTCGCTTTGAGTTTGTGACGAACTCCGAGATGCAAAGAAGGCGGCAGGCATTGTGCAGGTAAATGTGATTTGATTCAACACTAAAACAAGAACAGACAAAAGGGTACAAACAAAAGGCGCGCACAAGGCAGAGAACAAACTTGGCTGTGAACAAAAACTCGCACAAAGGCTAAGTGTGGACTAGAAACAAAACACTTATTGTGACACAAAGAAACTATGACATGAGCAGAGCGAACAGAAGTAGACACAGCTAGAACGATAAGTATTAATAACATTGATAGGTAGTGGTGACAATAATCCAGCACTGACTTGAGGGGAAGGCAGCTTTAAATAGTAGCTGGCTGATTGACACCAGGTGTGGCCAGCTGGGGAGACACAGCAGTCAGGGAAAACCAACAGGAAATAACAAAATAAGAGGGCTGACAGGAAACAAAGACTAACGCAGAGGAAAATATAAAACATGGCCAAACTGTCAGGGAGAAGCCTGACAAAAAAAACATTTTTGAATTCATCCAAAGGAGAGAAAAGCATTACTTACAGACAAAATCGATGGTATTTTGTAGACCCTTGTTGTTTCGGTGGTTAGCAGTCAGACATTTCATATATTGACCTGACACTTGGTCCAAAAGTAGACCGAGGGCGATATACATGGGCCAGTAATGGTTAAGTCATGGACCGGTCATAGTCACATCATTTTCCAGGCATGGGCTGATCATAGTTTAGTCATTGGCTGAATGTGGGATGATCATGGGTCGAGGATGAGTCAGTCATGGGATAACGAGTCACTCAAGGTCCAGTCTAGGGACATTCATAGTCTAGTCATGGACTGATAGTGGGATGGTCATTGGTCAATAATGGGAAAGTCATGGGCCAATCATAGTCATGGGTTGGTCATGAACCAAGGACCAGTAATGGATTGACAATGGGTCAGTCATACTCAAATCATGAACCAGTCTGCAGTTCTTCATAGTCCACCCATGGATTGTTATCTCACTATCAATTGGACCATGACTGACCCATTATTATTGACCTATGACACATGGCCATAGGTCAATAATGGGTCGGTCAAGATCCAGTCTTGGGACAATCATAGTCCAGCATAGTTATGGAACAATCAACGACCAGTTGATATTGGGCAAGTCATGGGCCGATCATAGTCATGAACCAGTCATGTCATAATCAAGGACCAGACATGGTGCAAACATGTTCCAGTCTGGGGTCAGTCAGTCAGACTATTAACTAATTGTGGGATGGTCATGGGACAATCAAAGACTAGTCAAAGGCCAATCTTAGTCATGTATTAGTCACAAACTACCCATTGGATTATCAATGACCAGTAACAGATTGATAATGGGTCAGTCAGAGTCAAATCATAGACCAGTCTGTAGTCCGTCATAGTGGACTGATAGTGGGATTGTCATGGGCCGATTATAGTCTTAGGTTGGTCCTGAACCAGTCATCGGTCTGTAATGGGCCAGTCATGGTCATATCCCTGTCCAGTCTGTGGCCTGTCATAGTCCAGTCATGGACTGATAATGGGTGAGTCATGGTTCAATAATGGACCTGTCATTGGTTGACAATGGTCCAGTCATGCGCTAAACATAGTCTTGGGTTTTTCATGAACCAGTAGTGAACCATGATCAAGGACTAGCATTGGACAGATAATAGGTCATTCTTGGGCAAATAATGTTCCAGTCATAAACTGACAATATGATGGCCATGGGACAATCAGGACTAGTCATTGGTCAATAAGACAAACAAAGACTAGTCAAAGGTTAATCTTAGTCATGTGTTGGTCACGAACCAGTCATTGGATTATCATTGACCAGTAAAGGATTGATAATGGGTCAGTCATAGTCAAATCATAGACCAGTCTGCAGTCCCTCATAGTGGGATGGTCATGGGTCAATAATGGGAAAGTCATGGGCTGATTATAGTCATAGGTTGGTCCTGAACCAGTCATCGGTCTATAATGGGCCAGTCATGGTCATATCCCTGTCCAGTCTGTGGCCTGTCTTTGTCCAGTCATGGATTGACAATATGATGGCCATGGGACAATCAGGACTAGTCATTGGTCGATGGGAAAATCAAAGACTAGTCAAAGGCTAATCTTAGTCATGTGTTGGTCACGAACCAGTCATTGGATTATCAATGACCAGTAAAGGATTGATAATGGGTCAGTCAGAGTCAAATCATAGACCGGTCTGCAGTCTGTCATAGTGGGATGGTCATGGGTCAATAATGGGAAAGTCATGGGCTGATTATAGTCATAGGTTGGTCATAAACCAGTCATCGGTCTATAATGGGCCTGTCATGGTCATACCCCTATCCAGTCTGGGGCCTGTCATAGTCCAGTCATGGACTGATAATGGCATGGTCATGGTTCAATAATGAACCAGTCATGCGCTAAACATAGTCAAAGGTTGGTCATGGCCCAGTGGTGACCAATGATCAAGGACTAGTATTGGACAGATAATAGGTCATTATTGAGCCAATCATGTTCCAGTCATAAACTGACAATATGATGGCCATGGGACAATCAGGACTAGTCATTGGTCAATAAGACAATCAAAGACTAGTCAAAGGTTAATCTTAGTCATGTGTTGGTCACGAACCAGTCATTGGATTATCAATGACCAGTAAAGGATTAATAATGGGTCAGTCATAGTCAAATCCTAGACCAGTCTGCAGTCCGTCATAGTGGACTGATAGTGGGATGGCCATGGGTCAATAATGGGAAAGTCATGGGCTGATTATAGTCATAGGTTGGTCCTGAACCAGTCATCGGTCTATAATGGGCCAGTCATGGTCATATCCCTGTCCAGTCTGTGGCCTGTCTTTGTCCAGTCATGGACTGACAAAATGATGGCCATGGGACAATCAGGACTAGTCATTGGTTGATGGGACAATCAAAGACTAGTCAAAGGCTAATCTTAGTCATGTGTTGGTCACGAACCAGTCATTGGATTATCAATAACCAGTAAAGGATTGATAATGGGTCAGTCATAGTCAAATCAGTCTGCAGTCTGTCATAGTGGGATGGTCATGGGTCAATAATGGGAAAGTCATGGGCTGATTATAGTCATAGGTTGGTCATGAACAAGTCATCGGTCTATAATGGGCCAGTCATGGTCATATCCCTGTCCAGTCTGTGGCTTGTCATAGTCCAGTCATGGACTGATAATCGGATGGTCATGGTTCAATAATGAACCAGTCATGCGCTAAACATAGTCAAAGGTTGGTCATGGCCCAGTGGTGACCCATGATCAAGGACTAGTATTGGACAGATAATAGGTCATTATTGAGCCAATCATGTTCCAGTCATAAACTGACAATATGATGGCCATGGGACAATCAGGACTAGTCATGGAATGATCAGAGAGAACAAGCCAAGACTCTGATCCTATTTGACTATTACTTAGGGGGCAATCAGCGATCCAGACATAGATCAATAATGAGCAGGTCGTGGTCCAAACATTTTGAGGTGACCGGCCAATCATGGAGCGTTCACGGGTCGGTCAAATCCCAGCAATGGACTGATAGTTTCATTGCCACAGGATTATCAAAGACAAAATTATAAATCGATGGGTTAGTCATGAGACAAACATCATCTGAGTCATAAACCAATCACGGTCCACTTACCAGTAAACTGTAGAACAACGGATCAACACATTTCCTTGGACTGATTCGAGATTCCTGAAGTTTTGTGTGACCTTAGCCACAGTTGTTCCGATCAGCTAGCTAGCACTAGCATAGCATGTCACACAACAATACGTGTGTTTCCCGTCTATAAATAAGCAGCGACCTGAGTGGCTGGCAAACACGACCGCGCCTCGCAATTAGACGTCTGCTGACGAGGAAGTGTTGATTAGCTGGAGCGGCTGAAGGTTACCACGCTCTGTTTGCGCGGCGCTCGTTAATAAGGTGTCGCCGCAGGTCAGCCTAGTTTGGAAAGGATTGTATTTTCTTCTTTATCAGCTTCTTTTTTTGCCTGTGTGTGTGAAATGGATTCTCGGAATAGGCTTTCAAGAAAACCGTTTTTGCCCAAAAGTACCTTTCTGAATGGTTTCCGTGGAGTCGTCAAATAAATACAGCGCCGCAGAGCGTGGTCTTGAATGTGTTTCTCCTCGTGAACGCTCAGCACGCCGCCTGATCAATACCTCTGACTGAATGGCTTTTGGGATAAAGCCGATCCCCCCCCCCCTCAGACCCTCGATCTCGAAGTAGTCGCTGGCCAGGTCACACAAGCCAAACTGATCACGTTCCCATCGCGCCGTGGTAGAACAGAGAGCATACCGTATTTCCTTGAATTGCCGCCGGGCATATAGTATGCGCCGGCCTTCGCAAAATAATTAGCGCATGCTTAGTAGTACCGCCGGGTCGAACTCGTGACGTCACGAGTGACACTTCCCCTGTCATCATTCCTAGAGCCCAAAAAAAGTCTGCGGGCTATAGAGCGTTTTCCGTTCGGGCTCCAGTACTCTGGAATGCCCTCCCGGTAACAGTTCGAGATGCTACCTCAGTAGAAGCATCTAAGTCTCACCTTAAAACTCATCTGTATACTCTAGCCTTTAAATAGACCTCCTTTTTAGACCAGTTGATCTGCCGCTTCTTTTCTTTCTCCTATGTCCCCCCCTCCCTTGTGGAGGGGGTCCGGTCCGATGACCATGGATGAAGTACCGGCTGTCCAGAGTCGAGACCCAGGATGGACCGCTCGTCGGGACCCAGGATGGACCGCTCGCCTGTATCGGTTGGGGACATCTCTACGCTGCTGATCCGCCTCCGCTTGAGATGGTTTCCTGTGGACGGGACTCTCGCTGCTGTCTTGGATCCGCTTGAACTGAACTCTCGCGTCTGTGTTGGAGCCACTATGGATTGAACTTTCACAGTATCATGTTAGACCCGCTCGACATTCATTGCTTTCGGTCCCCTAGAGGGGGGGGTTGCCCACATCTGAGGTCCTCTCCAAGGTTTCTCATAGTCAGCACTGTCACTGGCGTCCCACTGGATGTGAATTCTCCCTGCCCACTGGGTGTGAGTTTTCCTTGCCCTTTTGTGGGTTCTTCCGAGGATGTTGTAGTCGTAATGATTTGTACAGTCCTTTGAGACATTTGTGATTTGGGGCTATATAAATAAACATTGATTGATTGATTGATCATTTTCAAAATGGAGGAGGCTGATTTCAATACCGGTAATTTCAAATCGCATAACGGGGAGAAGATTAAGAGCTATTCAGTAGGATTTAAGGTCCAAGCTATTAAAAAGAACAGTAAGCAGCTATGTTTTATTAATATACTTGTACCTGTGGAGAGGTGGAGCCGACGGTCCGACAGATGGTGGCGAGGGAGCGGAGAGGAGGAGCGGAAGAGGTTTTATTGAAAAATAAACAATGTCAAACTGCTCAAGCTATGTCCTTCCTTGTGGTCCTGGGAACCTGCAAGACGACGGCTTGAGACCGTCACAATGCGCACGTGAGCTGTATGCTTGGTATTTTTATGAATTTTAGGTATTTTTATCTATCTATCCATGTTGTATGTATGCTTGGTATTTTTATGAATTTTAGGTATTTTTATCTATCTATCTATGTTCTTCTATGTCCCACTCTCCCATGTGGAGGGGGTCCGGTCCGATCCGGTGGCCATGTACTGCTTGCCTGTGTATCGGCTGGGGACATCTCTGCGCTGCTGATCCGCCTCCGCTTGGGATGGTTTCCTGCTGGCTCCGCTATGAACGGGACTCTCGCTGCTGTGTTGGATCCGCTTTGGACTGGACTCTCGCGACTGTGTTGGATCCATTATGGATTGAACTTTCACAGTATCATGTTAGACCCGCTCGACATCCATTGCTTTCCTCCTCTCCAAGGTTCTCATAGTCATCATTGTCACCGACGTCCCACTGGGTCATTATTGTCACCGATGTTCCACTGGGTGTGAGTTTTCCTTGCCCTTATGTGGGCCTACCGAGGATGTGGTAGTGGTTTGTGCAGCCCTTTGAGACACTAGTGATTTAGAGCTATATAAGTAAACATTGATTGATTCTTATGGTTTTAAGTATGATTTTGCACTGAATTAGTTTGCATACAATTTCATCGTACAAATGTACGATGACAATAAAGATATATTCTATTCTACTCTATACCGTAGCTGCGTGTGTCAAATATGAGTCATTAAATGACTCCCGCCTCCTGGTGGTAGAGGGCGCTAGTGATCCTTCTTGCGACTACTCGGCTGCAGAATTAGTGAAATGAGTGACGTGATATGTGCTGGAGGAGGTAATAAAGGAAGATCTCCATCGAGACAGAGAGACTTTTAAAACTGAAGAAAGATAAGGAAGACTCAATGAACAAGTTATCTATGCTTTTGATCAGAAGGAGCTGGCATAGACTATATTCATAAGTAAAGGTAAGAGAATAATAACCATTTTTTTTACTTAAATGTGCCTTTCGTGATGGTATCCTTACATCACGCTCAAATTTTTACTGCATGCCTTTGGTAAGTGCTGGAGTGAGAAGAGGTTTTGAAATAATTAGCGCGTGCTTACTTTTACCGCATGCCTTTGGTAAGCGCAGGAGTGAGAAGAGGTTTTAAATTAATTAGCGCCCCGGTGGCAATTGAAGGAAATACGGTAATTCATCACTGCCCTAATTGCACATCGATTCCTTTCGGCTTTCAACTATCAGGCGGCGCCGGAACGTACAGTTTGTGCAACTCAAGATGCAGAAAACGTTTCCTTCATTCATTTTTGTTCCTTTCGCTCAAACCTTCCAAGTACGTGTCGCTCCATTTTCTTCCCCGCTGATGGATTGTTGATATATTTCCCATCCTGGAAGTTGTGCATTAGCGTTAGCCAGAGTGCCATTGTTTATTTATGAGCGGTCCTTGTGGCTCTAAATCCAAATGCTCTCATACTTTAGTGCGGCATACGTCTCATACATTAGCCTAATTGTCCAATGTTTACCAAATAACTTCAGGCCCGCTCGGTCCTCACGGGCGTAGTCGATGTTACGAGTCTATTAAGGCACTTCCATTACCACCGCTAACGAGTGCATTAGACCACAGTGAGCTACATGCTAGATAGATTGCTATTAGCAACTGTTACTTATTTGACTTCTACTTAGGGGTGAATTCCTGATCGGATTATTTGGTCCAGTACAGACGCGTATCGTTACAAATACCATATTTCCTTGAATTGTAGTATGCGCCTGCCTAGAATTTCCACCGGGTCAAACTCGTCACGTCACGAGGGACACTTCACCTGTCATCATTCTCAAAATGGATGAGGCATCCATCCATCCATCCATCCATCATCTTCCGCTTATCCGAGGTCGGGTCGCGGGGGCAGCAGCCTAAGCAGGGAAGCCCAGACTTCCCTATCTCCAGCCACTTCGTCTAGCTCTTCCCGGGGGATCCCGAGGCGTTCCCAGGCCAGCCGGGAGACATAGTCTTCCCAACGTGTCCTGGGTCTTCCCCGTGGCCTCCTACCGGTTGGACGTGCCCTAAACACCTCCCTAGGGAGGCGTTCGGGTGGCATCCTGACCAGATGCCCGAACCACCTCATCTGGCTCCTCTCGATGTGGAGGAGCAGCGGCTTTACGTTGAGCTCCTCCCGGATGGCAGAGCTTCTCACCCTATCTCTAAGGGAGAGCCCCGCCACCCGGCGGAGGAAACTCATTTCGGCCGCTTGTACCCGTGATCTTATCCTTTCGGTCATGACCCAAAGCTCATGACCATAGGTGAGGATGGGAACGTAGATCGACCGGTAAATTGAGAGCTTTGCCTTCCGGCTCAGCTCCTTCTTCACCACAACGGATCGATTCAACGTCCGTATTACTGAAGACGCCGCACCGATCCGCCTGTCGATCTCACGATCCACTCTTCCCCCACTCGTGAACAAGACTCCTAGGTACTTGAACTCCTCCACTTGGGGCAGGGTCTCCTCCCCAACCCGGAGATGGCACTCCACCCTTTTCCGGGCGAGAACCATGGACTCCGACTTGGAGGTGCTGATTCTCATTCCGGTCGCTTCACACTCGGCTGCGAACCGATCCAGTGAGAGCTGAAGATCCCGGCCAGATGAAGCCATCAGGACTACATCATCTGCAAAAAGCAGAGACCTAATCCCGTGGCCACCAAACCGGAACCCCTCAACGCCTTGGCTGTGCCTAGAAATTCTGTCCATAAAAGTTATGAACAGAATGGGTGACAAAGGACAGCCTTGGCGGAGTCCAACCCTCACTGGAAACGTGTCCGACTTACTGCCAGCAATGCGGACCAAGTTCTGACACTGATCATACAGGGAGCGGACTGCCACAATAAGACATTCCGATACCCCATACTCTCTGAGCACTCCCCACAGGACTTCCCGAGGGACACGGTCGAATGCCTTCTCCAAGTCTACAAAGCACATGTAGACTGGTTGGGCAAACTCCCATGCACCCTCAAGAACCCTGCCGAGAGTATAGAGCTGGTCCACAGTTCCACGACCAGGACGAAAACCACACTGTTCCTCCTGAATCCGAGGTTCGACTATCCGGCGAAGCCTCCTCTCCAGTACACCTGAATAAACCTTACCGGGAAGGCTGAGGAGTGTGATCCCACGATAGTTGGAACACACCCTCCGGTCCCCCTTCTTAAAGAGAGGGACCACCACCCCGGTCTGCCAATCCAGAGGTACCGCCCCCGATGTCCACGCGATGCTGCAGAGTCTTGTCAACCAAGACAGCCCCACAGCATCCAGAGCCTTAAGGAACTCCGGGCGGATCTCATCCACCCCCGGGGCCTTGCCACCGAGGAGCTTTTTAACTACCTCAGCGACCTCAGCCCCAGAAATAGGAGAGTCCACTACAGATTCCCCAGGCACCGCTTCCTCAAAGAAAGACGTGTTGGTGGGATTGAGGAGGTCTTCGAAGTATTCCCTCCACCGATCTACAACATCCTCAGTCGAAGTCAGCAGAACACCATCCGCACCATACACGGTGTTGATAGTGCACTGCTTCCCCTTCCTGAGGCGCCGTATGGTGGTCCAGAATCGCTTCGAAGCCGTCCGGAAGTCGTTTTCCATGGCTTCCCCGAACTCTTCCCATGTCCGAGTTTTTGCCTCCGCGACCGCTAAAGCTGCACACCGCTTGGCCCGTCGGTACCCGTCCACTGCCTCCTGAGTCCTATGAGCCAAAAGAACCCGATAGGACTCCTTCTTCAGCTTGACGGCATCCCTCACTGCTGGTGTCCACCAACGGGTTCTGGGATTACCGCCAAGACAGGCACCAACAACCTTGCGGCCACAGCTCCAATCAGCCGCCTCGACAATAGAGGTTCGAAACATGGTCCACTCGGACTCAATGAGGATGAGGCAGATTTCAACAATTTGAAATCGCATAAAGGGAAGAAGATTAAGAGCTATTCAGTAGGATTTAAGGTCCAAGCTATTGAATATGCTAAAAAGAACAGTAAGCAGCTAGGTTTTATTAACATACCGTAGCTGCGTGTGTCAAATATGAGTCATTAAATGACTCCCGCCTCCTGGTGGTTGAGGGCGCTAGTGATCCTTCTTACGAGTACTCGGCTGCAGAAGAAGTGACAACAAGCAGTAAGAGTGAGCAGCGTGTGTTTATTTTTTGCCCTCGTTTGCATTTTTAACATGGAGGATTACATATCTAAAATAAAACAGTTTTCGGAATACAATGATTTGCAAATAATTTTCAACCCATATTCAGTTGAATATGCTACAAACAGAAGTGGGTAGTAACGCGCTACATTTACTCCGTTACATCTACTTGAGTAACTTTTGGGATAAATTGTACTTCTAAGAGTAGTTTTTATGCAACATACTTTTACTTTTACTTGAGTATATTTATAGAGAAGAAACGCTACTTTTACTCCGCTCCATTTATCTACATTCAGCTCGCTACTTTTTTTTATCGATCTATTAATGTTTGTTTTGGTTTTTCAACGTAGGATCTACGCATGCCTGAGTTTCACCAATCACATGCAGTCACTGATGACGTTGGACCAATCAAACAGAGCCAGGCGGTCACATGACCGTCACACGTAGACCCGACTTAAACAAGTTGAAAAACTTATTGGGGTGTTACCATTTAGTGGTCAATTGTACGGAATATGTACTGTATTGTGCAATCTACTAATACAAGTTTCAATCAATCAATCAATCAAAAGTGTAAAGGAAAAAAGACACTTTTTATTTCAACCGTACTTCCCGTCAAAAGCCTAAAGGCTGATCGCACAGTTCCTGTCTTCACAATAAAAGTGCCGCTCCCTCGCGCCTACGCTAACAAAATAAGAGTCTCCGAAAGCCAGCGCAAACAAGTGAGCAACCTACGGAGTTTGCCGCTAATGTATTTCTTGTAAAGTGTATAAAAACGAATATGGAAGCTGGACAGATAAGATGCCAAAAACCAACGACTTTCATGTGGTATTAGAAGGAAAGGAGGAACTTTTTTTTCTCCTCCATTTGAAAACGTGGATGTAATCAGCACTATACTGTCTAATCAATCAATGCAAGTCATCAGAATCAGGTAATACACCAACTTATATTCTTGTCTTCATGAAAGATAGGAATCTATGTGTTAAACATGCTTGTATATTTTATTAAAACACCTTTAACGTGAACAAAAACGGCAAAATAAATAAATATAAGTTATATACTGTACATATATATATATATATATATATATATATATGATATGTGTGTGTATGTGTATGTATACTGTATATGAGGTAGATCACCTCGACTTGGTCATTTATTAAGTAATTGATTAACGTTGAAAAACTTATTGGGGTGTTACCATTTAGTGGTCAACTGTACGGAATATGTACTGTACTGTGCAATCTACTAATAAAAGTTTCAATCAATCAATCAATGCCTACTGAGCCTATGGTGCTGTTAAGTTATTGTGGCTCAATGTGCCTTCATTTTTTATTTATTTTAATGTATTATTATTTAATATATATTATTGTTTTAGTTGCTTAAGAGATATTCCTGGCTCTGAATTTTCTCATTGCTATTTTTATGTTTTTGTGGATTGCTTGTTGCCGTCATCATCAAACAAACAGCTTACTCATCAGTTACTCAGTACTTGAGTAGTTTTTTCACAACATACTTTTTACTTTTACTCAAGTAAATATTTGGGTGACTACTCCTTACTTTTACTTGAGTAATAAATCTCTAAAGTAACAGTACTCTTACTTGAGTATAATTTCTGGCTACTCTACCTACCTCTGGCTACAAAGACAACATCTTTAATGTTCAAACTTATAAACCCTTTTTTTTTATTGCATATAATCATTAACTTTAGAATTTGATGCCAGCAACACATGACAAAGAAGTTGTGAAACGTGGCAATAAATACTGATAAAGTTGAGGAATTCTCATCAAACACTTATTTGAAACATCCCACAGGTGTGCAGGCTAATTGGGAACAGGTGGGTGCCATGATTGGCTATAAAAGCAGCTTCCGTGAAATGCTCAGTCATTCACAAACAAGGATTGGGAAACGGTCGCCACTTTGTGAACAAATGCGTGAGCAAATCGTCAAACAGTTTAAGAACAACATTTCTCAAGAAATTTAGGAATTTCACCATCTATGGTCCGTAATACTATCAAAAGGTTCAGAGAATCTGGAGAAATCACTGCATGTAAGCGATGATTTAACGGACCTTCGTTCTCTCAGGCGGTACTGCATGAAAAAGCGACATCCGTGTGTAAAGGATATCACCACATGGGCTCAGGAACACTTCAGAAATCCACTGTCAGTAGCTATAGTCTGTCGCTACATCTGTAAGTGCAAGTTAAAACTCTACTATGCAAAGCCAAAGCCATTTATCAACAACACCCAGAAACGTCGCCGACTTCTCTGGGCCCGAGCTCATTTTAGATGGACTGATGCAAAGTGGAAAAGTGTTCTGTGGTCTGACGAGTCCACATTTCAAATTGTTTTTTGGAAACGGTGAACGTTGTGTCCTCCGGACCAAAGAGGAAAAGAACCATCAGGACTGTTCTAGGTGCAAAGTTCAAAAGCCAGCATCTGTGATGCTATGGGGGTGTATTAGTGCCCAAAGCATGGGTAACTTACACATCTGTGAAGGCACCATTAATGCTGAAAGGTACATAAAGGTTTTGGAGCAACAAATGTTGCCATCCAAGCAACGTTATCATGGACGCCCCTGTTTATTTCAGAGAGACAATGCCAAGTCACTTGTTACAACAGCGTGGCTTCATAGTAAAAGAGTGGCTTGCCTGTAGTCCAGACCTGTCTCCCATTGAAAATGTGTGTCGCATTATGAAGCTTAAACTACCACAACGGAGACCCCGGACTGTTGAACAACTTAAGCTCTACATAAAACAAGAACGGGAAAGAATTCCACCCAAAAAGCTTCAAAAGTGTGTCTCCTTAGTTCCCAAACGTTTATTGAGTGTTGTTAAAAGAAAAGGTGATTAAACACAGTGGTGAACATGCCCTTTCCCAACTACTTTGGCACGTGTTGCAGCAATGAAATTCTAAGTCAGTGGTTCTTAACCTTGTTGGAGGTTCCGAACCCTACCAGTTTCATACGCGCATTCACCCAACCCTTCTTTTGTGAAAAATAAATTTAGTTTTTTTCAAATTCAAAGACAAAGTTATATGTCTTTTTTCCTGGTGTACAAAACCAGCAGTGCATGAACTCACAACAAGTTACACACCTGCAAATCAGTGTGACTTCTGCTGTTGCCGTACCCACGATACGCCGATATGGAGAATTGTTTATTTTACACGATGAGTCCAAACTTGCCAACCATCACGATTTTTTCGGGAGAATCCCGAATTTCGGTGCTCCTCCCGAAAATCTCCCGGGGCAACCATTCCCTTGAATTTCTCCCGATTTCCACCCGGACAACGATATTGGCTAAAGGCACTGCCTTTAGCGTCTTCTCCAACCTGTCGTCACGTCCGCTTTTCCTCCATACAAACGTTGTGCCGGCACATTCACATCATTTATGTGGCTTTTACACACACATAAGTGAATGCAAAGCATACTTGGTCAACAGCCATACAGGTCACATTGAGGGTGGCCGTATAAACAACTTTAACACTTACAAATATGCGCCACACTGTGAACCCACACCAAAGAAGAATGACAAACACATTTGGGGAGAACATCCGCACTGTAACAAATACCCAGAATCCGTTGCAGCACTAACTCTTCCGGTATCTACAAAATTCTCCAACCTGTCGTCACGTCCGCTTTTCCTCCATACAAACGTTGTGCCGGCGCATTCACATCATTTATGTGGCTTTTACACACACATAAGTGAATGCAAAGCATACTTGGTCAACAGCCATACAGGTCACATTGAGGGTGGCCGTATAAACAACTTTAACACTTACAAATATGCGCCACACTGTGAACCCACACCAAAGAAGAATGACAAACACATTTGGGGAGAACATCCGCACTGTACCAAATACCCAGAATCCGTTGCAGCACTAACTCTTCCGGTATCTACAAAATTCTCCAACCTGTCGTCACGTCCGCTTTTCCTCCATACAAACGTTGTGCCGGCGCATTCACATCATTTATGTGGCTTTTACACACACATAAGTGAATGCAAAGCATACTTGGTCAACAGCCATACAGGTCACATTGAGGGTGGCCGTATAAACAACTTTAACACTTACAAATATGCGCCACACTGTGAACCCACACCAAAGAAGAATGACAAACACATTTGGGGAGAACATCCGCACTGTAACAAATACCCAGAATCCGTTGCAGCATTAACTCTTCCGGTATCTACAAAATTCTCCAACCTGTCGTCACGTCCGCTTTTCCTCCATACAAACGTTGTGCCGGCGCATTCACATCATTTATGTGGCTTTTACACACACATAAGTGAATGCAAAGCATACTTGGTCAACAGCCATACAGGTCACATTGAGGGTGGCCATATAAACAACTTTAACACTTACAAATACGCGCCAGACTGTGAAACCACACCAAAGAAGAGTGACAAACACATTTGGGGAGAACATCCGCACCGTATTAAACGTAACAAATACCCGGAATCCGTTGCAGCACTAACTCTTCCGGCATCTACAATATACACCCCCGCTACCACCAAACCCCGCCTACCTCGACCACACACTTCCTCCATCTCCCGAATTCGGAGGTCTCTAGGTTGCCAAGTATGGCTGAGTCGGGTGTGTCTTGACTGGCTCCGCAGAACCCCTGAGGTCGACTCACCGAACCCCTCGGGTTCGAATGAACCCAGGTTAAGAACCACTGTTCTAAGTTATTTTATTTGCAAAAAGAAATAAAGTTTATGAGTTTGAACATCAAATATAATGTCTTTGTAGTGCATTTAATTGAATATGGGTTGAAAAGGATTTGCAAATCATTGTATTCCGTTTATATTTACATCCAACACAATTTCCCAACTCATATGGAAACGGGGTTTGTATTTCAAACATGACCTGGACAATAATAATAATGAAAGGTCAGTCCATTGTTGTAAATCTGCGAATGTTTGACGAGCCAGCGGGAAGAAAGTCAGTGGGATTTGTTACTTCTTCTAGTTTGGAGAAAAGTCTGTGTTGAGAAGTTCTTCTCAGCTGCATAAGTACCATGTCATCAGATAAACTACAATTAGGAGACAATGTTTAATGAGCGCTGACTTGACAACCGCAGATGGCGCCTTGTCCCCTTTCTCGTCTCCCCTAAGAGCTCCGACACAAAGGAGTCCCGCACCCCCCCCAACACCCAACCACCCACCCCAACCCGCATTAAATCGCCCACCTCTCATCTCCCGAGTCCCATTACTCGCCTGGCATTTTCCACGTCAATCAACCTCAGCTTCAACGTTGCTTGTTGACGCCGACGCCGATGCTTGGTCACGTGTCCCAGACAACAGTCTGATTGTGGTTTTGCGCTAAAGGGGCCGAGCTATTTGACAAACGGTATAAATTAGCGAATTTGTGCAAGCGATGGACGGCCTGCCAATTGCCCATCCCAGTCCAGTTACGGGTCGATCAGGATCCTTTAATGCAGGGGTCTCAAACTCAAATACAGAGTGGGCCAAAATTTAAAACTGAACAAAGCCGCGGGCCAAGGTTGAACAAATTAACCCTTTAATAGAGACCCAAACAAGTTTTGCATTGAACATTGAACAAGCAAGGCTTATATAACTGTATAGTCGCATGCAAAATTGAGTTTCAAATAATAATAATAATTAAAGCTGCAAGCAGCGTTGGTCGGGTCCGCCTTTGGCCGCTGCCGCCATGTCCCGAGTCCCGATCTTAGTCAGACCTACATAGAAGTTTTTGTTTCATCACTCTTCGACATTCCTAACAGAATTTACAAGCAGTTTTGTCAGTTTTTTTTCTTAGGGGGCGCTAAAACCCAATTTTAATTGTTGGGGTTTGTTTTTTTATTGGATGGCAATTTTCACCAGTCCTGATGTGTGTGTAAAATTTGGTGAGTTTTGAAGCATGTTAAGGGGGTCAAATTACAGATTGGCGTTTCTGGATGTTGTTGATAAATGGCTTTCGCTTGGCATAGTATAGCTTTAACTTGCACTTTGAAGCATTTTAAGGGGGTCAAATATCAGTTCAAAGAGGCAAAAAAGGCATTTTTTGCAAAAATTTTGTTTTGAAGGGGTTTTTGCCAACTTCTTGTTGATTTTAGGGATAGAAGTGTTTATTGGAAATGTAGGTCTAAGTCAGACCTACTTAGAGGTTTTTGTTTCATGTCTCTACGACATTCCTAACGGAAGTTACAAGCAGTCTGTTTTTTGTCTCTTCCTAGGGGGCGCTAGCACGCAATTTTCATTTTTGGGGTTTGGTTGCTTAATATGTTGGTCTGCCGCTCCATACCGATGTGTGTGTCAAATTTGGTGAGTTTTGAAGCATGTTAAGGGGGTCAAATTAGGGTGCGAAGGTGCGAGCGCGCCTTGGGCTGCTGCCCCCAAGCCCCACGGTCGAAGATGCCTTGGTGACACTATTTAATGCATTGTGAAAGTAATGCAGTTGTTGTATTGAAGTGAAAATACCAAGTTTCCTGTTGATTTTTGCCAAAGTATGTTAATTATTCAAATGTAGGTCTAAGTCAGACCTACATAGTGGTTTTTGTTTCATGTCTCTCTGACATTCCTACCGGAAGTTACAAGCAGTTTTGTCTGTGTTTTCTTCCTAGGATTAGTTTGTCTGTGTTGTATTCCTAGGGGGCGCTAGAGCACAATATTGAGTTTTGGGGTTTGTTTTTTTTATTAGCTCGCAATTGTTGCCAGTCCTGATGTGTGTGCCAAGTTTGGTGAGTTTTGAAGCATTTTAAAAGGGGTCAAATTACAGCTGAAAGAGGCAAAAATGACATTTTTTAGGAAACTTTGCGCAGGGGTTCTTTGAAGGCGCGTAAAATCCAAACCGGAGCAGAAATCAAAACTTTGTTGGACAGTTTTAATCAAAAGGGTTCAATCTCTCTCCTGTGCGAGTTTGAAGCCGAAATGACAAACGCATTGGGAGGAGTTTACGTTTGAAAAAGATGACGGGTTTTTACAAAACTTTTATTTTGAAGGGGCAATTTTTAACTTCCTGTTGATTTTTGCCGAAGGATTATCTAAATGTAGGTCTAAGTGAGACCTACATAGAAGTTTTTGTTTCATGTCTTTCCGGCATTCCTACCGGAAGTTACAAGCAATTTTGTTTGTGTTTTCTTCCTAGGATCAGTTTTTGCTGTGTTTTATTCAAAAATTGCGCTAGAGCGAAATTTTGAGTATTGGGATTTGTTTTTTCATTAGATCGCAATTTCCGCCAGTCCTGATGTGCGTGCCAAGTTTGGTGAGTTTTGAAGCATTTTAAGGGGGTCAAATTACAGCTCAAAGAGGCAAAAATAGCATTTTTTGCCAAAATTTTGCTTTGAATGGGTTTTTGCAAAATTTTGGTTGATTTTTGACCTAGAATGTAAAATTATGAAATCTAGGTCTAACTCAGTCCTACATAGAGGATTTTGTTTCATGTCTCTACGACTTTCCTAACGGAAGTTACAAGCAGTCTGGTTTTTTTTTTCTTCCTAGGGGGCGCTAGCGGGCAATTTTCAATTTTGGGGTTTGGTTGCTTAATAAGTTGGGAAGGTTTGCCATACCGATGTGTGTGTCAAATTCGGTGAGTTTTGAAACATGTTAAGGGGGTCAAATTACAGCGCATAGGTGAGGAATAATAATAAAACGCACCAGTTTCAATAGGGTCCTTGGCCCATTGCCAAGGACTCCTGGGGGTTCCTTGGCAATGGGCCTAGGGGACCCTAATAATAATAATAATAATAAAACGCACCAGATTCAATAGGGTCCCTGCCTGTGGAGTCCTTTACCATGGGCAGGGCGGAGCCTAATAACTCAAAAATATCAATGGCATATCAAATAAAATTGAAATACAAATTTAAAGCCTCTTTTCTATTTGCAGCCTTCTGAGGTAAATATCAAAATATATTGTAGCGTCCCGAAAGAGTTGGTGCTGCAAGGGGTTCTGGGTATTTGTTATGTTATGTTACAGTGCAGATGTTCTCCCGAAATGTGTTTGTCATTCTTGTTTGGTGTGAGTTCACAGTGTGGCGCATATTTGTACGGCGGGCCAGAGTTTGACACCCCTGCTCTCTCTCTTCCCCTCCATCTTTCGGTATTCCTTTTTATTAATCTATTTTTTTTTTTTTTTTTACCTTTCTAGTTATTATGTATACGTATTGTTGCATTTGAACAACTGTATTGTTGATAATAGAAGTAAACTATTGGTTTTGTTCATAATCAATAGCGCTTTTTCTATTGGTATTTGTATTGTTCCAGTTTTAGTGTAAAAATGCTCAATGTCATTTCTATATTATTATTTATTTCACTAACTGCTTATTTGCTATCACTTTTACGATCATATTTGTTCATATCGTATGTGCTGGTGTTGTTCTATTGTTGTTGTTGTTGTGTTTGCTGTTGTTGTTTTTGTCTCTCTGTCTAATCCCCCTCTAATCCCCACAATTTCCCCCTCTGTCTTCATTTTTTTTTCTCTTTCTATCCCCTCCTGCTCCGGCCCGGCTGCACCAAATGATAATATAAATACATTTGATAAAGTCAAATTCAAATAAGGCAACAAGAGAAGTGTCCGACATTTCTCTTTTGTATAGTAAATCTGAACAGCTGATATGGGCATCTACCCTCTACATCAAAAATATGATTGGCCTGAGAAGCTAGACAGGACAAAAATAAATAAATTAGATAATGGGACAGCCTTGGTCCAGTCCTTGGGGCCACATGGGGTCACCAACACCAGGTCGCCCATAAGGACCAAATGAGTCGCCCGCTGACCTGTTCTAAAAAATTGCTCAAATAGCAGCACTTACCAGTGAGCTGCCTCTATTTTTTAAATTTTATTTATTTACTAGCAAGCTGGTCTCGCTTTGCTCGAAATTTTTTAATTCTAAGAGAGACAAAACTCAAATAGAATTTGAAAATCCAAGAAAATATTTTAAAAACTTGGTCTTTACTTGTTTAAATAAATTCATTTATTTTTTTACTTTGCTTCTTATAACTTTCAGAAAGACAATTTTAGAGAAAAAATACAACCTTAAAAATTATTTTAGGATTTTTAAACACATATACCTTTTTACCTTTTAAATTCCTTCCTTTTCTTTCCAGACAATTTAAATCAATGTTCAAGTATATATATAAATATTTTTTATTGTAAAGAATAATAAAAACATTTAGTTTTTTAAACATAAGATCATTGTCTCCTAAAACGTTGTTAGTTAATGATATTATCGGAGACAACAATCTTAACGTCATCGGTCTCAGCGAAACCTGGCTTAAACCAAACGACTTTTTTGCGCTAAATGAGGCATGTCCTCCTAACTTTACACATGCGCATATTGCCCGTCCGCTCAAAAGGGGTGGGGGGGTCGCACTAATATACAACGAAAACTTTAACCTTAGTCCTAACATAAATAATAAATATAAATCGTTTGAGGTGCTTACTATGAGGTCTGTCACACCGCTGCCTCTACACCTGGCTGTTATCTACCGCCCCCCAGGGCCCTATTCGGACTTTATTAATGAATTCTCAGAGTTCGTTGCTGATCTAGTGACACACGCCGATAATATAATCATAATGGGGGACTTTAATATCCATATGAATACCCCATCGGACCCACCGTGCGTAGCGCTCCAGACTGTAATTGATAGCTGTGGTCTCACACAAATAATAAATGAACCCACGCATCGCAACGGTAATACGATAGACCTAGTGCTTGTCAGGGGCATCAACGTTTCCAAAGTTACGATACTCCCGTATACTAAAGTATTGTCTGATCATTACCTTATAAAATTCGAGGTTCAGACGCATGTTCGTCAAACTAATAATAATAATAACTGCTATAGCAGCCGCAACATTAATACGGCCACAACGACAACTCTTGCTGACCTACTGCCCTCGGTAATGGCACCATTCCCAAAGTATGTGGGCTCTATTGATAACCTCACTAACAACTTTAACGACGCCCTGCGCGAAACCATTGATAACATAGCACCGCTAAAGTTAAAAAAGGCTCCAAAAAAGCGCACCCCGTGGTTTACAGAAGACACTAGAGCTCAGAAATTATTATGTAGAAAGCTGGAACGCAAATGGCGCACGACTAAACTTGAGGTGCACCATCAAGCATGGAGTGATGGTTTAATAACTTATAAACGCATGCTTACCTTAGCTAAAGCTAAATATTACTCAAATCTCATCCACCGTAATAAAAACGATCCTAAATTTTTGTTTAGTACGGTAGCATCGCTAACCCAACAAGGGACTCCTTCCAGTAGCTCAACCCACTCAGCTGATGACTTTATGCAATTCTTTAGTAAGAAAATTGAAGTCATTAGAAAGGAGATTAAAGACAATGCGTCCCAGCTACAACGGGGTTCTATTAACACTGACACGATTGTATATACGGCGGATACTGCCCTCCAAAATACTTTCTCTCGTTTTGAGGAAATAACATTAGAGGAATTGTTACAACGTGTAAATGGAATAAAACAGACAACATGTTTACTTGACCCTCTTCCTGGGAAACTGATCAAGGAGCTCTTTGTATTATTAGGTCCATCAGTGCTAAATATTATAAACTTATCACTCTCCTCGGGCACTGTTCCCCTAGCATTCAAAAAAGCGGTTATTCATCCTCTTCTTAAAAGACCTAACCTCGATCCTGACCTCATGGTAAACTACCGACCGGTGTCTCACCTTCCCTTTATTTCAAAAATCCTTGAAAAAATTGTTGCGGAGCAGTTAAATGAACACTTAGCGTCTAACAATCTATGTGAAACCTTTCAATCCGGTTTCAGGGCAAATCACTCCACGGAGACAGCCCTCGCAAAAATGACTAATGATCTATTGCTAACGATGGATTCTGATGCGTCATCTATGTTGCTGCTCCTCGATCTTAGCGCTGCTTTCGATACCGTCGATCATAATATTTTATTAGAACGTATCAAAACACGAATTGGTATGTCAGACTTAGCCCTGTCTTGGTTTAACTCTTATCTTACTGATAGGATGCAGTGTGTCTCCCATAACAATGTGACCTCGGACTACGTTAAGGTAACGTGTGGAGTTCCCCAGGGTTCGGTCCTTGGCCCTGCACTCTTCAGCATCTACATGCTGCCGCTAGGTGACATCATACGCAAATACGGTATTAGCTTTCACTGTTATGCTGATGACACCCAACTCTACATGCCCCTAAAGCTGACCAACACGCCGGATTGTAGTCAGCTGGAGGCGTGTCTTAATGAAATTAAACAATGGATGTCCGCTAACTTTTTGCAACTCAACGCCAAAAAAACGGAAATGCTGATTATCGGTCCTGCTAGACACCAAACTCTATTTAATAATACAACTCTAACATTTGACAACCAAACAATTAAACAAGGCGACACGGTAAAGAATCTGGGTGTTATCTTCGACCCAACTCTCTCCTTTGAGGCACACATTAAAAGCGTTACTAAAACGGCCTTCTTTCATCTCCGTAATATCGCTAAAATTCGCTCCATTCTGTCCACTAAAGACGCTGAGATCATTATCCATGCGTTTGTTACGTCTCGCCTCGACTACTGTAACGTATTATTTTCGGGTCTCCCCATGTCTAGCATTAAAAGATTACAGTTGGTACAAAATGCGGCTGCTAGACTTTTGACAAGAACAAGAAAGTTTGATCACATTACGCCTGTACTGGCTCACCTGCACTGGCTTCCTGTGCACTTAAGATGTGACTTTAAGGTTTTACTACTTACGTATAAAATACTACACGGTCTAGCTCCATCTTATCTTGCCGATTGTATTGTACCATATGTCCCGGCAAGAAATCTGCGTTCAAAGGACTCCGGCTTATTAGTGATTCCCAAAGCCCAAAAAAAGTCTGCGGGCTATAGAGCATTTTCCGTTCGGGCTCCAGTACTCTGGAATGCCCTCCCGGTAACAGTTCGAGATGCCACCTCAGTAGAAGCATTTAAGTCTCACCTTAAAACTCATTTGTATACTCTAGCCTTTAAATAGACTCCCTTTTTAGACCAGTTGATCTGCCGTTTCTTTTCTTTTTCTTCTATGTCCCATTCTCCCGTGTGGAGGGGGTCCGGTCCGATCCGGTGGCCATGTACTGCTCGCCTGTGTATCGGCTGGGGACATCTCTGCGCTGCTGGTCCGCCTACGCTTGGGATGGTTTCCTGCTGGCTCCGCTGTGAACGGGACTCTCGCTGCTGTGTCTTGGATCCTCTTTGGACTGGACTCTCGCGACTGTGTTGTATCCATTGTGGATTGAACTTTCACAGTATCATGTTAGACCCGCTCGACATCCATTGCTTTCCTCCTCTCTAAGGTTCTCATAGTCATCATTGTCACCGACGTCCCACTGGGTCATTATTGTCACCAATGTCCCACTGGGTGTGAGTTTTCCTACCGAGGATGTCGTGGTGGTTTGTGCAGCCCTTTGAGACACTAGTGATTTAGGGCTATATAAGTAAACATTGATTGATTGATTGATTGATTTATTTTAGCTTGTGTTTTTTCAACGAAAAATATTTGTAAAATATTTCTTCAAACTTATAATGATTAAAATTATTTAAAAAAATATTCTGGCAAATCCAGAAAATCTGTAGCATCAAATTTTAATCTTATTTCAAAATTTATTTTTAAAATTTTTGTTCTGGAAAATCTAGAAGAAATAATGATTTGTCTTTGTTAGAAAATGTATTTAAATCAACTTTATTTATAAAGCACTTTTAAAATTTACCACAGGGGTAGCCAAAGTGCTGTACAATGGACAGGTTAAAAGATAATACGAGAACCGAGCAAACAATACAACACAAACAGAACATGATGAAAAATAAAACATAAAGACAGGTTCACAGCAGGTAAATAATTGGGGCGCCATTGCAGGATGGATATCACTCAGTGTTAAAAGCCAAGGAATAAAAGTAAGTCTTTAAGAGAGATTTAAAAACAGGAAGACAGTAGGCTTGTCTAACACTCAGAGGTAGGTCATTCCAGAGCGTGGGAGCAGCAGTGGCGAAAGCTCTGTCACCTCTAAGCTTCAGCCTTGTGTCAGGGACCGTCAGTAGCAGCTGATCGGCTGATCTTAGGGATGGAGTCGGGCAGTAAGGCTGAAGGAGGTCGGATAGATATGTTGGCGCCAGGTTGTTTAGACATTTAAAAACAAATAGGAGTTTAAAATTGATTCGATAACGCACAGTTAGCTGAAAGCCAGGCTTTGATGTCGTGCAGGCAGTCAATGAGACGTTGAACCGTGTTATTTTGTGCCTTGGGAAAATACATCTGGCAATCATCGGCATAAAAATGAAATGCAATACCATACTTCCTAAAAATAGAACCAAGGGGGAGAAGGTAAAGAAGGAGTTTAAAATTGATTCTATAACGCACAGGGAGCCAGTGAAGGGACGCTAACATAGGGGTGATGGGCTCAGGTCTGCGGGTCTGTGTTAGGCGGGCGAGGGAGGCCTGGCTAATGCCTACATACAGGGCATTACAGTAGTCTAAACCATTCCAGATAAAGACGTGGATTAATTCCTCGAGATCGCTATTTGGCGTAATTGATAAAAGCCTTTTTGAACGACGCTGCTGATTTGTTTTTCGGATTTAAAATCTGAGTCGAACTTTACCCCCCAGGTTTGTGACACAGTCGCTGAGATACGGGGTCAGAGTGCCGAGGTCAACGTTGGGGGAGGGAGAGCGACTTGGACCGAACAACGTAACTTCTGTTTTGTCTTCATTTAGACTCAGGAAGTTAGCTGAAAGCCAGGCTTTGATGTTGTGCAGGCAGTCAATGAGACGTTGAACCGTGTTATTTTGTGCCATGGGAAAAATAGATCTGGCAATCATCGGCATAAAAAATTAAACGCAATACCATACTTCCTAAAAATAGAAGCAAGGGGGAGAAGGTAAAGCGCAAATAAGATTGGGGCAAGGATTGAGCCCTGGGGGACCCCGTGTGGTAAAGGAGCTGTGGAAGACATAAAACTGTCTATTTTTACACAAAAACTCCTGTCGGCTAGGTACGACCGGAACCAGTTGAGGGCGGCGCCCTTGATACCCACACAGTTCTCAAGACGAGTGATTAAGGTGTCGAACACAGCAGACAGATCAGGATATCGTAGGATATCGTTGAAAACCTTTAGAAGCGCTGACTCTGTGCTGTGCAGGGCTTTAAAACCAGACTGGAACATCTCAGTGATACCATTCTCCTCTAAGAAGGGCAACAACTGACTGTGAACAACTTTCTCTAATATTTTGGAAATGTATGGAAGATTAGAGATAGGTCTAAGGTTGGAGGGGAGAGAGGAGTCGAGGCTTGGTTTTTTGAAGTAGAGGTCGTACCACTGCATGTTTAAACTCTACTGGAACTATTCCAGAAGAGAGGCTACTATTGATAATGTTAAGGACACTTGATCCATCCATCCATCCATCCATCCATCCATCCATCATCTTCCGCTTATCCGAGGTCGGGTCGCGGGGGCAACAGCCTAAGCAGGGAAACCCAGACTTCCCTCTCCCCAGCCACTTCGTCTAGCTCTTCCCGGGGGATCCCGAGGCGTTCCCAGGCCAGCCGGGAGACATAGTCTTCCCAACGTGTCCTGGGTCTTCCCCGTGGCCTCCTACCGGTAGGACGTGCCCTAAACACCGGGTGGCATCCTGACCAGATGCCCGAACCACCTCATCTGGCTCCTCTCGATGTGAAGGAGCAGCGGCTTTACTTTGAGTCCCTCCCGGATGGCAGAGCTTCTCACCCTATCTCTAAGGGAGAGACCCGCCACACGGCGGAGGAAACTCATTTCGGCCGCTTGTACCCGTGATCTTATCCTTTCGGTCATGACCCAAAGCTCATGACCATAGGTGAGGATGGGAACGTAGATCGACCGGTAAATTGAGAGATTTGCCTTCCGGCTCAGCTCCTTCTTCACCACAATGGATCGGTACAACGTCCACATTACTGAAGACGCCGCACCGATCCGCCTGTCGATCTCACGATCCACTCTTCCCCCACTCGTGAACAAGACTCCTAGGTACTTGAACTCCTCCACTTAGGGCAGGGTCTCCTCCCCAACCCGGAGATGGCATTCCACCCTTTTCCGGGCGAGAACCATGGACTCGGACTTGGAGGTGCTGATTCTCATTCCGGTCGCTTCACACTCGGCTGCGAACCGATCCAGCGAGAGCTGAAGATCCCGGTCAGATGAAGCCATCAGGACCACATCATTTGCAAAAAGCAGAGACCTAATCCTGCGGCTACCAAACCGGAACCCCTCAACGCCTTGACTGCGCCTAGAAATTCTGTCCATAAAAGTTATGAACAGAATCGGTGACAAAGGACAGCCTTGGCGGAGTCCAACCCTCACTTGTTCCATCTTGTACTTTTTTTTTATCTTTTCTTTATCTCATGACCGATGGTACACTGTGGACTACCTTGAGCTTGGAATGCAGGAGTAGCAATACTCCTTGTTCCTATGTCTTCCTGTCTCCAGCTGAGGAAAACAATAGATGTGTGTATTCGCTCTGAAGGTTGGGGGCTATTGGCATATTGAAAAAGACAAGACTTCCGTAGTGATTTCAGATCAACACATTCAACGCGAATTGAATGTGTTGTTTTTTTTTAGGTTGGTGAAGTGAAGTGAATTATATTTATATAGCGCTTTTTCTCTAGTGACTCAAAGCACTTTACATAGTGAAACCCAATATCTAAGTTACAATCAAACCAGTGTGGGTGGCACTGGAAGCAGGTGGGTAAAGTGTCTTGCCCAAGGACACAACGGCAGTGACTAGGTTGGCAGAAGCGGGAATTGAACCTGCAACCCTCAAGTTGCTGGTACGGCCACTCTACCAACTGAGCTAAACCGCCCCACTGGCCAGGTTGGTCTCTCCAAAGCTTTGGAATAAATTGCAAAATACCTATTCTGTTCTGGGTGATCATTTAAAATCAGCTTATGTGTCATCAAAAGAACTTGGGATTGAACAGCAACTTAAATTCCCTCGGAGGAACATCTGGTCCAAACGCAACAATTTCCATGTCTGTCGGACTAAAAATCCACCTGATACTGATACCACCCTGTGTGAGGATTATATCATTGTTTGAAAGGACCTGTGTCCGTGATCAATAAGAGATGGCGACCCGCCGGGAAGGAACAAAAAAAAAAAACATGCAATGAAGTCACCCAGCTTCCCTCTGCAGCAGCAATGCATTATGGGAAAGAAGGTAAACAAAGGTAAGGCGATGCTATCTTTGTGGCGGGACTTTATAGTCTTGTTGAAGTCTTATCTGTGGCGCTCCATCACGCTGGCGCCGTGCCGCAACACCCAAGAAAAGAAACAAGATTACAAAGTGAAAGTGAAAGTAAAACGCCATTCCACCTGACAAACTGCGCCCACATTGGCTTTGACAAACAAAACGACTTTGTCACTAAAAAGCGCTTTTTAATTCAAACGTGAAACCAAAACGCTGAGTCGGCACTCAAACACAAAACAGCACCCGCCGTCCTCGCCACGGAGCGAGGAATAGTCGCCTCCTGCGATGCGTGTCCTATTGATCTTTGTTTGATTCCTCCGCCGAATTGCATCGTCCCTCAAAACCAATAGGATTCTCGTTTCCGACCGAAGGAAACACGCAGGAATGTAGTTCGAGAGTACTTAGTTAGGTCAGCCATGTTGGCTCCAGTCCTCCACAGCATCACGTTTACCTGCCCGTGCCAAAGATGTTCAAAATCAATAGGATTCTTGGTCTGACAAGGAAAGACATTAACTTGCAACCAAACCAATACTGGTCCTCTCCTCACCTCACCTCGTTTTTTTTAGACAAGTGAGGCAGAATTTCCAAAATGCTAAATCACAAGGTTTCTTCTATGTTGGATCCAAAATCAATAGGGTTCTTGGCCTGGCTAAGAGAGACCTGAAATGGAGACCGGTTGAGAACAAACCAATATTAGCATTCACCTCATCTTGTTTATGACGTCCTAATATAAATCATGGGGTTTGGGTTTCCAAAATCACTAGGTTTCTTGTATTTTAGATGCAAAATCAATAGGATTCTTGGTCTGGCGAATAAAGACATTCATTTGGGACAAGATGAGAACAAACCAATACTAGTATTCACCTCATTTTGTTTCGGATATCCTAAAATAAATCATGGGATTTAAGTTTCCAAAATGCAAAATTACTAGGTTTCTTGTATGTTGGATGCAAAATCAATAGGATTCTTTGTCCAACAAATAAAGACATTCATTTGGGACAAGATGAAAACAAACCAATACTGGTACTCACCTCACCTCGTTTCTGGATCAGTGAGGCAGAATTTCCAAAATGCAAAATCACTAGGTTTCTTGTATTTTAGATGCAAAATCAATAGGGTTCTTGGTCCGGCAAAGAGAGACATGAGTTGGGAACGCGATGAGAACCAACCACTTTATCCTGTCTCTGAGAGTAAATCACTAGGGTTCTTGTCAAATACTGGATTCAAAAACTACTGCTCTAGTTTCAAATCCACATTAGCTTGAATTTCTAAAACTCCAAAATCAATAGGGCTCTTGATCTCTGCTTTCTCCTGCCATCCGTTACAACTCGCATTAGCCTAAATTTCCATTTTTTTCACAGAAATCAAATTTTAAAAATCAATAGGGTTCCTCAAGTCTTACAAAGAGACTCGTTATCTAAAGATCAGATGAGATCAAACCAATTAAAGTCATCACCTCATCTTGTTTCTGACATCCTAAAAAAAAAAAAAACAGGATTTCATATCCAAATTGCAAAATCAATATGATTCTTGTCATATTTTAGAGTCAAAATCAACAGAATTCTCTTGTCGTCTGGTTTCCTGCATCTTTTAAAACTCACTTTACTTGCCAAAATGCAAAATCATTAGGTTTCTTGTGACGAAAACTGAGCAGACACTAACATTATATAGTAGATGTTGCTCAAAACCAATAGAGCTCTTCGCCTGTCAGCCAACTGTGACTTCTTAGAATACTATTGTTGTTGTTTTTTTAGTCAATTGAGGTGAATTTTCAGAATTAAAAATCATTAGATTTCTTGTTAAAAAGGGCTTTAAACTACTGACAGGCAACTAGTCGCTACTGACCTTTGACATATGATGGGAAAAAATCAATAAGGTTCTTGATCCGACCCTGGAAAATATAAGTTGATTTACAAACAAACCAAGAAGAACACTGACTTGGTGATCTATTCGTCTTGGCATTTGACATCCTTTTTTTTAAAAAATCAATTGTGTAAAAATGTACAAAATCAAAGTTGGCTTGTTTTTTTCTGAACCATCATGTTTGTTGCATGTTAGTAAAAATAAATAGGGTTCTTGATCTTATAGCGTGAGACAAAACTTGGATTGCTTGATTCATACTAATCTTTGATCTCATCTGTGACATCATTAAAAATCAATAGGTTAGGAGTTCTTAAAAAATACAACTAATAATAAAATCAATAGGTGTCTTTTTTGGCGTACAAATGGGCTAAAAATGGTTGCTTAGAACTTGGACCACATAGACTTCAGTCGCCTGCATATAAAACCAATAGGATTGTTGTCCGGGACATGGGTTTTTTTCAGACTCTTTGATCTTTTAATTTGGAACCCATGTGTCCCAAAAATAAATAAGGTTCTTGATTTGACGGTGTAAAAATATATTTTGACAAGACGAACACTAACTTTGTGATCTATTCATCTTGGCGTCTGAGGTCCTTTTTAAAAATCAATAGTGTAAAAAAAAAATTCTAAACAATCACGCTTATTGGATATTAGTAAAAATGAATAGGGTTCTTGATCTTATAGTGTGAGACCAAACTTGGATTGCTTGATTCATATTAATCTTTGATCTCATCTGTGACATCATTAAAAATCAATAGGTTAAGATTTCTTGAAAATAAAGCTAATAATAAAATCAATAGGTGTCTTTTTTGGCGTACAAATGGGCTAAAAATGGTTGCTTAGAACTTGGACCACATAGACTTCAGTCGCCTGCATATAAAACCAATAGGATTGTTGTCCGGGACATGGGTTTTTTTCAGACTCTTTGATCTTTTAATTTGGAACCCATGTGTCCCAAAAATCAATAAGGTTCTTGATTTGACGGTGTAAAAATATATTTTGACAAGACGAACACTAACTTTGTGATCTATTTATCTTGGCGTCTGACGTCCTTTTTAAAAATCAATAGTGTAAAAAAAAAATTCTAAACAATCACGCTTATTGGATATTAGTAAAAATGAATAGGGTTCTTGATTTTATAGTGTGAGACCAAACTTGGATTGCTTGATTCATTGTAATCTTTGGCCTCAGCTGTGAAATAATTAAAAATCAATAGTTTAGAATTATTATTATTTAGATTTTTTTAATCAATATGTGTCTTTTTTGACCACATAGACTTCAGTCGCCTGCATATAAAACCAATAGGATTGTTGTCCGGTACATGGACTAAGAAGGTTTGTTTTTGTTTTTTTTCAGAGACTTTGATCTTTTAATTTGGAATCCATGTTTCCCCAAAAATCATTAAGTTTCTTGCACTGGCGGACAGACTGCTTCACGCTCCAATGTGGCTTAACATGCAGTGTCACCACAGTCCACCAGGGGGAGCCCTAGTACGTAATTTAACATGCAGTGTCACCACAGTCCACCAGATGGAGCCCTCATTGACGCTACTATGTAACTCAGGGGTCGCCAACGAGGTGCCCGCGGGCACCAGGTCGCCCGTAAGGACCAGATGAGTCGCCCGCTGGCCTGTTCTAAAAATAGCTCAAATAGCAGCACTTACCAGTGAGCTGCCTCTATTTTTTAAATTGTATTTATTTACTAGCAAGCTGGTCTCGCTTTGCTCGACATTTTTAATTCTAAGGGAGACAAAACTCAAATAGAATTTGAAAATCCAAGAAAATATTTGAAAGACTTGGTCTTCACTTTTTTAAATAAATGCATTTATTTTTTTTACTTTGCTTCTTATAACTTTCAGAAAGACAATTTTAGAGAAAAAATACAACCTTTAGGATTTTTAAACACATATACCTTTTTACCTTTTAAATTCCTTCCTCTTCTTTCCTGACAATTTAAATCAATGTTCAAGTAATTTTTCTTTTATTATTGTAAAGAATGATAATTACATTTTAATTCAATTCTTCATTTTAACTTCTGTTTTTTCGATGAATAATTTTTTTGGAAATATGTCTTTAAACTTATCATGATTAAAATTCAAAAAAATTCTTCTGGAAAATCTAGAAAATCTATAGAGTCAAATTTAAATCTTTTTTCAAAGTTTTTTGAATTTCTTTTAAATTTTTTGTTCTGGAAAATCTAAAAGAAATAATAATTTGTCTTTGTTAGAAATATAGCTTGGTCCAATTTGTTATATATTCTAACAAAGTGCAGATTGGATTTTAACCTATTTAAAACATGTCATTAAAAATATATATTTATTGTGAGAAATCATAAAAATGATCAGTGTTTTCACAAAGATAAATATCATTAAATATTAACAATAACAAAGTTAAAGGTAAATTGAGCAAATTGGCTATTTCTGGCAATTTATTTAGGTGTGTATCAAACTGGTAGCCCTTTGCATGAATCAGTACCCAAGAAGTAGCTCTTGCTTTCAAAAAGGTTGCTGACCCCTGATGTAACTTAACATGCAGTATCACCACAGTCCACCAGAGGGCGCCTTCATTGATGCTACCATGTCATTTTAAATGCAGTGTCACCACAGTCCACCAGAGGGCGCCCTCATTGATGCTACTATGTGATTTAAAATGCAGTGTCACCACAGCCCACCAGGGGGAGCCCTCATTGAAAGTGACTCAGTACAAAAGAAAAGTGCCTTGAAGAAAACATAATTCTTGCGTTCAATCGCCTTCGTTTCGTGTTGTTTGTGGTTTTTGTGGGATGCGGCGAGGACGACTAAACGCCCGGCAACTTTTCTCTCCGAATATTTTATTCGTGACACGCCATTAGGCGCACAATAACGCCGACTGTCAGGGGCGTCAATCACACTTTTCCACCCGGCGCTCTACAAAAATAAGCTCTTCAGACATTTTCACGGAGAAAAAAGATTTATCATTTTTGCTTTTCTATTTCTCCCCTCTGCGCGGTGATCAATTCCACAGATAAAGAGGAATGTTTTAAATTTCTATTTCTGCTGGTAGTGATGGATATCGCCATATTGTGGTGACGGCTGTCAGGCCAGAGGAGGAAGCAGGAGTTCTGCCTTTTGGAACAAGATGGATGTCGCTATTTGTTTTTAGCACAAAGACAATTCCTACAATAAAAAGTAACATAAGATAAGAGTTGTCCCAATAATATTATATTTTTGTACCAATATCAAAATGTATTTCAATACTTCTCTAAATAAAGAGGCACAATTTTTTTATTTATTATTGTCTTTATTTGAACAAAAAATGTTAGTGTACATGAAACATGTTTATTATTGTCATTTAGTCCTTCAATAAATGTCATAGTCTGTTGTTGACGAACCCCAAGATGCAGAGAGGAGGGCAGGCATGGAGTGAGAAAACATGATTTAATTTAAAACACTAAGACAAAACAACCAAAGGGTTCAAACAAAAAGCGCGCACGTGGGCGGATAACAAACAAAAAGGCCTAGCGAGGAAGCCAGCGGGTATCTAGTAGGGAAACAGAAGTCGTACTTCTAATAAGAAAACAAACTGGAAGCAGGGAAAAAAAGACAGTAAGCTAAAAACCGCTATCAAACATAGCTTACCGCAACGCTGCATTGACACGACAAGATACGACAGGTAGCAATGATAAGTAGCAACGACAAGAGCGACTTGCAATACAGGACAATAATCCAGCAACTGACTGGAGGACACAAACAGACTCAAATAGAAACAGGCTGATTGACACCAGGTGTGGCCAGGTGCCAATCAGCCGCAGCTGAGGGCAAAACAGCCCACAGGAAATGGACGAAATATGAACGCTGACAGGAACTAAAAACAGGCAATACTAAACACACAGAGGAAACCAAGACAAATGCACAGGAAAAAAAACTAAAACACAAACAAACTGTCAGGAGACAGCCTGACAATAAAATGTTGAACATACTAGACAACTTGTCTTTTAGTAGTAAGTAAACAAACAAAGACTCCTAATTAGTCTGCAGTGACATATTGTGTCATTTATACACCTATTATTTTCTACACTTTATGAGGGACAAGCTGTAAAAAATGATTATTAATGTGCTTGTACTGTTAATATCTGCTTATATTCTGTTTTAACATCTTCTATCTACACTTCTGTGCAAATGTAATAATCACTTATTCTTCTCTTCTTTGATACTTGACATAAGTTTTGGACGATACGACACATTTAGGTATCGATGCGATACCAAGTAGTTACAGGATCATACATTGGTCATATTTAATTCATTCATTCAACATGTTGCTGTAAAATTCATGCGAGGTAACATTTGAAGTATTGTTCTTTACCAGCAACTCATCACCAGCACTATTGACTCCAATACAACATACTTAGCTTTGTTTTATTTGACACTTTCTCATGCACTCCAAATCATTACTGAAGATAAAAATAAGTCACATAAAATTAGTGTTCTCTCCAATCATCGCCTGCTTCAAATTAAATCCTCGCCCTCAGGTAAACAAATGCTATTTTTACTGTGTGTCTTGTATAATATTTCTGTGAGGATCCAAAAGAGCCCACTCATAAAAGTATATATATATATATATATATATATATATATATATATTAGGGGTGGGCAAATTAATGCGTTAATTATGAGTTAATTCATCAATCTATTAACGCCGACAATTATTTTATCGCACATTTGCGTATGTTGTTTACATGCTTTTATTTTGTTAACGCCTTTTCTTAACAAGATGGCGTCGCCCGGACGGGCCTCGGAGTCGAGGAGCTCTTGGTAAAGATGGAACATTTGGCAAAAATACCGGTAATCATGTTGTGTGAGGTCCTCCAGGAGACGTTGTGTGTCATCAACCTCCTCACACACCACACGAGTCCTCCAGCAAAGTGTTTGAGCTCAGACATCCATCATTCCAAGATAACCAATCGCTCGCAAACTCCAGCGAATTAATGATTTTTTTTCCCTGAATCGATGCTCCTCCCCAGGAGGAGGGCCGGCGTCCATCACGGCGGGCGAGTTCAACCTCGCCGATTTCAATCCGTCACGTCCAATAAGAGCAGAAGTCGCTACTAATCGCTGCTGGATTTCTTTTTTTTCACATCCTGATGACTCCTTTGATTGGAATTGACTTTTTTTTAATGATATAAATGTGGCCTCCTGCCAGGAAATGTGCAGTTACATTTAGCATTTGGAGGGAAAATAACCTCATCATAGCTGTTGTATTATAATGCAGGAGTCTATCACACACATTAACTGTTAAACCAGAGATGTTGTATTATAATGCAAATAATAACAATAACAATAACAATAACTGTTAAACCAGCCAACCATCCAACTTTGATGTTTTTAAGATACTGTATTTCCTTGAATATATATTCCTAAATTATTCCTAAATAATTCATTTAAAACCTCTTCTCACTCCGGCACTTACCAAAGGCATGCTGTAAAAATTTAAGTTTGATGTAAGGATAACATCTTGAAAAGCCCATTTAATAAAGAAAAACGTTATTATGGTCTTACCTTTACTTATAAATATAGTCCATGCCAGCTCCTTCTGATCAAAAGCATCGATAACTTGTTTATAGAAGTCTTCCTTATCTTTCTTCAGTTTTAAAAGTCTCTCTGTCTCCTTTGTAACCTCCTACAGCACATATCACCTCACTCATTTCACTTCTTCCGCAGCCGAGTAGTCGCAAGAAGGACCACTAGCGCCCTCTACCACCAGGAAGCGGGAGTCATTTAATGACTCATATTTGTCTTGCGGGTTCCCAGGACCACCAAGGAAGGACATGGCTTGAGCAGTTTGACTTTGTGTTTTTTTTTTCAATAAAACCTCATTCCAGGTCAATTTTCCGCTCCTCCTCTCCACTCGCTCGCGTGCCCTTCCTGTCTGTTGGACTGTCGGCGCCACCTCTCCACAGGTACCGGTATATTAATAAAACATAGCTACTTACTGTTCTTTTTAGCATACCGGTATTCAATACGGTAAAAGGAGTCGGAATAGGTACTGAAATCCGACTCAGCTGGACTATTTTGCATGGCAATAAAACAAAAATAATTAGATAGATAGTACTTTATTGATTCCTTCAGGAGAGTTCCTTCAGGAAAATTAAAATTCCAGCAGCAGTGTACAGAGTTGAGATCAATTTAAAAAAAAAAGTAAAAATTAAATAATGGGGGTTTAAATGGAAACAAAATAGAGAAATATTACCCCTGTCATCCGAGTACCCCCCACCCCCTGCCCCAGAGAGGAGTTGTACAGTCTCTAGGCGTGTGGGACAAACAAGTTTTTGAGTCTATTAGTCCTGCACTTGGGATGAAGCAGTCTAGAACTGAACAGGCTCCTCTGGCTACTGATAACGCTATGCAGAGGGTGACTGGCATCATCCAGGATGCTCACCAGTGAGTCCAGTTTCATTCCGATTGTAGAACCGGCCCGCCTGATCAGTTTCTCAAGTCTGGAGCTGTCCTTCTTAGATGTACAGGCGTAATGTGATCAAACTTTCTTGTTCGTGTCAAAAGTCTAGCAGCCGCATTTTGTACCAACTGTAATCTTTTAATGCTAGACATGGGGAGAACCGAAAATAATACGTTACAGTAGTCGAGACGAGGCGTAACAAACGCATGGATAATGATCTCAGTGTCTTTAGTGGACAAAATGGAGCGAATTTTAGCGATATTGCGGAGATGAAAGAAGGCCGTTTTAGTAACGCTTTTAATGTGTGACTCAAAGGAGAGAGTTGGGTCGAAGATAATACCCAGATTTTTTACAGAGTCACCTTGTTTTATTATTTGGTTGTCAAATGTTAAAGTTGTACTATTAAATAGAGGTCGGTGTCTAGCAGGACCGATAATCAGCATTTCCGTTTTTTGGGCATTAAGTTGCAAAAAGTTAGCGGACATCCATTGTTTCATTTCATTAAGACACGCTTCCAACTGACTACAGTCCGGCGTGTTGGACAGCTTTAGGGGCATGTAGAGTTGGGTGTCATCAGCATAACAGTGAAAGCTAATACAGTATTTGCGTATGAGTCCACGGTCTGTACCTCGACTCCCTCGGTCACAACCGGACTCGACCTCCCAAAGTCAATGACCAGCTCCTTGGTCTTTGATGGATTGAGCTGCAAGAGGTTCGTGTGGCACCAGACAACATTGGCACCTTTTTTGAAAAATGCGTTAGCTCGATGCTAATTTACATTGGATTGGCCATATGCATGCTACTACTTAGCATTAGAGTTTTCAAATGTGGTAATCATTGATTGATTGATGGATTGAAGAAGAAGCCCAGGCCAAAGATGAAGAACTTGTTGATCAGAATGGGACAAGGACTATCTCTCTGTTGGGGGGGGGACAGACCTTCTTGAGGACACAAGGTCGCTCCATCAAACACTCGGGTGGAATAAATCCAAGACCGAAACAGCAGCTGTACTCTGTATTCATTATAAACTACTCAGACATGCCTGTCCTTGATGTGCGGACCAATCAGAAGGCCAGGCGTCCTTTGGCAAACACTTCCTGTCAGCTCCTATTGTTGCCTCATGAAAGTCAACAATGACGCAATAAAAGCTAGCGTTTGTCTTCCAAGAAGGAAGGAGGGCTGGAAAAAAAACATTTCAATGAGGGTGACAAATACATCCAAACAATACTTAACTATGAAAAATGACTTTGAACCTCCGGTGGACTTTTTAACCACACCTTAACTGAAGAATGTGTCAGCGGGAGCTAAAAGCGGAACTGAGCTCTGCAGCCAAATCTGACACAATTTGCAGTCATGATATAATATGCTGTATTTCCTTGAATTGCCACCGGGGCGCTAATTCAATTAAAACCTCTTCCTCACTCCGGCATATGGTAAAAATTTGAGTGTGATGTAAGCATACCATCAAGAAAGGCACATCTAATAAGAAAAAAAATGTTATTATGGTTATTATTTTCAGCACCAAATGCTTGGAATAACCTACAATCCGGGGGGGGGGGCGGTTGGTAGAGTGGCCGTGCCAGCAACTTGAGGGTTGCAGGTTCGATTCCCGCTTCCGCCATCCTAGTCACTGCCGTTGTGTCCTCGGGCAAGACACTTTACCCACCTGCTCCCAGTGCCACCCACACTGCTTTAAATGTAACTTAGATATAAGGGTTTCACTATGTAAAGCGCTTTGAGTCACTAGAGAAAAGCGCTATATAAATAAAATTCTCTTCGCTTCAATCCAATATTCAACTTAAAACCCTTGTTACATGAAATGAGCTTAAAGCTTCTGTGAAAAGATTGCAGTCTGTATGCACGTGTGTCATATGAGCAAGTTTTAATGTTGTAAATGTGATGTTTTATGTGTTGTTTACTGTTTTTAATGTAACCTTGCTGCTCGTTAAAGGCTAAATAAAAAAATGAATGAAAAAGGGTCTTACATTTACTTATAAATTAAATCCATGCCAGCTCCTTCTGATCAAAAGCATCGATAACTTTAATAGAAGTCTTCCTTATCTTTCTTCAGTTTTAAAAGTCTCTCTGTCTCGATGGAGATCTTCCTTTATTACCTCCTGCTTCCATTGAAAGTCCAGTTTAGAAAACTGCTATCAGACCGCTGCTATCAGTTAGCTCGGGTGCGGGCGACGACAGAATTATCCTCGGACAACTCCCCCTCCCGTTCTGTCACTCGTAAGCATGCGCTAATTATTTGGCGATGCGAGTTTGACCCGGCAGTAATTCTAGAAAGGTGCATACTATATACCCGGCAGTAATTCTAGAAAAGGTGCATACTATATACCTGGCAGTAATTCTAGAAAAGGTGCATACTATATACCCGGCAGTAATTCTAGAAAAGGTGCATACTATATACCCGGCAGTAATTCTAGAAAAGGTGCATACTATATACCTGGCAGTAATTCAAGGAAAAACGGTACATTCACTATTGTTAGCGAACAACACCCGAAGCTAATGCATGTGCTAATGTTATGTACAGTGGTGGTCCAAAGTCTACGTAGTCTTGTAAAGGACATCATGTCATGGCTGTCTGGAGTTTCCAATCATTTCTACAACTCGTATTTTTTTGTGATGTAGTGGTTGGAGCACATACTTGTTGCTCACAAAAAAACATTTATGAAGTTTGCTTCTTTTATGAATTTAAACAGGCCCAGAGCATAATACTACCACCACCATGCTTGACAGTAGGAATGCTGTTCCTGGGATTAAAGACTTAACCATTTCTCTTCCAAACATATTGCTGGGTATTGTCGCCAAACAGCTCCATTTTTGTTTCATCTGACCTCAGAACTTTACTTCAAGTCTATGTTAATTAGTATTTGCTAAAAAAAAAAAAGTTTATGAGTTTGAACATCAAATATCTTGTCCATGGACTAAATTGCAATAAAAAAAACATATATTTCATGTACCTTAAGATTTTTTGTTCAAACAAAGATAATAATATTTTTTTTTTTGGTCCCCTTTATGTAGAAAAGAATCAGAAAAGTATGGAAACACATTTTGGTACTGGTACCAAAACATTGGTATGGGGACATCCCGGCTATGCATCCAATAACAACAATAAACCACTTTTTAGACCAGTTGATCTGCCGTTTCTTTTCTTTTCTTTTTCTCCTCTGCCCCCCTTTCCCTAGTGGAGGGGTTGGGCGGGGGGGAGGGGGGAGGGCCATGGACTAAATTGCAATAATAAACATATATTTCATGTACCTTAAGATTTTTTGTTCAAACAAAGATAATAATGCTTTATTTTTTTTTGGTCCCCTTTATGTAGAAAAGAATCGGAAAAGTATCAGAACACATTTTGGTACCGGTACCAAAACATTGGTATGGGGACATCCCGGCTATGCATCCAATAACAACAATAAACCACTTTTTGGACCAGTTGATCTGCCGTTTCTTTTCTTTTCTTTTTCTCCTCTGCCCCCCTCTCCCTTGTGGAGGGGTGTTGGGGGGGGGGGGGGGGGGGGGCGGTGGCCATGGACTAAATTGCAATAATAAACATATATTTCATGTACCTTAAGATTTTTTGTTCAAACAAAGATAGTAATGATTTTTTTTTTTTTTGGTCCCCTTTATTTAGAAAAGAATCGGAAAAGTATGGAAACACATTTTGGTACCGGTACCAAAACATTGGTATGGGGACATCCCGGCTATGCATCCAATAACAACAATAAACCACTTTTTAGACCAGTTGATCTGCCGTTTCTTTTCTTTTCTTTTTCTCCTCTGCCCCACTCTCCCTTGTGGAGGGGTGGGGGGGGGGGGGGGGGGGGTCCGGTGGCCATGGACTAAATTGCAATAATAAACATTTATTTCATGTACCTTAAGATTTTTTGTTCAAACAAAGATAATAATAAAAAAAAAAATTTGGTCCCCTTTATTTAGAAAAGAATCGGAAAAGTATCGAAACACATTTTGGTACCGGTACCAAAACATTGGTATGGGAACATCCCGACTATGCATCCAATAACAACAATAAACCACTTTTTAGACCAGTTGATCTGCCGTTTCTTTTCTTTTCTTTTTCTCCTCTGCCCCCCTTTCTCTTGTGGAGGGATTGGGCGGGGGGGGTCCCGACAGATGGACCGCTCGCCTGTCAACTGGTTGGGGACATCTCTTGGGATGGTTTCCTGCTGGGTCCACTTTGGACTGGACTCTCACCATTATGTTAGATCCACTATGGATTGGACTTTCACAATATCATGTTAGACCCGGGCCCTGCGATGAGGTGGCGACTTGTCCAGGGTGTACCCTGCCTTCCGCCCGATTGTAGCTGAGATAGGTGCCAGCGCCCCCCGCGACCCCGAAAGGGAATAAGCGGTAGAAAATGGATGGATGTTAGACCCGCTCGACATCCATTGTTTTCGGTTCCCTAGGCAGGGGGGGAGTTGCCCACATAAGCGGTCCTCTCCAAGGTTTCTCATAGTCATCATTGTCACTGTCACCGACGTCCCATCGGGTGTGAGTTTTTCCTTGCCCTTGGATGTCGTTATGGTTTGTGCAGCCCTTTGAGACACTTGTGATTGAGGGCTATATAAATAAACATTGATTGATTGAATATTAAGGCAGCATGATTCTTAAAGTGTTCAAATAAGGTCGCACGCAACATAACATCCTCTTATTTACAGACTGAATGACGTCTAATGTCCTCTGATACTGGTTTTATTGTTTGCGTCCATCAGAGTATTAATTACAAGCGGGTTGTTTATGGTCCCGACAGGAAGTGACACGCCAGGTGAGCCGTCCGCACGTGTGAAAACATCAACAGGACCTTCATTTCCTGCCGGCGGCGGTAAAGAAATAAATCAGACGGCGTTGATCTGCTCTTGTTTGCGCTCCTTATCTGGCCGGGCCCGCCCCCCGCGGGTCAGGCACCCACTCAGGCGACCTTTCACCCCCCGCATGACGCCGCCCACGGTGCGTCGCACGGCCGAGGAGGAGAAGTAGAAGATGAGGGGGTCCAGGCAGGCGTTGAAGGTGCTGCACAGCAGGGCCTTGTCCCGCCACTCGGGGTTCTGCCAGGTGAGGAAGCCCACCAGGTGGGACACGTTGTAGGGGCCGAAGCACACGGCGAACACCAGCAGCGTCCCCAGCGCCATGCCGATGGCCCGCAGGCGGCGGCGCCGGTCGATGTGCTGCAGCCTGGACAAGATGCGGATGAAGTTGATGTAGCAGAAGCTGCAGATGAGGAAGGGGATGCAGAAGAGCACCAGGCAGAGCTCCAGGCGCACGGGCAGCAGCACCCGCAGCTGGGCCGCGCTGAAGTTGTCGTAGCACACCTGCACCATCCTCGGCGCCGACGTCGAGGCGTTGAGTCCGGCGGTGGCGTTCCGATGCTCCTCGTTGGCGCTCAGAGGGTCCTCCAGGAGGTCATCCTTGGCGCCGATGATGGGCATGATGAAGACGATGCTGAGGTGGGTGAAGGAGAAGATCCAGAAGAAGACGCTGGCGGCGACGGCGTAGAGCGGCCGGCGCTTCAGGCTGTGCTGGATGGGGAAGGCCACGCCCAGGTAGCGCTCCACGCTGACGGCGGTGAGGAAGAAGGTGCTGTTGTAGATGGTCATGTAGAAGATGAAGCCCGACAGCGGGCACAGCGGGTAGGGCATCTCCCACAGCATGTTGTTCATCACCTCCCGCATCTTGAAGGGCAGGAAGAGCAGGAAGAGGAGGTCCGAGATGGTCAGGTTGAGGAGCAGGATGTCGATGGGCGTGGCCTTCTGCCTCACCTTGGTGCTGAAGGTGTAGAAGGCCAGCACGTTGGCCGGGAAGCCCAGCACGAAGGTGATGATGTACACCGACAGGCAGAGCTGGGTGCTGCACTCCTGCAGGACTATCTCCTCCACAGACATGGGGGAACAGTTAAAGGCGGGAAGACGTGGCGGTTTCCCCGTCGCTGACGGTTAGCTCATCTTTTCCTGCGGGAGATTTGAAAAGAGAACACCATTAAAGGGGAACATTATCACGATTTCAAAAGGGTTAAAAACGCTACATTTTTTGTTTCATCTGACCACAGAACTTTCCCCTAGACCAGGGGTCGGGAACCTTTTTGGCTGGGAGAGCCAAGAAGCCAAATATTTTAAAATGTATTTACGTAAGAGCCATATAATATTTTTTTAACACTGAACACAACTAAAAGTGTGGATTTTTAAGTAAGACCAACATTTGTTTGATTGATTGATTGATTATTATTTGTAATAATGTTGTTTTTCTGAAGCTAACTTAGGAGGAGGTGTGGCCTGCGGGCCTGCAACGAAGCGGGGTGTTGCCAGGACCGGCCTCGAAATCAGCGACAGGTGTGTAAATGGCCCACCTGGGCCTTGTTGAAGAATGTGAATTGTGAATTATATTTATATAGCGCTTTTCTCTATTAATCAATCAATCAATGTTTATTTATATAGCCCCAAATCACAAATGTCTCAAAGGACTGCACAAATCATTACGACTACAACATCCTCGGAAGAACCCACAAAAGGGCAAGGAAAACTCACACCCAGTGGGCAGAGAGAATTCACATCCAGTGGGACGCCAGTGACAATGCTGACTATGAGAAACCTTGGAGAGGACCTCAGATGTGGGCAACCCCCCCCCCCCCCCCCCCCCCTAGGGGACCGAAAGCAATGGATGTCGAGCGGGTCTAACATGATACTGTGAAAGTTCAATCCATAGTGGCTCCAACACAGCCGCGAGAGTTCAGTTCAAGCGGATCCAAGACAGCAGCGAGAGTCCCGTCCACAGGAAACCATCTCAAGTGGAGGCGGACAGCAGCGTAGAGATGTCCCCAACCGATACAGGCGAGCGGTCCATCCTGGGTCCCGACGAGCAGTGACTCAAAGTGCTTTACATGGTGAAACCCAATATTTAAGTTACATTTAAACCAGTGTGGGTGGCACTGGGAGCAGGTGGGTAAAGTGCCTTGCCCAAGGACACAACGGCAGTGACTAGAATGGCGGACGCGGGAATCGAACCTGCAACCCTCAAGTTGCTGGCACGGCCACTCTACCAACCGAGCTATGCCGCCCCAAGAACTCCCAAGAGGGCTAGCCCTACACTAAACAATAATAAATAAATTATTTCTTACCCTTAAGGCAACTTCTTGAACAGGTGCGGTAGAAAAAAGGATGGATGGATTCAAATGCATGAGCATGTTTTATATTTTGATTTTTTTTTTTAACACTGTGATTACAAGTGGAATTATTCATTATTTATCGTGTTAAGCAACGTCAGCTCAGATTTATCCGAGAGCCAGATGCAGTCATCAAAAGAGCCACATCTGGCTCTAGAGCCATAGGTTCCCTACCCCTGCCCTAGAAGGTCTTATCTTTGTCCATTTGATGTCAGATGAAACAAAAACTGAGCTGTTTGGCCACAATACCCAGAAATATGTTCGGCCTTTAATTCCAGGAGCACCATAACTACTGTCAAGCATGGTGGTGGTAGTGTTATGCTCTGGGCCTATTTTGCTGCCAATGGAACTATTGTTGTCGCATAGCAGGGATGTCCCCATACACCAATGTTTTGGTACCGGTACCAAAATGTATTTCGATACTTTTCCGATTCTTTTCTAAATAAATGGGACCAAAAAAAAAAATTCATTTTTGTCTTTGAACAAAAAAAATCTTCTTTTAAATGAAACATGTTTATTATAGCAATTTAGTCCTTAAAGGGGAACATTATCACAATTTCAAAAGGGTTAAAAACAATAAAAATCAGTCCCCAGTGGCTTGTTGTATTTTTTGAAGTTTTTTTCTAAAATTTACCGGTCCCGGAATATCCCTACAAAAAGTTCTTGATTTTCGCTATTTGCGATGCGACTGTCCATTTCCCTGTGACGTCATACAGTGCTGCCAATACAAACAACATGGCGGTTACTACAGCAAGATGTAGCGACATTAGCTCGGATTCAGACTCCGATTTCAGCGGCTTAAGCGATTCAACAGCATGTATTGAAACAGATGGTCGGAGTAAGGAGGCAGATAGCGAAAACGAAATTGAAGAAGACATTGAAGCTATTGAGCGAATAGCTATTGACGCTATTCGGCCATAGCGTGGGTGTACCTAATGAAGTGGCCCATAGCATGGCCGCCTTGTTAGCATCGCCGGTAAAATGTGCGGACCAAACGATCAGGACTTTCGCATCTTGTGACGCTGGAGCAACTTAAATCCGTCGATTGGTAAGTGTTTGTTTCGCATTAAATGTGGGTATCTAGTTTCAAATGTACATACAGCTGGCGTAAATAGCATCGATTAGCGTAGCATGTTAGCATTGATTGGCTGGCAGTCATGCCGCGACCAAATATGTCTGATTAGCACATAAGTCATCAACAAAACTCACCTTTGTGATTTCGTTGACTTTATTGTTGCAAATGCATCTGCAGGTTATCCATACATCTCTGTGCCACGTCTGTCTTAGCATCGCCGGTCAAATGTGCAGACACTTTGGTACATTCAAAGGGGGTCTGGCGGCAGATTTCTTGCCAGTGGTGCAACTTGAATCCCTCCCTGTTAGTGTTGTTACACCCTCTGACAACACACCGACCAGGCATGATGTCTCCAAGGTTCCAAAAAATAGTCGAAAAAACGGAAAATAACAGAGCTGAGACCCGTTGTTTGTAATGTGAAAATGAAAATGGCGGGTGTGTTACCTCGGTTCTGACGTCATCACTACAAGACCGATAAACAGAAAGGTGTTTAATTTGCCAAAATTCACCCATTTAGAGTTCGGAAATCGGTTAAAACAATACATGGTATTTTTTCTGCAACATCAAGGTATATATTGACGCTTGCATAGGTTTGGTGATAATGTTCCCCGGCAAGAAATCTGCGTTCAAAAGACTCCGGCTTATTAGTGATTCCTAGAGCCCAAAAAAAGTCTGCGGGCTATAGAGTGTTTTCCGTTTGGGCTCCAGTACTCTGGAATGCCCTCCCGGTAACAGTTCGAGATGCTACCTCAGTAGAAGCATTTAAGTCTCACCTTAAAACTCATCTGTATACTCTAGCCTTTAAATATACCTCCTTTTTAGACCAGTTGATCTGCCGCTTCTTTTCTTTCTCCTATGTCCCCCCCTCCCTTGTGGAGGGGGTCCGGTCCGATGACCATAGATGAAGTACTGGCTGTCCAGAGTCGAGACCCAGGATGGACCGCTCGTTGGGACCCAGGATGGACCGCTCGCCTGTATCGGTTGGGGACATCTCTACGCTGCTGATCCGCTTGAGATGGTTTCCTGTGGACGGGACTCTCGCTGCTGTCTTGGATCCGCTTGAACTGAACTCTCGCGGCTGTGTTGGAGCCACTATGGATTGAACTTTCACAGTATCATGTTAGACCCGCTCGACATCCATTAGAGGGGGGGGGGGGGGGGGGGGGTTGCCCACATCTGAGGTCCTCTCCAAGGTTTCTCATAGTCAGCATTGTCACTGGCGTCCCACTGGATGTGAATTCTCTCTGCCCACTGGGTGTGAGTTTTCCTTGCCCTTTTGTGGGTTCTTCCGAGGATGTTGTAGTCGTAATGATTTGTGCAGTCCTTTGAGACATTTGTGATTTGGGGCTATATAAATAAACATTGATTGATTGATTGATTAAAGGCCTACTGAAAGCCACTACTAGCGACCACGCAGTCTGATAGTTTATATATCAATGATGAAATATTAACATTGCAACACATGCCAATACGGCCTTTGTAGTTTACTAAGTTGCAATTTTAAATTTCCCGGGAGTTTCGTCTTGAAAACGTCGTGTAATGCTGACGTGTACGCAGGACGTCACGGGTTCTTAGGAAGTATGAGCGCTGCACACACACACAGCTAAAAGTCGTCTGCTTAAACGGCATAATTACACAGTATTCTGGACATCTGTGTTGCTGAATCTTTTGCAATTTGTTCAATTAATATTGGAGAAGTCACAGTAGAAAGATGGAGTTGGGAAGCTTTGGCCTTTAGCCACACAAACACATGGTGATTCCTTGTTTAAAATTCCTGGAAGTGAGACTTTACTATGGATCAGAGCGCGGTTAAAGAGAACATGGATCACGACGGAATGTCAACCAGCAGGTTTCGGTGAGAAAATTGTGGAAAAAAGCTTGTGCCGCCCATAAAGCTGCCGTCGACTTCCCTGAGACATTGGCGTTACGACACCCATGGAGACTTACCTCCGACTATCAGGTACTATTAAACTCACTAAAACACTAGCAACACAATTGAAAGATAAGGGATTTCCCAGAATTATCCTAGTAAATGTGTCTAAAAACATCGGAATCCGTCCCAATGCAATCGCGTTTTGTTTTTTTCTAGTCCGTCGCTATCAATATCCTCAAACACGAATCTTTCATCCTCGCTCAAATTAATGGGGAATTTGTCGTTTTCTCCGTCCGAATAGCACTTTTTGTTGGAGGCTCCCATTAGAAACAATGTGAAGATGTGAGAAGCCCCCACACTTCCGGTAGAGGCAGGGCTTTTTCTCCAGTTGCTAACTTTATCGTGGATGTTCTCTACTAAATCCTTTCAGCAAAAATATGGCAATATCGCAAAAATGATCAGGTATGACACATAGAATGGACCGGCTATTACCGTAGACAAGAGCGGAGAGCTTGCGTCGTTCCTCCTGCACCTGTGGACTCTCTTGCTTCCTCCAACCGGCTGCCCCCGACCGTCGGATGCTTCCACCGTGGAGGAGGGGGAAAAAAAATCAAATCTCAGCCTTCGCCTCGTCGAGAAACGTGGCTTCCCTCGGAGACACTAGTGGCCACACCCCTACAACTTTCAGGTTGTACAGGTACGACCATATAATCTCACTAAAACACTAGAAACACAATAAGCAGATAAGGGATTTTCCAGAATTATCCTAGTAAATGTGTCTAATAACATCTAGTCGCTTTGCCGTCTATTTTTTCTAGTCCTTCACTCTCACTTTCCTCATCCACGAATCTTTCATCCACGCTCAAATTAATGGGGAAATTGTCACTTTCTCAATCCGAATCGCTCTCGCTGCTGGTGGCCATGATTATAAACAATGTACAGATGTGAGGAGCTCCACAACCCGTGACGTCACACGCACATCGCCTGCTACTTCCGGTACAGGCAAGGCTTTTTTATTAGCGACCAAAAGTTGGGAACTTTATCGTCTACTAAATCCTTTCAGAAAAAATATGGCAATATGGCAAAATGATCAAGTATGACACATAGAATGGACCTGCTATCCCCGTTTAAATAAGAACATCTCATTTCAGTAGGCCTTTAACTCGCGTTGTTTACAAACTTCCATCTCACAGTGTTTAGTTAACACAAAACATGGCCGACCACTTTGATAAGTTTGTTGTGCTAAAAGCTAAGCAGCTAACCAACAAAGATGTTGGTTTGTGTAGAACTTTCCTCCAGAAGGTCTTATCTTTGTCCATGTGATGTCAGAGGAAACAAAAATGGAGCTGTTTGGTCACAATACCCAGCAGTATGTCTGGAGGAGAAAAGGTGAGGCCTTTAATCCCAGGAACACCATACCTCACAGTAGGTATGGTGATGGTAATATTATGCTCTGGGCCTGTTTTGCTGCCAATGGGACTGCTGCTTTACAGAGAGTGAATGGGACAATGAAAAAGAAGGATGACCTCCAAATTGTTGACCACTCCTCTTGACAAAATTGGTGCAGTTCATTTAAATATGTTGCTTTTCTGACATGGACTTGTTTGTTCGGCATTGTCCACACCTTTAAGTCAGGACTTTGGGAAGACCATTCTAAAACCTTCATTCTAGCCTGATTTAGCCATTCTTTTACCACTTTTGAGGTGTGTTAGGGGTCATTGTCCTGTTGGAACACCCAATTGTGCCCAAGACCCAACCTGCGGGCTGAGGATTTTAGCTTGTCCTGAAGAATTTGGAGCTAATCCTCCTTTTTCATTGTCCCATTTAAAGTAGCAGTTCCATTGGCAGCAAAACAGGCCCAGAGCATAATACTACCACCACTATGCTTGACGGTAGGAATTGTGTTCCTGGGATTAAAGGCCTCACCTTTTCTCCTCCAAACATATTGCTGGGTATTGTGGCCAAACAGCTCCGTTTTTGTTACATCTGACCACAGAACTTTCCTCCAGAAGGTCTTATCTTTGTCCATGTGATGTCAGATGAAACAAAAATGTAACTGTTTGGCCCCAATACCCAGAAATATGTTTGGCCAATATGTCCAAGTACAACACATACTTCAAAATGACACCCATTTAAATTTGCCGCAAGGCATGCTTGGGACGTAAACAAGGTAGGAATCAAACTTTTACATACTCTTATTATTAATTACATATATCATTATATTCATATATATATATGAGTATATATATATATATATATATATATATATCCATCCATCCATTTTCTACAGCTTGTCTCTTTTGGGGTCGCTGGAGCCTATCTTAGCTACATTCAGGCGGAAGGCAGGTTACACCCTGGAAAAGTCGCCACCTCATCACAGGGCCAACACAGATAGACAGACAACATTCACACTCACATTCACACACTCGGGACAATTTTAGCGTTGCCAATCAACCCAACCTAAAGGGAAAGGGATAAACGGTGGAAAATGGATGGATAGAATGAGAATGAGAATAATAGTATTTGACTGACAAAAACTTCAAAAAATGTTGCGGCTGATAACACTGAGATATTTGAACAACAACTAGTACACACCCCGTTTCCATATGAGTTGGGAAATTGTCCATCCATCCATCCATCCATCATCTTACGCTTATCCGAGGTCGGGTCGCAGGGGCAGCAGCCTAAGCAGGGAAGCCCAGACTTCCCTATCTCCAGCCACTTCGTCTAGCTCTTCCCGGGGGATCCCGAGGCGTTCCCAGGCCAGCCGGGAGACATAGTCTTTCCAACGTGTCCTGGGTCTTCCCCGTGGCCTCCTACCAGCTGGACGTGCCCTAAACACATCCCTAGGGAGGCGTTCGGGTGGCATCCTGACCAGATGCCCGAACCACCTCATCTGGCTCCTCTCGATGTGGAGGAGCAGCGGCTTTACGTTGAGCTCCTCCCGGATGGCAGAGCTTCTCACCCTATCTCTAAGGGAGAGCCCCGCCACCCGGCGGAGGAAACTGATTTCGGCCGCTTGTACCCGTGATCTTATCCTTTCGGTCATGACCCAAAGCTCATGACCATAGGTGAGGATGGGAACGTAGGTCGACCGGTAAATTGAGAGCTTTGCCTTCCGGCTCAGCTCCTTCTTCACCACAACGGATCGATACAACGTCCACATTACTGAAGACGCCGCACCGATCCGCCTGTCGATCTCACGATCCACTCTTCCCTCACTCGTGAACAAGAGTCCTAGGTACTTGAACTCCTCCACTTGGGGCAGGGTCTCCTCCCCAACCCGGAGATGGCACTCCACCCTTTTCCGGGCGAGAACCATGGACTCGGACTTGGAGGTGCTGATTCTCATTCCGGTCGCTTCACACTCGGCTGCGAACCGATCCAGTGAGAGCTGAAGATCCCGGCCAGATGAAGCCATCAGGACCACATCATCTGCAAAAAGCAGAGACCTAATCCCGTGGCCATCAAACCGGAACCCCACAACGCCTTGACTGCGCCTAGAAATGCTGTCCATAAAAGTTATGAACAGAATCGGTGACAAAGGACAGCCTTGGCGGAGTCCAACCTTCACTGGAAACGTGTCCGACTTACTGCCAGCAATGCGGACCAAGCTCTGACACTGATCATACAGGGAGCGGAAATTGTGTTAGATGTAAATATAAACAGAATACAATGATTTGCAAATCCTTTTCAACCCATATTCAGTTGAATATGCTACAAAGACAACATATTTGATGGTCAAACTCTTAAACTTAATTTTTTTTTGCCAATAATAATTAACTTAGAATTTCATGGCTGCAACACGTGCCAAAGGAGTTGGGAAAGGACATGTTCACCACTGTGTTACATCACATTTTCTTTTAACAACACTCAATAAACGTTTGGGAACTGAGGAAACTAATTGTTGAAACTGTGGAAGTGGAATTCTTTCCCATTATTGTTTTATGTAGAGCTTCAGTCGTTCAACAGTCCAAGGTCTCCGCTGTCGTATTTTACGCTTCATAATGCGCCACACATTTTCCATGGGAGACAGGTCTGGACTGCAAGCGGGACAGGAAATTACCTGCATTCTTTTTTTACGAACACTTGTCTTGCTGAAATAATCAGGGGCGTCCATGATAACGTTGCTTGGATGACAACATATGTTGCTCCAAAACCTGTATGTACCTTTCAGCATTAATGGTGCCTTCACAGATGTGTAAGTTACCCATGCCTTGGGCACTAATGCACCCCCATACCATCACACATGCTGGCTTTTCAACTTTGCGCCTATAACAATACGGATGGTTACTTTCCTCTTTGTTCCCGAGGACACCACGTCCTCTGTTTCCAAATATAATTTGAACTGTGGACTCGTCAGACCACGGAACACTTTTCCACTTTGCATCAGTCCATCTTAGATGAGCTCGGGCCCAGCCGAGCCGGCGGCCTTTCAGAATATTGTTGATAAATGGGTTTTACTTTGCATAGTAGAGTTTTAACTTGCACTTACAGATGTAGCGACCAACTGCAGTTACTGACAGTGGTTTTATGAAGGGTTCCTGAGCCAATGTGGCGATATCCTTTACACACTGATGTCGGTTTTTGCTGCAGTACCGCCTGTGGGATCAAAGGTCCGTAACATCATGGCCTACGTGCAGTGATTTCTCCAGATTCTCTGAACTTTTTGATGATTTTACGGACCATAGATGGTAAAATCCCAAAATTCCTTGCAATAGCTCGTTGAGAAATGTTGTTCTAAAACTGTTCGACAATTTGCTTACATATTGGTGACCCTCACCCCATCCTTGTTTGTGAATTACTTAGCATTTCATGGAAGCTGCTTTTATACCCAATCATGGCACCCACCTGTTCCCAATTAGCCTGCACACCTGTGGGATGTTCCAAATAAGTGTTTGATGAGCATTTCTCAACTTTATCAGTATTTATTGCCACTTTTCCCAACTTCTTTGTCACGTATTGCTGGCATCAAATTCTAAAGTTAATGTTATTTGCACAAAAAAAAATGTTTATGAGTTTGAACATCAAATATGTTGTCTTTGTAGCATATTCAACTGAATATGGGTTGAAAATGATTTGCAAATCATTGTATTCTGTTTATATTTACATCTAACACAATTTCCCAACTCATATGGAAACTGGGTTTGTATAATTTTCCGTGTTTTCCTCCTGATTAAAGACCATGTTGGAGAATAATAATAAAATGCATGATTGTTATCGTCGCCACTCCTGCCGCTTTGTTGATGTTTGGCGTCAAAGTCCCGCCACACGTGAAGTGATGTGGTCTTTATTAACTTCTGGTCTGGTCCGAGGAACAAACATGATGACGTTCTTTGATGTCATGTGTGCACACGCCAAACAACCAGCAGGAAACTACAGCACGTGTATTGCTGCAGTCATTTACGGCAGTGTTTTTTTAACCACTGTGCCGCGGCACACGTGTGATACAGTCTGTGTGCCGTGGGAGATTATGTAATTTCTCCTACCGTATTTCCTTGAATTGCCGCAGGGCATATAGTATGCGCCTGCCTTGAATTTCCACAGGGTCAAACTCGTCACGTCACAAGTGACACTTCACCTGTCATCATTTTCAAAATGGAGGAGGCTGATTTCAATCACTTGAAATCGCATAAAGGGAAGAAGATTAAGAGCTATTCAGTAGGATTTAAGGTCCAGGCTTACATCACACTCAAATTTTTACTGCATGCCTTTGGTAAGTGCCGGAGTGAGAAGTGGTTTTAAAATAATTAGCGCATGCTTACTTTTACCGCATGCCTTTGATAAACGCCGGAGTGAGAATAGGTTTTAAATAAATAATCAACCCGACGGCAATTCAAGGAAATACGGTATTTGGGTTTAAAAAATGTTTTGCTAATCAGTAATTATAGTCTGCAAATGATGTGTTGTTGTTGAGTGTCGGTGTTGTCAAGAGTTCGGCAGAGTAACCATGTAAGACTCTTCCATATCAGTAGGTGGCAACCGGTAGGTAATTGCTTTGTAGATGTTGGAAACAGCGGGAGGCAGGGTGCAGGTAAGAAAATGTCTAATGCTTAAACCAAAAATAAACAATTGCGAGTGTCCAAAAATTTAGACTTGGGGGCCGCATAGGGCCAAAAAAAATGTTGTTGAGGGCTAACTCCATGTAGAGTGTGTGTGTGTATATTTATATACATATACATATATATATATATAATATATATATATATATATATATATATATATATACACAGTAGGGCAAAAAAGTATTTAGTCAGCCAGCGATTGTGCAAGTTCTCCCACTTAAAATGATGACAGAGGTCTGTAATTTTCATCATAGGTACACTTCAACTGTGAGAGACAGAATGTGAAAAAAAAATCCAGGAATTCACATGGTAGGAATTTTAAAGAATTTATTTGTAAATGATGGTGGAAAATAAGTATTGGGTCAACCATTCAAAGCTCTCACTGATGGAAGGTTTTGGCTCAAAATCTCACGATACATGGCCCCATTCACTCTTTCCTTAACACATGCCCCGAAGCATGATGTTTCCACCCCCATGCTTCGCAGTAGGTATGGTGTTCTTGGGATGCAACTCAGTATTCTTCTTCCTCCAAACACGACCAGTTGAGTTTATACCAAAATGGATACATGGATGATACAGCAGAGGATTGGGAGAATGTCATGTGGTCAGATGAAACCAAAATAGACATTTTTGCTTGGATGACAACATATGTTGCTCCAAAACCTGTATGGACCTTTCAGCATTAATGGTGTCTTCACAGATGTGTAAGTTACCCATGCCTTGGGCACTAATACACCCCCATACCATCACACATGCTGGCTTTTGAACTTTGCGCCTATGACAATTCGAATGGTTATTTTCCTCTTTGTTCCGGAGGACACCGCATCCTCTGTTTCCAAATATAATTTGAAATGTGGACTCGTCAGACCACAAAACACTTTTCCACTTTGCATCAGTCCATCTCAGATGAGCTCAGGCCCAGCCAAGCCAGCGGCGTTCCTGGGTGTTGTTGATAAATGGGTTTTGCTTTGCATAGCAGAGTTTTAACTTGCACTTACAGATGTAGCGACCAACTGTAATTACTGACAGTGGTTTTATGAAGTGTTCCTGACCCCATGTGGCGATATCCTTTACACACTGATGTCGATTTTTGATGCAGTACCGCCTGAGGGATCAAAGGTCTGTAACATCATCGCTTACGTGCAGTGATTTCTCCAGATTCTCTGAACTGTTTGATGATTTCACGGACCATAGATGTTGAAATCCCAAAATTCCTTGCAGTAGCTCGTTGAGAAATGTTGTTCTAAAACTGTTCGACAATTTGCTTACAAAGTGGTGACCCTCACCCCATCCTTGTTTGTGAATTACTTAGCATTTCATGGAAGCTGCTTTTATACCCAATCATGGCACCCACCTGTTCCCAATTAGCCTGCACGCCTGTGGGATGCTCCAAATAAGTGTTTGATGAGCATTCCTCAACTTTATCAGTATTCATTGCCACCTTTCCCAACTTCTTTGTCACGTGTTGCTGGTATCAACTTACAAAGTTAATGATTATTTGCAAAAAAATCTTTATCAGTTTGAACATCAAATATGTTGACTTTGTAGCATATTCAACTGAATATGGGTTGAAAAGGATTTGCAAATCATTGTATTCTGTTTATATTTACATCTAACACAATTTCCCAACTCATATGGAAACGGGGTTTGGACAAGTTGTTTAAATATCTCAGTTTTATCAGCCGCAGCGTTTCTTTAAGTTTTTCTCAGTCAAATACTATCATTCAAAAGACAAAGAAACATGGACATAAACATGCGAGTGCCTTACCTTGCAGGTAACCCAGCAGCAATAAAAGATCTTTGAACAGCCTCCGGAGGAATTCCCCTCCAGCCACCGGTGAGTTTTGAGTATTTGAATGTCTTCCTCTTGCTGGATGGTGCCTCTGCTCTCCACCTGTGCACACTTCCTGTCCCAGGCCCCCACCTTGGCCCGCCCTCCCAGGTGATTGCTCAGCTGCTTTATGGGATCTCTGTCATCCACTCCCTCCTATTTACATGGATGTCCAAACATCCACAGCGGATAACAGCAGTTATTATAGCGCTGCAATTTATCTCCTCCTCCCCCCGACGGCCCACTCCTGTTGCCCCCGGCAACGGGCGAAAGTCTGGGACAATCAGATGCGGGTTATCAAAGGCCTACTGAAATGATATTTTCTTATTCAAACGGGGATAGCAGGTCCATTCTATGTGTCATACTTGATCATTTCGCCATATTGCCATATTTTTGCTGAAAGGATTTAGTAGAGAACATCCACGATAAAGTTCGCAACTTTTGGTGGCTGATAAAAAAAGCCTTGCCTGTACCGGAAGTAGCAGACGATGTGCGCGTGACGTCACGGGTTGTGGAGCTCCTCACATCTGAACATTGTTTACAATCATGGCCACCAGCAGCAAGGGCGATTCGGGCCGAGAAAGCGATGATTTTCCCATTAATTTGATCGAGGATGAAAGATTTATGGATGAGGAAAGTAAGAGTGAAGCACTAGAAAAAAATAAAACGTTCCGCAGCTGCCTTTTTGGCAGGTGCAAGAGGAACGACGCAAACTCTCCGCTCATGTTTACGGTAAGAGCCGACCTATTACCACCACATCCTATTATCCTCACATTGTTTATAATCATGGCCACCCGCAGCAAGAGCGATTCTGACTGAGAAAGCGACGATTTCCCCGTTAATTTGAGCGAGGATGTTTGTGGATGAGGAAAGTGGGAGTAAAGGACTAGGGGGAAAAAAATAATAATAATTAATTCAAAAAAATATTTATTAAAAAACCGATTCAGCTAGAGCGATTCGGACCGAGAAAGCGACGATTTCCCCATTAATTTGAGCGAGGATGAAAGATTTGTGGATGAGAAAAGTAAGAGTGAAGCACTAGAAAAAAAAAAAAAAAGAAAACGGCGCCGGCAGTGGGAGCGATTCAGATGTTATTAAACAAATTTACTCGGATAATTCTGGAAAATCCCTTATCTGCTTATTGTGTTACTAGTGTTTTAGCGTTTAGCGTAGATTTTTTTTCTTCCCCTACTCCATGGTGGAAGCATCCCACGTTCGGGGGCGGCCGGTCGGAGGAGGCAAGAGAGTCCGCAGCTGCCTTTTTGACAGGTGCACGAGGTACGACGCAAGCTCTCCGCTCATGTCTACGGTAAGAGCTGACCTATTACCACCACTTCCTATTATCTTCACATTGTTTATAATCATGGCCACCAGCAGCAAGAGCGATTGGGACCGAGAAAGCGACGATTTCCCCGTTAATTTGAGCGAGGATGTTTGTGGATGAGGAAAGTGGGAGTAAAGGACTAGGGGGAAAAAAATAATAATAATTAATTCAAAAAAATATTTATTAAAAAAACCAATTCAGCTAGAGCGATTCGGACCGAGAAAGCGACGATTTCCCCATTAATTTGAGCGAGGATGAAAGATTCGTGGATGAGAAAAGTAAAAGTGAAGCACTAGAAAAAAAAAAAAAAACGGCGACGGCAGTGGGAGCGATTCAGATGTTATTAGACAAATTTACTCGGATAATTCTGGAAAATCCCTTATCTGCTTATTGTGTTACTAGTGTTTTAGCGTTTAGCGTAGATTTTTTTTCTTCCCCTCCTCCATGGTGGAAGCATCCCACGTTCGGGGGCGGCCGGTCGGAGGAGGCAAGAGAGTCCGCAGCTACCTTTTTGACAGGTGCAAGAGGAACGATGCAAACTCTCCGCTCATGTCTACGGTAAGAGCCGACCTATTACCACCACATCCTATTATCCTCACATTGTTTATAATCATGGCCACCCGCAGCAAGAGCGATTTGGACCGAGAAACCGACGATTTCCCCGTTAATTTGAGCGAGGATAAAAGATTTGTGGATGAGGAAAGTGGGAGTGAAGGACTAGGAAAAAAAAAATAATACAAAATAAAACCCCCCCGTGAACGCGTGGGTTCCCTCCGGGTACTCCGGCTTCCTCCCACTTCCAAAGACATGCACCTGGGGATAGGTTGATTGGCAACACTAAATTGGCCCGAGTGTGTGAATGTGAGTGTGAATGTTGTCTGTCTTTCTGTGTTGGCCCTGCGATGAGGTGGCGACTTGTCCAGGGTGTACCCCGCCTTCCGCCCGATTGTAACTGAGATAGGCGCCAGCGCCCCCCGCGACCCCAAAAGGGAATAAGCGGTAGAAAATGGATGGATGGATGGAAATAAATAAATAAATAAACTAGACGGCAGAGCGATTCAGGAGTTATTAGAGAAATTTACCAGGATAATTCTGGAAAATCCCTTATCTGCTTATTGTGTTATTAGTGTTTTAGCGTTTCAGTGAAAGTTGGAGGGGTGTGGCCACGGGTGTGGTGACCGCCAGTGTCTCTGAGGGAAGCCACGTTTCTCGACGAGGCAAAGCGAAGACAGCCGTTGGGGCCGGGCTGAGATTATTTTTTTTCCCCCTCCTCCATGGTGGAAACATCCCACGTTCGGGGGCGGCCGGTCGGAGGAGGCAAGAGAGTCCGCAGTTGCCTCTTTAACAGGTGCACGAGGAACGACGCAAGCTCTCCGCTCATGTCTACGGTAAGAGCCGACCTATTACCACCACATCCTATTATCCTCACATTGTTTATAATCATGGCCACCAGCAGCAAGAGCAATTCGGACCGAGAAAGCGACAATTTCCCCGTTAATTTGAGCGAGGATAAAAGATTTGTGGATGGGGAAAGTGGGAGTGAAGGACTAGAAAAAAAATAATAATAATAAAAAAATAAATTTAAAAAAAAATTATTAAAAAAAACTTGACGCCAGAGCGATTCAGGAGTTATTAGAAAAATTTACCAGGATAATTCGGGAAAATCCCTTATCTGCTTATTGTGTTACAAGTTTTTTTGTGAAAGTCGGAGGGGTGTGGCCATGGATGTGGTGACCGCCAGTGTCTCTGAGGGAAGCCATGTTTCTCGACGAGGCAAAGCGAAGGCAGCCGTTGGGGACGGGCTAATATATATATATTTTTTCCCCTCTTCCATGGTGGAAACATCCCACGTTCGGGGGCGGCCAGTCGGAGGAGGCAAGATAGTTCGCAGTTGCCTCTTTAACAGGTGCACGAGGAACGACGCAAACCCTCCGCTCATGTCTACGGTAAGAGCCGACCTATTACCACCACATCCTATTATCCCCACATATTTTACAATCATGGCCACCAGCAGCAAGAGGGATTCAGACCGAGAACGTGACGATTTCCCCATTAATTTGAGCGAGGATGAAAGATTCGTGAATGAGGAAAGTGAGAGTGAAGCACTAGAAAAAAAAAGAAAAAAAGTAGACGGCAGAGCGATTCAGATGTTATTAGACAAATTTACTCGGATAATTCTGGAAAATCCCTTATCTGCTTATTGTGTTACTAGTGTTCTAGCGTTTTAGTGAAAGTCGGACGGGTGTGGTGACCGCCAGTGTCTCTGAAGGAAGCCACGTTTCTCGACGAGGCGAAGCGAAGGCAGCCGTTGGGGCCGGTCTGAGATTTTTTTTTTCCCCCTCCTCCACGGTGGAAGCATCCCGCATTTGGGTGCGGCCGATCGGAGGAGGCATGAGAGTCCGCAGCTGCCTCTTCGACAGGTGCACGAGGAAGGACGCAAGCTCTCCGCTCATGTCTACGGTAAGAGGCGACTTTTTACCACAATTTTCTCACCGAAACCTGCCGGTTGACATGTGGTAGAGAACCATGTTCGCTTGACCGCTCTGTTCCATATTAAATTTTCACAACAAACAAAGAAACACCGGCTGTGTTTTGGTTGCTTAAGGCAGCTGCAATCCACCGCTTTCCACCAACAGCATTCTTCTTTGACGTCTCCATTATTAATTGAACGAATTGCAAAAGATTCAGCAACACAGATGTCCAAAATACTGTGTAATTATGTGAATAAAGCAGACGACTTTTAGCCGTGAGCGGTGCTGCGACGTTTTCAACAGAATACCTCGAGGGAAATTTAAAATTGCAATTTAGTAATTGGTATGTGTTGCAATGTTAATATTTCATCATTAATTATATAAACTATCAGACTGCGTGGTTGATAGTAGGTCTTTAAATGCTGTTTAGTTATCTGTGTTTCTACATGGATGCTTTCTGTTGTGAGATGCTTAACCAAACAGCCGCCTGGTGTTTGCTCACTCATGGTTTTGTTCTAACGTGGACCAGGACTTACTTCTGTGTGCTAAAGTCCACCAGGCGCTACCCGGACTTACATCACACATTTCATACTCTTCTCCGTTATTGAAGAGTTTTCTGTACAACTATATGGTCTCACACACATGGTGGTCCCTATACCGATATTTTAAATACCAAAATGTATTTCGATACTTTTCTGAATAAAGGGGATCACAAAAAATGTCATTATTATCTTAATTTGAACAAAAATTCGTAGTGTACATGAAACATATGTTTATTATAGTCCTTCAATAAAATGTTGAACATACTAGACAACTTGTCTTTTAGTAGTAAGTAAACAAACAAAGACTCCTAATTAGTCTGCAGTAACATATTGTGTCATTTATACACCTATTATTTTCCACACATTATGAGGGACAAACTGTAGAAAATGGATTATTAATCTACTTGTTCATTTACTGTTAATATCTGCTTATTTTCTGTTTTAACATGTTCTATCTACACTTCTGTTCAAATGTAATAATTACTTATTCTGTTGGATGCTGTTGTTGTGGACTATCCTTTGTCAAGACTGATACTGTTCTAGAGGAAGGATGCTGTGGTTGTGGACTATTTTGTTTCCAGACTGATACTGCTCCAGAGGAAAGATGCTGTTGTTGTGGACTATCCTTTGTCAAGACTGATACTGTTCCAGAGGAGGGATGCTGTTGTTGTGGACTATCTTTGTCAAGACTGATACTGTTCCAAAACAAGGATTCTGTTGTTGTGGACTATCATGTGTCCAGACTGATACTGTTCCAGAACAAGGATGCTGTTGTTGTGGACTATCATGTTTCCAGACTGATACTGTTCCAGAACAAGGATGCTGTTGTTGTGGACTATCATGTGTCCAGACTGATACAGTTCCAGAAGAAAGATGCTGTTGTTGTGGACTATCATGTGTCCAGACTGATATGTTCCATTGAAAGGATGCTGTTGTTGTGGACTATCATGTGTCCAGACTGATACAGTTCCAGAAGAAGGATGCTGTTGTTGTGGACTATCTTGTGTCAAGACTGATACTGTTCCAAAGCAAGGATGCTGTTGTTGTGGACTATCATGTGTCCAGACTGATACAGTTCCAGAAGAAGGATGTTGTTGTTGTGGACTATCTTGTGTCAAGACTGATACTGTTCCAAAGCAAGGATGCTGTTGTTGTGGACTATCATGTGTCCATACTGATGCTGTTCCATAGGAAATATGCTGTTGTTGTGCATTATCATGTGTCCAGACTGATACCGTTCCAGAGGAAGGATGCTGTTGTTGTGGACTATCTTGTGTCAAGACTGATACTGTTCCAAAGCAAGGATGCTGTTGTTGTGGACTATCATGTGTCCAGACTGATACAGTTCCAGAAGAAGGATGTTGTTGTTGTGGACTATCATGTGTCCAGACTGATGCTGTTCCATAGGAAAGATGCTGTTGTTGTGCATTATCATGTGTCCGGACTGATACCGTTCCAGAGGAAGGATGCTGTTGTTGTGGACTATCTTTTGTCAAGACTGATACTGTTCCAGAGGAAGGGTGCTGTTGTTGTGGACTATCATGTGTCCAGGCTGATACTGTTCCAGAACAAGGATGCTGTTGTTGTGGACTATCTTGTTTCCAGACTGATGCTGTTCCATAGGAAAGATGCTGTTGTTGTGCATTATCATGTGTCCAGACTGATACCGTTCCAGAGGAAGGATGCTGTTGTTGTGGACAATCTTTTGTCAAGACTGATACTGTTCCAGAGGAAGGGTGCTGTTGTTGTGGACGATCATGTGTCCAGACTGATACTGTTCCAGAACAAGGATGCTGTTGTTGTGGACTATCATGTGTCCAGGCTGATACTGTTCCAGAACAAGGATGCTGTTGTTGTGGACTATCTTGTTTCCAGACTGATGCTGTTCCATAGGAAAGATGCTGTTGTTGTGGATTATCATGTGTCCAGACTGATACTGTTCCAGAACAAGGATGCTGTTGTTGTGGACTATCTTGTTTCCAGACTGATGCTGTTCCATAGGAAAGATGCTGTTGTTGTGGGTTATCATGTGTCCAGACTGATACCGTTCCAGAGGAAGGATGCTGTTGTTGTGGACTATCTTGTGTCAAGACTGATACCGTTCCAGGGGAAGGATGCTGTTGTCATGGACTATCTTGTGTCCAGACTGATACTGTTCCAGAGGAAGGGTGCTGTTGTTGTGGACTATCATGTTTTCAGACTGATACCGTTCCAGAGGAAGGATGCTGTTGTTGTGGACTATTTTTTGTCCGGACTGATACTGTTCAAGAGGAAGGATGCTGTTGTTGTGGACTATCTTTTGTCAAGACTGATACCGTTCAAGAGGAAGGATGCTGTTGTTGTGGACTATCATGTGTCCAGACTGATACCGTTCCAGAGGAAGGATGCTGTTGTTGTGGACTATCATGTGTCCAGACTGATACTGTTCCAGAACAAGGATGCTGTTGTTGTGGACTATTTTTTGTCCCGACTGATACAGTTCAAGAGGAAGGATGCTGTTGTTGTGGACTATCTTTTGTCAAGACTGATACCGTTCCAGAGGAAGGATGCTGTGGTTGTGGACTATTTTTTGTCCAGACTGATACTGTTCCAGAGGAAGGGTGCTGTTGTTGTGGACTATCATGTGTCCAGACTGATACCGTTCCAGAGGAAGGATGCTGTTGTTGTGGACTATCTTTTGTCAAGACTGATACCGTTCAAGAGGAAGGATGCTGTTGTTGTAGACTATCATGTGTCCAGACTGATACCGTTCCAGAGGAAGGATGCTGTTGTTGTGGACTATCATGTGTCCAGACTGATACTGTTCCAGAACAAGGATGCTGTTGTTGTGGACTATTTTTTGTCCCGACTGATACAGTTCAAGAGGAAGGATGCTGTTGTTGTGGACTATCTTTTGTCAAGACTGATACCGTTCCAGAGGAAGGATGCTGTGGTTGTGGACTATTTTTTGTCCAGACTGATACTGTTCCAGAGGAAGGGTGCTGTTGTTGTGGACTATCATGTGTCCAGACTGATACCGTTCCAGAGGAAGGATGCTGTTGTTGTGGACTATCTTTTGTCAAGACTGATACCGTTCCAGAGGAAGGATGCTGTTGTTGTGGACTATCTTTTGTCAAGACTGATACCGTTCCAGAGGAAGGATGCTGTTGTTGTGGACTATCTTTTGTCAAGACTGATACTGTTCAAGAGGAAGGATGCTGTTGTTGTGGACTATCTTTTGTCAAGACTGATGCTGTTCCAGAGGAAGGATGCTGTTGTTGTGGACTATCATGTGTCCAGACTGATACTTTTCCAGAGGAAGGATGCTGTTGTTGTGGACTATCATGTGTCCAGACTGATACTTTTCCAGAGGAAGGATGCTGTTGTTGTGGACTATCTTTTGTCAAGACTGATACTGTTCAAGAGGAAGGATGCTGTTGTTGTGGACTATCTTGTGTCCAGACTGATACTGTTCCAGAGGAAGGATGCTGTTGTTGTGGACTATCTTTTGTCAAGACTGATACTGTTCCAGAGGAAGGATGCTGTTGTTGTGGACTATCATGTGTCCAGACTAATACTGTTCCAGAACAAGGATGCTGTTGTTGTGGACTATCTTGTGTCCAGACTGATACTGTTCCAGAACAAGTATGTTGTTGTTGTGGACTATATATTGCCAAGACTGATACTGTTCCAGAGGAAGGATGCTGTTGTTGTGGACTATCTTGTTTCCAGACTGATGCTGTTCCAGAAGAAGGATGCTGTTGTTGTGGACTATCTTGTTTCCAGACTGATGCTGTTCCATAGGAAAGATGCTGTTGTTGTGAATTATCCTGATTCCAGACTGATACTGTTCCAGAACAAGGATGCTGTTGTTGTGGACTATCTTTTGTCAAGACTTATACAGATCCAGAGGAAGGATGCTGTTGTTGTGGACTATCTTTTGTCAAGACTGATACTGTTCCAGAGGAAGGATGCTGTTGTTGTGGACTATCATGTGTCCAGACTGATACCGTTCCAGAACAAGGATGCTGTTGTTGTGGACTATCTTTTGTCAAGACTGATACAGTTCCAGAGGAAGGATGCTGTTGTTGTGGACTATCTTTTGTCAAGACTGATACTGTTCAAGAGGAAGTATGCTGTTGTTGTAGACTATCATGTGTCCAGACTGATACCGTTCCAGAGGAAGGATGCTGTTGTTGTGGACTATCCTTTGTCAAGACTGATACTGTTCAAGAGGAAGGATGCTGTTGTTGTGGACTATCATGTGTCCAGACTGATACTGTTCCAGAGGAAGGGTGCTGTTGTTGTGGACTATCGTGTGTCCAGACTGATACTGTTCCAGAACAAGTATGCTGTTGTTGTGGACTATCTTTTGCCAAGACTGATACAGTTCCAGAGGAAGGATGCTGTTGTTGTGGACTATCTTGTTTCCAGACTGATGCTGTTCCAGAAGAAGGATGCTGTTGTTGTGGATTATCCTGATTCCAGACTGATACTGTTCCAGAAAAAGGATGCTGTTGTTGTGGACTATCTTTTGTCAAGACTGATACAGATCCAGAGGAAGGATGCTGTTGTTGTGGACTATCTTTTGTCAAGACTGATACTGTTCCAGAAGAAGGATGCTGTTGTTGTGGACTATCATGTGTCCAGACTGATACCGTTCCAGAGGAAGGATGCTGTTGTTGTGGACTATCTTTTGTCAAGACTGATACAGTTCCAGAGGAAGGATGCTGTTGTTGTGGACTATCTTTTGTCAAGACTGATACTGTTCAAGAGGAAGGATGCTGTTGTTGTGGACTATCATGTGTCCAGACTGATACTGTTCAAGAGGAAGGATGCTGTTGTTGTAGACTATCATGTGTCCAGACTGATACCGTTCCAGAGGAAGGATGCTGTTGTTGTGGACTATCTTTTGTCAAGACTGATACAGTTCCAGAGGAAGGATGCTGTTGTTGTGGACTATCTTTTGTCAAGACTGATACTGTTCCAGAGGAAGGATGCTGTTGTTGTGGACTATCATGTGTCCAGACTGATACTTTTCCAGAGGAAGGATGCTGGTTTTGTGGACTATCATGTGTCCAGACTGATACTTTTCCAGAGGAAGGATGCTGGTTTTGTGGACTATCTTTTGTCAAGACTGATACTGTTCAAGAGGAAGGATGCTGTTGTGGTAGACTATCATGTGTCCAGACTGATACTTTTCCAGAGGAAGGATGCTGGTTTTGTGGACTATCTTTTGTCAAGACTGATACTGTTCAAGAGGAAGGATGCTGTTGTTGTGGACTATCATGTGTCCAGACTGATACTGTTCAAGAGGAAGGATGCTGTTGTTGTGGACTATCATGTGTCCAGACTGATACTGTTCAAGAGGAAGGATGCTGTTGTTGTAGACTATCATGTGTCCAGACTGATACCGTTCCAGAGGAAGGATGCTGTTGTTGTGGACTATCTCTTGTCAAGACTGATACTGTTCAAGAGGAAGGATGCTGTTGTTGTGGACTATCATGTGTCCAGACTGATACTGTTCAAGAGGAAGGATGCTGTTGTTGCAGACTATCATGTGTCCAGACTGATACTTTTCCAGAGGAAGGATGCTGTTGTTGTGGACTGTCTTTTGTCAAGACTGATACTGTTCAAGAGGAAGGATGCTGTTGTTGTGGACTATCATGTGTCCAGACTGATACTGTTCAAGAGGAAGGATGCTGTTGTTGTGGACTATCATGTGTCCAGACTGATACTGTTCAAGAGGAAGGATGCTGTTGTTGTAGACTATCATGTGTCCGGACTGATACTTTTCCAGAGGAAGGATGCTGTTGTTGTGGACTATCTTTTGTCAAGACTGATACTGTTCAAGAGGAAGGATGCTGTTGTTGTGGACTATCATGTGTCCAGACTGATACTGTTCAAGAGGAAGGATGCTGTTGTTGCAGACTATCATGTGTCCAGACTGATACTTTTCCAGAGGAAGGATGCTGTTGTTGTGGACTGTCTTTTGTCAAGACTGATACTGTTCAAGAGGAAGGATGCTGTTGTTGTGGACTATCATGTGTCCAGACTGATACTGTTCAAAAGGAAGGATGCTTTTGTTGTAGACTATCATGTGTCCAGACTGATACCGTTCCAGAGGAAGGATGCTGTTGTTGTGGACTATCATGTGTCCAGACTGATACTGTTCAAGAGGAAGGATGCTGTTGTTGTGGACTATCATGTGTCCAGACTGATACTGTTCAAGAGGAAGGATGCTGTTGTTGTGGACTATCATGTGTCCAGACTGATACTGTTCAAGAGGAAGGATGCTGTTGTTGTAGACTATCATGTGTCCAGACTGATACCGTTCCAGAGGAAGGATGCTGTTGTTGTGGACTATCATGTGTCCAGACTGATACTGTTCAAGAGGAAGGATGCTGTTGTTGTGGACTATCCTTTGTCAAGAATGATACTGTTCCAGAGGAAGGGTGCTGTTGTTGTAGACTATCATGTGTCCAGACTGATACCCTTCCAGAGGAAGGATGCTGTTGTTGTGGACTACCCTTTGTCAAGAATGATACTGTTCCAGAGGAAGGATGCTGTTGTTGTGGACACACACACCCACTGTTGTAGTGGAGAGAGAATAAGGTCAAGTAAACATGTTTTCCTGAGTCATTTACTGTAAGACTTGGGAATAAAAGTCCTCACTTCCTTGAATATTAATTAGAACACGAGAGCACTTCTCCAGTTTGTTTTAGTCAAGTGTCGCCTGAACAAACCAATAAAAAATCAATATGTGAGTTATTATGGTTCCAAACAGTGCTAATCTCTGCTGTGCACGTGTAAAACATTAATAATGAAGTTGTGTACATAAAATATAAAGGGTTTTTTTTCCATTTGTCGGTTGTTCCAGTTACAATAACATAATAATATCATATATTGTTTTACTTTTTGTGAGAGACCCAATAACAAAATGAAATACTGTACTAAGATTGTCTCGGTACTTTGAAACTCTCACTAGTCGCCAGGTACTTTCACTTTGTTTGAAGCTCTCACTAGTCGCCAGGTACTTTCACTTTGTTTGAAACTCTCACTAGTCGCCAGGTACTTTCACTTTGTTTGAAACTCTCACTAGTCGCCAGGTACTTTCACTTTGTTTGAAGCTCTCACTAGTCGCCAGGTACTTTCACTTTGTTTGAAGCTCTCACTAGTCGCCAGGTACTTTCACTTTGTTTGAAGCTCTCACTAGTCGCCAGGTACTTTCACTTTGTTTGAAACTCTCACTAGTCGCCAGGTACTTTCACTTTGTTTGAAACTCTCACTAGTCGCCAGGTACTTTCACTTTGTTTGAAACTCTCACTCGCCGTCAGGTAGTTTCACTTTGTTTGAAACTCACACTAGTCATCAGGTAGTTTCACTTTATTTGAAACTTTCACTAGTCGCCAGGTACTTTCACTTTGTTTGAAACTCTCACTAGTCGCCAGGTACTTTCACTTTGTCTGAAACTCTCACTAGTCGCCAGGTACTTTCACTTTGTTTTAAACTCTCACTAGTCGTCAGGTACTTTCACTTTGTTTGAAACTCTCACTAGTCGTCAGGTACTTTCACTTTGTTTGAAACTCTCACTAGTCGCCAGGTACTTTCACTTTGTTTGAAACTTTCACTAGTCGCCAGGTACTTTCACTTTGTTTGAAACTTTCACTAGTCGCCAGGTACATTCACTTTGTTTGAAACTCTCACCAGTCAACAGGTACATTCACTTTGTTTGAAACTCTCACTAGTCAACAGGTACATTCACTTTGTTTGAAACTCTCACTAGTCAACAGGTACTTTTACTCTGTTTGTATATGAATGGTGACTATCTAAAGGACTGCAACCAAACAAATGACTGTAATGAATTCCGGAAGGGCAAAAAAATGTTCACCTTCACAAGCGATCCTGCGAGGATCTCCGTGTCGCCGCGTGTTTGTTTCATTTTCATTTTCACACAGCGTGGCCGCTGGTTTGATTTTGGGGCATGGTGGCTGCACAGATGGCGAGGAGGCCTCGAGGAAACACACTCATAGATAACATCTAAGGGCTCCCCCTGGTGGGCTGATGAGGAATGCAGCCAGCTCATTCACAACCTGCGGCTGTTTATTTTTAGTGAACCCTCGGGGATTGGCCGCCTCGCTCAAGGACACCCAGACAAGATGGATGACCCCATAACAGCAAGAACATCAGTTCGGGGTCACAGAGTTTAGTTAGCAGCGGATGCTCAAAGTCCACACCTTGCTTTTATGTGATACAGGATGTATTACTTTAGTATTTATTGTTTATTTTAAATTAGTGATTTAGTGGTAGCTAAAACACTGTGGACTGACGTTAGCCGCTCGCCAGCTGTGTTTTTAAGCAACACTTTAGTGTTTATAGCTTCACCTTTATTGTTACTATTTCAAACCAAAATACGGCCATTCTCCTTTTTCTGTCTCTATTTCGTTTCTGTTTGCAAGTGCTCTGTGTGTTGCTCGCCATCATGTCAATGGGAAAAAAAAAAAAAAGAAGGTATTGTTAAAGGCCTACTGAAAGCCACTACTAGCGACCACGCAGTCTGATAGTTTATATATCAATGATGAAATATTAACATTGCAACACATGCCAATACGGCCTTTTTAGTTTATTAAATTGCATTTTTAAATTTCCCGCGAGGTATCCTGTTGAAAATGTCGCGGAATGATGACGCTTATGTGGACGCGTGCTTGTGACGTTATTGGTTGGAGCGGACATTTTATCCCAGCACCATTCACAGCTAATAGTCTGCTTTAATCGCATAATTACACAGTATTTTGGACATCTGTGTTGCAGAATCTTTTGCAATTTGTTCAATTAATAATGGAGACGTCAAAGAAGAAAGACGTAGGTGGGAAGCGGTGTATTGCGGCTGCCTTTAGCAACACAAACACAAACGTGTTTGTTTGTTGTGAAACTTTAGTATGGAACAGAGCGGTCAAGCGAACATGTTTCTTTACCACATGTCAACCGGCAGGTTTCGGTGAGAAAATGGTGGTAATAAGTCGGCTCTTACCCGGAGAAATGAGCGGAGCTTGCATCCTCCTGCAGCTGTCAGACTTTCTTGGCTACTCCACTGGCTTATCTCGGAGTCACTGGCGGTCATCACACCCCTACGACTTTCAGGTATGACTTTATAATCTCACTAAAACACTAGTAACACAATAAGCAGATAAGGGATTTTCCAGAATTATCCCAGTAAATGTGTCTAATAACATCTGAATCGCTGCCACTGCCGTCGCCTTTTTTTTTTCTCTCTAGTGCTTCACTCTAACTTTCCTCATCCACAAACCTTTCATCCTCACTCAAATTAATGGGGAAATCGTAACTTTCTCGGTCCGAATCGCTCTCGCTGCTGGTGGCCATGATTGTAAACAATGTTCAGATGTGAGGAGCTCCACAACCCGTGACGTCACGCGCACATCGTCTGCTACTTCCGGTACAGGCAAGGCTTTTTTTATTAGCAACCAAAAGTTGCAAACTTTATCGCCGATGTTCTCTACTAAATCCTTTCAGCAAAAATATGGCAATATCGCGAAATGATCAAGTATGACATAGAATGGACCTGCTGAAAATCTCAATTGAGCAGGCTTTTAAGTTTCAAAGGTGGTTTAATCCATTACTACTCGCACTGTACCAACTTATCGGGCTATTTCTTTCCCCTGAATGATCATCTGCTGCATTATTCATGGCAAACACTTTTATAGTTTCCAAAATAAAACTTGCTGGGATGATGATGATGATTGATGTTCACGTCAGCGCTGCGTCACTTAGCATTCTCCAACCTGCATTTCCTTTCCCACGTTCTTTGATCCGCCGGCGTCCATGAACCGGAACATCAAAATAGTGTCCAGCCGCAGTCAAAACTCCATAAATATTTACCAATGCTGAGTGGGATGAGGCTTGACTTTGGAAGGGGAGCACACACACGTATTCTTACACGTATACACACACACACATGTTCACACACACACACGCACACATATTCTTACACGTATACACACACACATGTTCACACACACACACACACGCACATATTCTTACACACACACGCACATGTATTCTTACACGTATACACACACACACATGTTCACACACACACACACGCACACATATTGTTACACGTATACACACACACATGTTCACACACACACGCACATATTCTTACACACACACGCACATGTATTCTTACACGTATACACACACACACATGTTCACACACACACACGCACACATATTCTTACACGTATACACACACACATGTTCACACACACACACATATTCTTACACACACACCCACACGTATTCTTACACGTATACACACGCACACATATTCTTACACATATACACACACACACATGTTCACACACACACACATATTCTTACACAGACACGCACACGTATTCTTACACGTATACACACACACATGTTCACACACACACGTAGACATACACACACACACACACACACACACACCCATATTCTTACACATACACGCACACAAGCACACACACAGGTATTCTTACACATACACGCACATGTACTCGGGCACTCACACATACATGTACACTCACACACACGTACACACATACATGCACACATACTCATGGAAATAGACAGACACGAACTTGTGCATGCACACGTACACACACACACATTCTTACACATACACACATACACACACTCGTGCACACACATGTACATGCACACGTATACGCACACGTATTCTTACACGTACAAGCACTTGAACACAGACACAGACACATACACGCACACACACATACACTTGTATTCTTACACATTCGTGCACACACGTACATGTACACACACATGTACACGGACACATCCACGAGACGTAATCATGCACGCATATACACGCACGCATGCACACGCACATACGCACGTACACACACAGGTATTCTTACACATACACGCACATGTACTCGTGGACTCTCACATACACGCACACACATACGTACTCGTGCACACATACGTACACAAACATGCACACGCACACACACGCATTCTTACACATACACACACATGTACTCGTGCACTCACACATACACAAGCACACCTACTCATGCACACACACACACGTACACACACACACATTTTCTTACACGTACACGCACATACTCATGCACACACGTACACACACATACACGCAAACATACTCGTACACTAACACGTACTCCTACACACACATTCTTACACGTACACGCACATTTACTCGTGCACACACATGTACACGTACACATTCATGTACACGGACACATCCACACACACGCACACTCACAAGTATTCTTACTCATACACGCACATGTACTCGTGCACTCAGACATACACGCACTCGTACACACACACACACACGTATTCTTACACGTACACACAAATGTACTCATGCACTCACACATACACGCACACGTACCCACACACACACATACATGCACACGTACTCATGCACACAGACGTACACACACATGAATGCACACATACTCATGCACAGACGTACATACACATACATGCACACTTAAACACACACACGTATTCTTACACATACACGCACATACTCGTGCACTCACACATACACACACATACATACTCGTACACGCACATTTACTCGTGCACACACATGTCCACGTACACACTCATGTACACGGACACATCTACACACTCGTACACACACATACATGCACACGTGTACACACACACATATTCTTACACATACACGCACACGTGCACACACGTATTCTTACACAGACACACGCACATGTACTTGTGCACTCACACATACACGCACACGTGCACACACACACGCACATGTACTCGTGCACTCACATACACGCACACGTACCCACACACACATACATGCACACGTGCTCATGCACACACACGTACACACGTATACATGCACACATATTCATGCACACACACACACGTACACACACATACATGCACACTTAAACACACACACACGTATTCTTGCACATACTCATGCACACACGTGTACACACACATACAGGAAAACATACTCGTACACTAACACGTACCCGTACACACACATATTCTTACACGTACACGCACATTTACTCGTGCGCACACACGTACACATACACACACATACATGCACACGTACACACACACACGTATTCTTACACATACACGCACATGTACTTGTGCACTCACACATACACACACATACATTCACACGTACTCATGCACACACACATGCACACACACGTACACACACATACATGGACACATACTCATGCACACACACACGTACACACACATACATGCACACTTACACACGTATTCTTACACATACACTAACATACTCGTGCACACACATACTCGTTCACACACGTATTCTTACACGTACACGCATTTACTCGTGCGCACACATGGACACGTACACACTCATGTACACATCCACACACACATACTCGTGCAAATACAGACGCATGTACACATACACATACGCACGTACACAAACGCACACACACACACGTACACGACACGTACTCGTGCAAATGCACGCACGTACACGTACACACACACACATCAAAGGAACATTCATGGCTACATAGGTTGAGATGTCCCCCTCCATCAGAGTCAAGCAGCAGATTTCATGCAAATATTCAACAACAGCAGCAGCAGTCAGTCTCGTCACGTAAAAAAGACACTCAACAAAGTCGCTACCTCTGCAAATAACGCAACTACAACTTCACACAAATCCCCCTGGCCTCTCCTGGTGCTCTCCACCTCCTCGGCCAACACTCTCCACCGCCCTGAAGAGCCTTGGAGGACTCGTCACAGGTGTGCACAGGTGTGCAACTTCATCTTGCGTGCAGAGTGAGGTGTCAAGCAGCACTTCTCTCAGGTGACGACAACACAACGTGATGAGACAAAAACACACATCTCTTCACTTCCTCTCCATGGAAAGAGAAAGACACTAAAAATAACATCAGTGCCTCACCAGCAGTGAAGCTCGCTGCATAAAAGATGCATAGAAGTCTTGTCAGACACACAGAAACCGCTCACTTTTTTCATTGGACCAGCAAGCCTTTAAAATCAGTACAATTCTTGCTCTTAAACAAAATAAGTTATCTTACAGATCTTGGGAAAAAGGTAGCATTTAAAGTCGGTAGCATTCTTGCATTGCACACACTGATAGCACAGAAGCATGAGGATTGTGGGCCTGTAATAAAATGTGAACTCTGAACACAAAAAATGTGTTAAAATCAATAGGGTTCTTGCATGAAAGCAGAAAGTAACAGTAGGAAATAGGACAAAACGAACATGAAACCTTCATTGTCGGCAGTTTGAAGTTTTTGGCAGTTAAAAAACAAATGTCAATAAAAGTTATTAAAATAAATATTCCTTGGCAAAGCACATCCTGAGTAAGAGAAAGACAATCAATAAACAGCCTGCAGGTAATAACGACATCCCAGACACTAAATTGTCTTTTTCAGCTGCTGGCCTCACTCATGCGTGGCTGTGATTATTTTACAACTCATTCAAGTCACATCAAAGCTTTTAATTAATACGCTGCCATCCAATTTGTTTGATCCCTTCTTAGTCTGCTTGGATCCCTTCTTAGTCTGTTTGGATCCCTTCTTTCTTAGTCTGCTTGGATCCCTTCTTAGTTTGTTTGGATCCCTTCATTGTCTGTTTGGATCCCTTCTTAGTCTGCTCGGATCCCTTCTTAGTCTGCTTGGATCCCTTCATAGTCTGCTTGGATCCCTTCATTGTCTGTTTGGATCCCTTCTTAGTCTGCTTGGATCCCTTCTTAGTCTGCTTGGATCCCTTCATAGTCTGTTTTGATCCCTTTTTAGTCTGTTTGGATCCCTTCTTAGTCTGCTTGGATCCCTTCATAGTCTGCTTGGATCCCATCATAGTCTGCTTGGATCCCTTCATAGTCTGTTTGGATCCCTTCATAGTCTGTTTGGATCCCTTCATAGTCTGTCTGGATCCCTTCATAGTCTATTTAGATCCCTTCTTAGTCTGTTTGGATCCCTTCACAGTCTGCTTGGATCCCTTCTTAGTCTGCTTGGATCCCTTCTTAGTCTGCTTGGATCCCTTTTTAGTCTGTTTGGATCCCTTCATAATCTGTTTGGATCCCTTCTTAGTCTGCTTGGATCCCTTCATAGTCCGTTTGGATCCCTTCTTTCTTAGTCTGCTTGGATCCCTTCTTAGTTTGTTTGGATCCCTTCATTGTCTGTTTGGATCCCTTCTTAGTCTGCTCGGATCCCTTCATAGTCTGCTTGGATCCCTTCATAGTCTGTTTGGATCCCTTCTTAGTCTGTTTTGATCCCTTCTTAGTCTGCTTGGATCCCTTCTTAGTCTGCTTGGATCCCTTCTTTCTTAGTCTGCTTGGATCCCATCATAGTCTGTTTGGATCCCTTCATTGTCTGTTTGGATCCCTTCTTAGTCTGCTTGGATCCCTTCATAGTCTGCTTGGATCCCTTCTTAGTCTGCTTGGATCCCTTCATAGTCTGTTTGGATCCCTTCTTAGTCTGCTTGGATCCCTTCATAGTCTGTTTGGATCCCTTCTTAGTCTGCTTGGATCCCATCATAGTCTGTTTGGATCCCTTCATAGTCGGCTTGGATCCCTTCATAGTCTGTTTGGATCCCTTCTTAGTCTGCTTGGATCCCTTCATAGTCTGCTTGGATCCCTTCATAGTCTGTTTGGATCCCTTCATAGTCTGTTTGGATCCCTTCATAGTCTGTCTGGATTCCTTCACAGTCTGCTTGGATGCCTTCTTAGTCTGTTTGGATCCCTTCTTAGTCTGCTTGGATCCCTTTTTAGTCTGTTTGGATCCCTTCATAATCTGTTTGGATCCATTCTTAGTCTGCTTGGATCCCTTCATAGTCTGTTTGGATCCCTTCTTTCTTAGTCTGCTTGGATCCCTTCTTAGTTTGTTTGGATCCCTTCACTGTCTGTTTGGATCCCTTCTTAGTCTGCTCGGATCCCTTCTTAGTCTGCTTGGATCCCTTCATAGTCTGTTTGGATCCCTTCTTTCTTAGTCTGCTTGGATCCCTTCTTAGTTTGTTTGGATCCCTTCATTGTCTGTTTGGATCCCTTCTTAGTCTGCTCGGATCCCTTCATAGTCTGCTTGGATCCCTTCATAGTCTGTTTGGATCCCTTCTTGGTCTGTTTTGATCCCTTTTTAGTCTGTTTGGATCCCTTCTTAGTCTGCTTGGATCCCTTCTTTCTTAGTCTGCTTGGATCCCTTCATAGTCTGTTTGGATCCCTTCATTGTCTGTTTGGATCCCTTCTTAGTCTGCTTGGATCCCTTCTTAGTCTGCTTGGATCCCTTCATAGTCTGCTTGGATCCCTTCATAGTCTGTTTGGATCCCTTCTTAGTCTGTTTTGATCCCTTTTTAGTCTGCCTGGATCCCTTCTTAGTCTGCCTGGATCCCTTCTTAGTCTGCTTGGATCCCTTCATAGTCTGCTTGGATCCCTTCATAGTCTGTTTGGATCCCTTCATAGTCTGTTTGGATCCCTTCATAGTCTGTCTGGATCCCTTCACAGTCTGCTTGGATGCCTTCTTAGTCTGTTTGGATCCCTTTTTAGTCTGCTTGGATCCCTTTTTAGTCTGTTTGGATCCCTTCATAATCTGTTTGGATCCATTCTTAGTCTGCTTGGATCCCTTCATAGTCTGTTTGGATCCCTTCTTTCTTAGTCTGCTTGGATCCCTTCTTAGTTTGTTTGGATCCCTTCATTGTCTGTTTGGATCCCTTCTTAGTCTGCTCGGATCCCTTCTTAGTCTGCTTGGATCCCTTCTTTCTTAGTCTGCTTGGATCCCTTCATAGTCTGTTTGGATCCCTTCATAGTCTGTTTGGATCCCTTCATAGTCTGTTTGGATCCCTTCATAGTCTGTTTGGATCCCTTCATAGTCTGTTTGGATCCCTTCATAGTCTGTTTGGATCCCTTCATAGTCTGTTTGGATCCCTTCTTAGTGTGTTTGGATCCCTTCACAGTCTGCTTGGATCCCTTCTTAGTCTGTTTGGATCCCTTCTTAGTCTGCTTGGATCCCTTTTTAGTCTGTTTGGATCCCTTCATACTCAAACTCACCTTTCGTGATTTTGTTGACTTTATCGTTGGAAATGCATCTGCTTTGAGTGTCGCAGGATATCCACACATCTCTGTCGTAGCATTGCTATCATCGGTAAAATGTGCAGAACAAACGAGGGACTTTCGCATCTTTTGACACTGGAGCAACTTGAATCCGTCGATTGGTATGTGTTTGTTTGGCATTAAATGTGGGTGGAGGGAAAGGCTGGATGCAAATATAGCTACAAATGAGGCATAATGATGCAATATATACATACAGCTAGCCTAAATAGCGTGTTAGCATCGATTAGCATGCCGTGACCATTGATATGTCTGATTATCACACTCCACGTAAGTCAACTTGAATCCGTCCCTGTTCGTGTTGTTACACCCTCCGACAACACACCGACGAGGCATGATGTCTCAAAGGTACGGAAAACAGTCGAAAAAACGGAAAATAGCAGAGCTGATTTGACTTGTGTGTGTAATGTGTTTGAGAAAATGGCGGATTGCTTCCCGTTGTAAAGTAACGGGTGAAAGGTCATCGCTCCGACAGCGAACAATTGAAAGGCGTTTAAATCGCCAAATTCACCCATTTAGAGTTCGGAAATCGGTTAAAAAAAACATATGGTCTTTTTTCTGCAACATCAAGGTATATATTGACGCTTACATAGGTCTGCTGATAATGTTCCCCTTTAATGTTTTCTGCTGGTGGTGTGCCTCCGGATTTTTAAATGGATAAAAATGTGCCTAGTCTCAAAAAAGGTTGGCAAACACTGCTGTAGAGAGCGGCTTACAGTGCGTGGCGGCCATCTTCTCATGACAAATGCCAGGCCACAAAAAAGCGTGGCAGCTGCGAGGGGAGGAGCCTGTCACCACCTGGGCGCCCCCCGCTGAGCCTGAGTAGAGACACAGTCGTGGTTTGTGTCAGAGCCACGACAACGCTGAACTCACCTGTGCGGCACTCACCTGGCGTGTGTGGGCGTGGCCCTGAGTCGCCACGTTTGCAGTGTGGTGGTGGTGGTGGTGTCCAGGTCGGTGGTGCGGGCGTCGCTGTGGCTGCTGATGAGGTCCTCGTGTTGGCGATGACTTGTGTCGGGTCCTGGGAAGACTCTGGAAGTGGGTTAGCGGGATGACGGTAGGAGGGGTTGGGGGACGCGAGGACCCATCGGCGGCGGGGGCTTGAGTCTGCGTGCCAGGGTGATGCAAGGCGGCGAGGGTTTGTTGCTTCCGGTTCTGGAAGGCCTGCGCCTGGGCGGTGTGGGCTTTCAGCACCGCCTGGGTGAGGGCGCTGGACTGAGGCTGCTTGGGGACCGCAGCTGTGGCGGACTGGCGAGGTGGACCGGCACCTTGACCCGGAGCGTTTGCACCTTGTGGCGTTTGCACCAGCAGGAGGTGGTTGGGGTCAGCCAGACCTTGTGGCGTTTGCACCAGCAGGAGGTGGTTGGGGTCGGCCATAGCTCTGGTATCAACGCCCAGTGGCTCTCCTGCCGCCTGCCTCACAAAAGGGTTGGTGCTTTGACCCCGGGCCCTCAGGTCCTCCTGGGACCGCTCCCTTTGCGAAGGGGGTCTTTTAGGCGAGTGTTTGGCGGGTTCCAGCTGCGGGACTGGGAGGGTGCGAGTGTCCCAGACATCGGCCGAGTGGCTCCTGGTCCTGGAAGGTCGCGTGAAGGGGTTACGATCCCGCGTGTGCTGCAGAGGTGCGTGGCTGGTGTAGTCGTCTGACGACTGGGCTCTGGGATACGCCGGCGTTCCTCGCAAACGATCCCATGGCATCTGACGGTGGGCGGGGCTATTGCGGAGCTCCGCCTCCTGCTGGTAGGTCTGCGTGTTTGCATTGCGCTGAGCAGTGTGCGAGGAAGGCGGGACCAAGACGGTCTGTTGACTTGTGGCTCCGTTGCTGTTCTGCCAGCCTGGATATTTATCATTAGTATTATTAGTAGCATTGATTCTGGTCACTTCCTGCGGGCCGCTGGCAGGGAAAGGGTTGAGGTTGACATGAATGGTGGGCATGGGCGTGTTGTTCTGCTGGCCACCTTGCGGCAGCGCGTTGAGGCTGAGCTGGACCGCCCCAGGCTGCCCGCCGCTTCCAGCGCCGCCCGTCTGGATGAAAATGTTGGGATTGGTCGGGCGCGGGTCGTCCCGTGTGAACGCCGGGTTGTCCACGCCGTCGCGCGTGGTGCCGTTCTGCCACCGCCCATCAGTCGGCGGCGACGCCTGCAAGGCGCCGCCCGCCTGCAGCCGGGGGCGGCGGGCCTGGGAGCTTGATTGAAAGACGGGAGGGTTTGGACCTTGGCCCAGATCCCTGGCGCCATTAGCTGGTACAAGTGGAGGCTGAGCGGCGACAGGTGACAAATGAAGCGGCGGCGAGGAAAAGACAGCAGAAGAGAGATGAGAGTGAATGTTAGAAAGCAGCCTGCTGACACATCTAAAGTCTTACGCCGGCTTACTATTGGCCGAGGATTTGTGCGGTTCTTCTGCACCAGCACCGCTTCTGCTGCTCGCCTTCGTCGCGCTGCAACAACATCACAAACTTTTGACTCCAATTTTCCATTGAATTCTATTTGTGGATCAGAATAACATCAACAATCATCCACACGCTGCAAATACACAGCAGCAATAATGGTTGTCGCCATACAGGATCACAACACAAACCCCGTTTCCATATGAGTTGGGAAATTGCATTAGATGTAAATATAAAAGGAATACAATGATTTGAAAATCATTTTCAATCCATGTTCAATTGAATGCACTAAAAAGACAAGATATTTGATGTTCAAACTCATAAACTTTATTTATTTTTTTGCAAATAATAATTAACTTAGAATTTCATGGATGCAACACTTGCCAAAGTAGTTGGGAAAGGGCATGTTCACAACTGTATTACATCACCTTTTCTTTTAACAACACTCAATAAACGTTTGGGAACTGAGGAAACTAATTGTTGAAGCTTTGAAAGTGGAATTATTTCCCATTCTTGTTTTATGTAGAGCTTCAGTCGTTCAACAGTCCGGGGTCTCGGCTGTCGTATTTTACGCTTCATAATGCGCCACACATTTTCCATGGGAGACAGGTCTGGACTGCAGGCGGGCCAGGAAAGTACCGGCATTCTTTTTTTTAACGAAGCTACGCTGTTGTAACACGTGCTGAATGTGGCTTGGCATTATCTTGCTAAAATAAGCAGGGGCGCCCGTGAAAAAGACGGCGCATAGATGGCAGCATATGTTGTTCCAAAACCTGTATGTACCTTTCAGCATTAATGGTGCCTTCACAGATGGTTACCCATGCCTTGGGCACTAATGCACCCCCATACCATCAAAGATGCTGGCTTTTGAACTTTGCGTCGATAACAGTCTGGATGGTTCGCTTCCCCTTTGGTCCGGATGACACGATGTCGAATATTTCCAAAAACAATTTGAAATGTGGACTCGTTAGACCACAGAACACTATTCCACTTTGCATCAGTCCATCTTTGATGATCTCGGGCCCAGAGAAGCCGACAGCGTTTCTGGATGTTGTTGATAAATGGCTTTCGCTTTGCACAGTAGAGCTTTAACTTGCACTTACAGATGTAGCGACGAACTGTATTTAGTGAGAGTGGTTTTCTGAAGTGTTCCTGAGCTCATGTGGTGATATCCTTTAGAGATTGATGTCGGTTTTTGATACAGTGCCGTCTGAGGGATCAAAGGTCACGGTCATTCAATGTTGGTCTCCGGTCATGCCGCTTACGTGGAGTGATTTCTCCAGATTCTCTGAACCTTTTGATGATATTATGGAGCATAGATGTTGAAATCCCTAAATTTCTTGCAATTGCACTTTGAGAAACGTTGTTCTTAAACTGTTTGACTATTTTCTCACGCAGTTGTGGACAAAGGGGTGTACCTCGCCCCATCCTTTCTTGTGAAAGACTGATCATTTTTTCGGAAACTGTTTTTATACCCAATCATGACACCCGCCTGTTCCCAATTAGCCTGCACACCTGTGGGATGTTCCAAATAAGTGTTTGATGAGCATTCATCAACTTCATCAGTATTTATTTCCACCTTTCCCAACTTCTTTGTCACGTGTTGCTGGCCTCAAGTTCTCAAGTTAATGATTATTTACAACAACAAAAACACATTTTTATCAGTTTGAACATAAAATATGTTGTCTTTGTAGCATATTCAACTGAATATGGGTTGAGAAAGATTTGCAAATCATTGTATTCTGTTTATATTTACATCTAACACAATTTCCCAACCCATATGGAAACGGGGTTTGTACAATAAGCAGCGATCGTTTATTTTTCCTCTCGCTTGCACTTTTAACATGGAGGATTACAAATCTAAAATAAAACAGATTTATAAACTGGACTTTCAATGGAAGCAGGAGGTAATAAAGGAAGATCTCCATCGAGACAGAGAGACTTTTAAAACTGAAGAAAGATAAGGAAGACTTCTATAAACAAGTTATCAAAGCTTTTCATCAGAAGGAGCTGTGCATGTACTTCATTTATGAGTAAAGGTAAGACCATAATAACGTTTTTTTTATTAAATATGCTTTTCATGACGGTATCCTTACATCACACTCAAATTTATAAGCGCAGGCCTAAATTTACTGCATGCCTTTGGTAAGTGCCGGAGTGAGAAAAAGTTTTAAGTTAATTAGCGCCCTGGCGGCAATTCAAGGAAATACGGTTTATGGACCAACGTCCTCAAAGGACGATACAAATTCCCAAAGAAAGTGACAAACATCAAGGTCCTTACCCCGCCTCCTCAGCACCAGACACACCAGCAGCACCAAGAGCAGCACCAGGATGAGGAGCAGCACCAAGCTGCCAATCACGATGCCCACCACTTCGCCCACGTCCAGGCACGTGTCTGCAAGGGAAAGACGTGTGAAAAGGTGAGCTGTTGTACCTTCTTGCACTTTGAGCCTGGCACAAAAATAATGAGGCAGAAGAAAAAAAAGATAATGAACGAGAAAGGTGTAAAAGTCATTGCCCACATTCCCGCCAGATCAATCTCCCAGGATGCATTGTGTCCTTGTTGTCATGAAGACAGATTCAGCGCTGTCATTATCAGAAGCTGCCCACGACTTACTTTCCACGGACACGTCAGTGGCCTGCTCAGACGTGCCGCCCGTCACCGCGTTCCTGGCCGCGCAGGTGAAGCGGCCGCCGTCGCCCGTGGAGGAGGTTGGCACGCTGAGCACGCCGCTGTCGGGCTGCGCCGACGCCACCGGCTCGCCGTCCCGTTGCCAAGTGAAGAGGGCGGGAGGCAGGGAGTCGGACATGCAGGTGAGACGCAAGGTCTGGCCCACCTGGACGTCTGGGCTCCCGACGCAGTCCTTGGGGGCGTCCTTGGTGAGGACCGGGGTGTCGGGTCCGACTGCGTGGGTGACAAGGAGGCGTTATCAGCAACTTAAAGGCCTACTGAAAAGAGATGTTCTTATTTAAACGGGGATAGCACGTCCATTCTATGTGTCATACTTGATCATTTCGCCATATTGCCATATTTTTGCTGAAAGGATTTAGTAGAGAACATTGACGATAAAGTTTGCAACTTTTGGTCGCTAATAAAAAAGCCTTGCCTGTACCGGAAGTAGCAGACGATGTGCGCGTGACGTCACGGGTTGTGAAGCTCCTCACATCCGCACATTGTTTACAATCATGGCCACCAGCAGCGAGAGCGATTCGGACCGAGAAAGCGACGATTTCCCCATTAATTTGAGCGAGGATGAAAGATTCGTGGATGAGGAAAGTTAGAGTTAAGGACTAGGAAAAAAATACAAAACTAGACGGCAGAGCGATTCCGATGTTATTAGACAAATTTACTCGGATAATTCTGGAAAATCCCTTATCTGCTTATTATGTTACTAGTGTTTTAGCGTTTTAGTGAAAGTCGGACGGCTGTAGTGACCGCCAGTGTCTAGGAGGGAAGCCAAGTTTCTCGACGAGACGAAGCGTAAGCTGTTGGGGCCGGGCTGAGATTTTTATTTTTTTTTTCCCTCCTCCACGGAGGAAGCATCCCACGTTTGGGGGCGGCAAGAGAGTTCGCAACTGCCTCTCTGATAGGTGCACGAGGAAGGATGCAAGCTATCCGCTCATGTCTACGGTAAGAGGCGACTTATTACCACCATTTTCGCTTGACCGCTCTGTTCCATAGTAAAGCTTCACCGTCATCTTTCGGGAATGTAAACAACGAAACACCGGCTGTGTTTGTGTTGCTAAAGGCGGCCGCAATAAACCACTTCCCACCTACAGCTTTCTTCTTTGACGTCTCCATTATTAATTGAAAAAAATTGCAAAAGATTCAGCAACACATATGTCCAGAATATTGTGTAATTATGCGATTAAAGCAGACGACTTATAAATGTCCCCTATAATCCGTGACGTCACGCGCACGCGTCATCATAGCGCGACGTTTTCAACAGGATACTTCGCGCGAAATTTAAAATTGCAATTTAGTAAACTAACTCGGCCATATTGGCATGTGTTGCAATGTTAATATTTCATCATTAATCATATAAACAATCACACTGCGTGGTTGGTAGTAGTGGCTTTCAGTAGGCCTTAAATGAATGCATTTTTGAAATAATATCAACATCAAGTGAGGACACTCTAAAGGCCCAAGGTGTTTGTTTGAATGTTTTTTTTTATTTCTCTTTGCTATTTGACCTTATTGGACCCTAATTAGAATAAAAACTAAGAATCATCTTTTGATATGATGTACTTGGTCCAGGGGTGTACAAACTTTTTCCACTGAGGGCCGCCCACTGAAAAATCAAAGCAAGCAGGGGCCATTTTGATATGATTTTATTTTAAAAAACAATAAAATATATGTGTAAAAAAATACATTTAGGCCTCCACTCAGGCTTCATCCCAGGGACACCAAAGGATTTTGGTCAAAAAAATGTTTAAAATGTGTCATTATTTTGTATTATTTTTATTCAAGGTTTAAATCTCTAGATCAACATTAGGTCTATCTGTCAATATAACATTTTTAAAGATTTAAGTTGTATGCCCTTTTTGTCAGAGAAAACCATGTTTTGTTATGGGGAAAAAAATAAATATGCAATAGTTTCCCCCAATACAATTTTAAAGTGGAATATTTGAGATTATAGAATAATTGGAGCCTTAAAAATGTCAACACATAACACCATTGATTTCAATTTGTTATTATTTTTTTAGCAATGACACAAATAAAAAAAATCGCACTAAAATTATTGGGGAACCAAAAGGGTCCTACTTATTAAAAAAAAAAAAGTTTTTTTTTTGTTTTTTTTCTGTTTACTT
>NC_084621.1:15900432-16007932 GCF_033978795.1 Nerophis ophidion
AAGTCTCTCTGTCTCGATGGAGATCTTCCTTTATTACCTCCTGCTTCGATTGAAAGTCCAGTTTAGAAAATTGTTTTATTTTAGATATGTAATCCTCCATGTTAAAAGTGCAAGCGAGAGGAAAAAATAAACGATCGCTGCTCACTCTTGCTTCTTGTTGTCACTTCTTCTGCAGCCGAGTCGTCGCAAGAAGGATCACTAGCGCCCTCTACCACCAGGAAGCGGGAGTCATTTATTGACTCATATTTGACACACGCAGCTACGGTATATCAATAAAACATAGCTGCTTACTGTTCTTTTTAGCATATTCAATAGCTGGGACCTTAAATCCTACGGAATAGCTATTAATCTTCTTCCCTTCATGCGATTTTGAGAATAATGACAGGTGAAGTGTCACTCATGACGTGACGAGTTTGACCCGGTGGAAATTCTAGGCATATGCTAATTATTTTGCGTGTTTCAAATATGGTAGAGGGCGCTAGTGATCCTCCTTGCGACAACTCGGCTGCAGAAGAAGTGACAACAAGCAGCAAGAGTGAGCAGCGATCGTTTATTTTTTCCTCTCGCTTGCACTTTTAACATGGAGGATTACATATCTAAAATAAAACAGTTTTTTAAACTGGACTTTCCATCGAAGCAGGAGGTAATAAAAGAAGATCTCCATCGAGACTTAAAACTGAAGAAAGATAAGGAAGACTTCTATAAACAAGTTATCGATGCTTTTGATCAGAAGGAGCTGCGCACGGACTTCATTTATAAGTAAAGGTAAGACCATAATAACGTTTTTTTTATTAAATGTGCTTTTCATGATGGTATCCTTACATCACACTCAAACTTATAAGCGCAGGCCCAAATTTACTGCATGCCTTTGGTAAGCGCCGGAGTGAGAAGAAGTTTTAAATTAATTAGCGCCCCGGCGGCAATTCAAGGAAATACGGTCATTTATGTCCATTGTTCTTTAGATTATATTTGAAGTTGAGTTTGGGCGGTACAATAAATGACGGCGTTTCCAACTGTATGAATACTTGTGGTATTAACGGTGATTTCAAAGGCAATGAAAATAATGGTGAGGATCATTTTGGACGTCGTCGTCCACAAAGTATGTGTCAAAAGTGCACAACAGAAACCTAGCTCATTAGTATTAAAGCTACAGACTGAGGGGAAAGTACCTTAAAACGGTGTAAATTTTGGACAGGACACTTTCATAGCACTTCTGAGACCACTTGAAAAAAACACTACAACATGGAAACTTTCCAGTGAAAAAGAACTCATGATGACCCTTAGATATGACGTCTACTTCCACTTTCTGCTGCAATAATCAACTATCTTGTCCCCATTTACATATTTTGGTCCTCAGAGGGCTTCCGATGTCCACTTTTAAAATCACATGACCTTTTGCAATTCTTATGTTCTTTGCAAAGGAACTCACTTATTAGCCTTCCTCCACACTGCATCAGCACAAAGATGATTCATCACTGCAGTCATTGGACACGCTGCAAAAGTCCATTTTTAAACTTTTTTTTGACCAAGTACCACCTCAGAAAACACTTGGCTCTCCAAGTACCACCATAGTGGCCGACGTTAAAATACAGCAGCGTAAGGCAGAGGGGTTATTTAAACAAGTATATTCATTATTTTATTATTATGTAACATAGCACACTGGGTTAGAATTAGGGTTGTACGGTATACCGGTACTAGTACAGTATCGCGGTACTAATGAATCAAAAACAGTACTATACTCTGTTTAAAACGTACCTGTTCGCCATATTTAGGGACCGGTGTCCCTTTGGGACAGAGGACCCTATTGAATTTCTAAGGTTTTATTATTAGGGAAAGTTGTCCCTTTGGGACAGAGGACCCTATTGAATTTCTAAGGTTTTATTATTATGGAAAGATGTCCCTTTGGGACAGAGGACCCTATTGAATTTCTAAGGTTTTACTATTAAGGAAAGATGTCCCTTTGGGACAGAGGACCCTATTGAATTTCTAAGGTTTTATTATTAGGGAAAGATGTCCCTTTGGGACAGAGGACCCTATTGAATTTCTAAGGTTTTATTATTAGGGAAAGATGTCCCTTTGGGACAGAGGACCCTATTGAATTTCTAAGGTTTTATTATCAGGGAAAGATGTCCCTTAGGGACTGAGGACCCTATTGAATTTCTAAGGTTTTACTATTAAGGAAAGATGTCCCTTTGGGACAGAGGACCCTATTGAATTTCTAAGGTTTTATTATTAGGGAAAGATGTCCCTTTGGGACAGAGGACCCTATTGAATTTCTAAGGTTTTATTATTAGGGAAAGATGTCCCTTCGGGACCGAGGACCCTATTGAATTTCTAAGGTTTTATTATTAGGGAAAGATGTCCCTTTGGGACAGAGGACCCTATTGAATTTCTAAGGTTTCATTATTAGGGAAAGATGTCCCTTTGGGACAGCGGACCCTATTGAATTTTTAAGGTTTTATTATTAGGGAAAGATGTCCCTTTGGGACAGAGGATCTATTGAATTTCTAAGGTTTTATTATTATTCTTTATTATTATTCCGCCGCCTCTTTGAGCTGTAATGTGACCCCCTTAACATGCTTCAAAACTTACTAAATTTGACACACACATCAGGACTGGCTAAAATTGTGATCTAAGTAAAAAACCAAACCCCAAAAGTAAAAATTGTGCTCTTGCGCCCCCTAGGAAAAACATAGACAAAACTGTCTGTAACTTTCAGTAGCAATATCGTAGAAACATGAAACACACACCTGTATGTAGGTCTCAGTTAGACCTATATTTCATACACTCATACCTCCCAGCTAAAATCAACAGGAAGTTTGCAATTCCCCCTTCAATACAAAAGATGCCTGAAAAAAAAATTGCTTTTTTTAAAACATTATCTCCTCTGAGGCTGTTTGTCGTTTCCGCTTCTAATAAAACACAGAAGAGAGATTGAACCCTTCTGATTAAAAGTTGATGAAAGAGTTTTGATAGCTACCCCGGTTTGGATTTTATGAGCCCGCAAAGTACCGGTGCGCTGTTGCAGTCGCGCTAATGTTGTCACAAGATGGCGGCTTCCTGCTCAGACAAAACTGCCTCTAACTCACTGTAGAAATGTCATACTCATATGAAACAAAAACCTCAATGTAGGTCTCACTGAGACCTATATTTCATAGGCTGACAACCTCCAGCTAAAATCAACAGGAAGTTTGCTATTCCCCCTTCAATACAAAAGCTCCACTCCGTTCACAATGCATTAGAGTCTCAAGCCACTTTACAACTGTTATTACTATGAGACTGATGTATAACACATATGTATACAATTTTTTCTCTGTGTAATAATCCATCCATCCATCTTCTACCACTTATCCGGGCTTAGGTCGCGGGGGCAGCAGCCCAAGCGGTCTCATCCATCGCTGCTTGCAGCTTTAATTTTTTATTATTTTTTTAACGGGCATGACGGCGTCATCACATCATGACATTGCTGGTTTTACGAGCAGAGGAGCATGTTGAGCAGCACACACACACAGAGTACTTACAAGCAGACACAGTGTGTGGACAGAAAAGGGAGAATGGACGCATTTTGGTGTAAAAAATTTAAGATAAAGGTGAAGTTATAACACTGAAACGCCCTCAGGAAGAGCTGCTTTAAGACATGGCTAGCTAGCTAGCAGCTAACAACTATCCGCAGTTGTCAGTGTTTTGTTACTTCTAAATCACTAACCGTGGCTTCAATGGCGACAAATAAAATAAGTTTCCTACATGTAATATTATCACTGGATGATGAGGAATAGCTAAACATGCTTCACTACACACCATAGGACAGTGCTTCTAACTTTGTTGGAGGTATCGAACCCTTCTTTAGTGAAAAATACAATGTAAATGTTTTTTTCAAATTCAAGACAGATTTACCGTATTTTTCGGACTATAACTCAAGGTTTTTTTTTCATAGTTTGGCCGTGGATGCGACTTATACTCCGGAGCAACTTATAGTCCGAAAAATACGATATATGTTTTTGGTGACACTTTAGTATGGGGAACATATTCTAAGTAACAAAGACTTAATTTAGAGTTTTTTGGACACCAGAGGAACATATTCTAAGTAAGGCTGCAACTAACAACTAATTTGATAATCGATTAATCAGTCGATTATTACATCGATTAGTAATCGGATAAAAAAGACAAACTACATTTCTATTCTTTCCAGTATTTTATTGAAAAACACCATACTGGCACCATACTTATTTCGATTATTGCTTCTCTGCTGTTTGTAAAGGTTGCAGTTTATACAAACCCTGTTTCCATATGAGTTGGGAAATTGTGTTAGATGTAAATATAAACGGAATACAATGATTTGCAAATCATTTTCAACCCATATTCAGTTGAATATACTACAAAGACAACATATTTGATGCTAAAACTGATCAACATTTTTTTTTTTTGCAAATAATCATTAACTTTAGAATTTGATGCCAGCAACACGTGACAAAGAAGTTGGGAAAGGTGGCAAAAAAAACTGATTAAGTTGAGGAATGCTCATCAAACACATCCCACAGGTGTGCAGGCTAATTGGGAACAGGTGGGTGCCATGATTGGGTATAAAAGCAGCTTCCATGAAATGCTCAGTCATTCACAAACAAGGATTGGGAAAGGGTCACCACTTTGTAAGCAAATTGTCAAACCGTTTTAGAACAACATTTCTCAGCAAGCTATTGCAAGGAATTTAAGGATTTTACCATCTAAGGTCCGTAAAATCATCAAAAGGTTCAGAAAATCTGGAGAAATCACTGCACGTAAGCGATGATATTATGGACCTTTGATCCCTCAGGCGGTACTGCATCAAAAAACAAAATCAGTGTGTAAAGGATATCACCAAATGGGCTCAGGAACACTTCATAGAAAAACTGTCAGTAACTACAGTTGGTCGCTACAACTGTAAGTGCAAGTTAAAACTCTACTAGGCAAAGCGAAAGCCAATTATCAACAACACTTAGGAATGCCGCCGGCTTGGCTGGGCCCGAGCTCATCTAAGATGGACTGATGCAAAGTGGAAAAGTGTTCTGTGGTCTGACAAGTCCCCATTTCAAATTATATTTGGAAACTGTGGACGTCGTGTCCTCTGGAACAAAGACGAAAATATTTGATTGGATTGTTATAGGCGTGAAGTTGAAAAGCCAGCATCTGTGATGGTATGGGGGTGTATTAGTGCCCAAGGCATGGGTAACTTAGACATCTGTGAAGGCACCATTAAGGCTGAAAGGTCCATACAGGTTTTGGAGCAACACATGTTGTCATCCAAGCATTGTTATCATGGACGCCCCTGCTTATTTCAGCAAACCAAAGCCAAGCCACGTGTTACAACAGTGTGGGTTCGTAGTAAAAGAGTGCGGGTACTTTCCTGGCCCGCCTACAGTCCAGACCTGTCTCCCATCAAAAATATGTGGCTCATTATGAAGTGTAAAATACGACAACAAGACCCCGGACTATTGAACAACTTAAGTTGTAGATCAAGCAAGAATGGTAAAGAATTCCACTTTCGAAGCTTCAACAATTAGTTTCCTCAGTTCCCAAACATTTATTGAGTGTTTTTAAAAGAAAATGTGATGTAACACAGTGGTGAACATGCCCTTTCCCAACTACTTTGGCACGTGTTGCAGCCATGAAATTCTAAGTTAATTATTATTTGCAAAAAAAAAATAAAGTTTATGAGTTTGAACATCAAATATGTTGTTTTGTAGTGCATTCAATTGAATATGGGTTGAAAAAGACTTGCAAATCATTGTATTCCGTTTATATTTACATTTAACACAATTGCCCAACTCATATGGAAATGGGGTTTGTAAATAAAGGTTTATTAAAAAAAATATGTATATATTTTTTTAATAAATAAAAAAAAGTAGCCTATGCGCATGTGTAACATAGATCCAACAAATCGATGAGTAAATTAATCGCCAACTATTTTTATAATCGATTTTAAACAATTAAATTGATTATTTGTTGCAGCCCTAATTCTAAGTAACAAAGACTTAATTTAGAGTTATTTGGTTAGAGTTAGGGTTAGGGTTATAATAAGGCCATGCCAAATAAGGCATTAATACGTACTTAATAATGATTAGTTAAGAGCCAATATGTTACTAAATTGCACGTTAATAAGCAACTAATTAATGGTGAATATGTTCCCCATACTAAAGTGTTACCATGTTTTTTTACTGGTGCACAAAATTAACTGCATGAAGATCACTTTGTTCAAAGAACAAAACCAACACAGTGCATAAACTCACAACAAATTACTTATCCGTAATACGCCGATAGGGAGAAGTTTTTATTTACACGGTGAGTCGGGTGTGTTTTGACCTCCGCCGAACCCCTGAGGCCGACTCACCGAACCCCTAGGGTTCGATCGAACCCAGGCTAAGAACCACTGCCATAGGAGGATAAAATAGCTCACCGTTTACAAAAGATAGCGCTCCTGAATGAAAAACCAATACTATGGTTGGACCTACACCTGATATCCACTGTAATGATACAGAGTACAAAATGATCTAGTCCAGTGTTTTTCAACCTAGGCAAATTTTTGTCATAAAAAAATCTGGAGGCACACCACCTCTAGGAAACGTAAAAAAATGTACTTCGTGTTAGCAAGCAAGGCTATCTATGTTGTTGTTGTTCTGCTGCGCTGCTCCCAGTCTGTGGAACACTCTCCCTGACTACCTGAGGGCACCTCAGACTGTGGATGTTTTTAAAAAAGGTTTAAAAACCCATCTTTTTAAAAAAAGCCTTTCTATAGACATGCATGCTGGTTGTAGCTTTTGGGCTGTTTCTAGTTTTATATTTCATTTACTTTTTACACTGTGGCTCTTTGAGGTTGTTTGCTCAACGTAAAGTGCTTTTTACAAATAAAATCTATTATTATTATTATTGTTGCTATCTTTCTTTGTGTGGACATTGTTGATTGTCGTGTCACGTATGAATGTACTCTTTGGACGCCGCAAGTTTTTGCTGTCATCCAGCATTTTGTCTCTGTTTACTTTGTAGCCAGTTCAGTTTGACTTTCGTTTTGCATAGCCTTTTCCTTTCCCTTTCGTTCATTTTGGGTTTAAGCATTACATACATTTTTTACCTGCACACTGCCTCCCACTGTGGTCTGCATATCGGGATTGATTGATTGAGACTTTTATTAGTAGATTGCACAGTTCAGTACATATTCCGTACAATTGACCACTAAATGGTAACACCTGAATAAGTTTTTCAATTTGTTAAGTCGGGATCCACATTCACAACAAACCATCCTTGTCTCACCCGCCACATTCAGACTTTTACAAAACAATGCTGCCACCTCCTGACATGGAGTTTTACGTGGCTACCCTGCCGAGTTTTACACGGCACAGACACTAAGCAACGGCATATTATTGGCAGATTATGATTATCGATTTGCAGAAAATATTTTTGGCATAAATTAGGTGACGTTGCATAATTTCTCACGGCACACCAGACAAGATCTCACGGCACACTAGCGTGCCACAGCACAGTGGTTGAAAAACACTGATCTAGTCGATACTACAATAATTACATCGATATTTTTTATCATCACTAAATCTTTTTTTGTTTTTGTTTTTAATTCATATGTTTATAAAGTCAGTAAATACGTTCCTGGACACATGAGGACTTTGAATATGACCAATGTATGATCCTGTAGCTACTTGGTATCGGATCGATACCTAAATGTGTGGTATCACCCAAACTAATGTCAAGTATCAAAGAAGAGAAGTATAAGTGATTGTTACATTTTAACAGAAGTGTAGATAGAACATGTTAAAACAGAAAATAAGCAGATATTAACAGTAAATGAACAAGTAGATTAATAATCCATTTTTACAGTTTGTCCCTCATAATGTGTAGAAAATAATAGGTGTATAAATGACACAATATGTTACTGCAGACTAATTAGGAGTCTTTGTTTGTTTACTTACTACTAAAAGACAAGTTGTCTAGTATGTTCAACATTTTATTTAAGGACTAAAATACGATAACAAACATACTTTCATGTACACTAAGATTTTTTTGTTACAATAAGACCCTTTGTTTAAAAAAGTATCAAAAAGTATAGAAATACATTTTGGTACCGGTACCAAAATATTGCTATGGGGACAACCCTAGGTCGAATATAGGAAGAAAAAAACACTGTACTTAAATAATGACTCAGATATTTGGCGGACACGTGCCATAGTTTGAGACTCCCTAAAAATTCATATGCAGGGAAATTACTACCACAACTCAAATGGTTTTACTCATAACCAACGAGTCGCAAGTAAAACAATTTTCTTCAATTAAAAAATGATTCACAAGTTAAAAAAAAAAAATGTCTGCAAGCAAGAAAAAAAAACCATTTGCAAAGTATAAAAACTATTTTCTGCAAGTCAAAGAACTGCAGGGGAAACTTACAGGTTGAGCGTTTTTCCCCTTTCTATTGTCCACAAATTTAGGACCCTCCCTGTTTCTTCTTCTTTGCTATTTTTGGCAGACAGCACCATGACCAAGTAACAGTCGCTCTGACAGCACCACCTGTCGTTGTAGAGTGGGCACTACAGGTGTGTGGATCACGCAGGGTGGAGGAATATTACTGGCAAGAGTTTTCATTTCAAGACAATAGATGTTAGATTTGCAAAACTCATTTTTTTTACTTGCAGAAAATTGAAAAAAATTGTTCTTTACTTGCAGATTTTTTTTATTTATTTGCAAATCGTCTTTTTAAATTGAAGAAATGTGTGATTTGACTTGTGAATCATTTTTTTACTTGCAAATAATTTTTTCCCTCACAGAAAATGATTTTTTTTTACTTGCTAATCATTTTTTTTATTTAAAAAAAAGTTTTTTTACTTGCAAAAATTTATTTTACTTGCAGAAAATTATTTTTATGTGCAAATAATTTTTTTAATTAAAGAAAATTGAGGTTTGACTTGCAAATCGTTTTTTTTACTTGCAGAAAAGTGTTCTTATACTTGCAAATTATATTATTAATTGAAAAAAATTGTTTACTTGCGAATCATTTTTTAAATTGAAAATAATAGGGTTTTTTTTACTTGCAAATCAATTTTTCTTCCAGAAAAGTGTTTTAATACTTGTTAATCGTTTTTTTTTGTTTTTTGTTTGGAGAAAATTATTTTTATACTTGCTAATTGTTTTTTTAACTGAAGAGAATTGTGGTTTGACTTGAAAATCGTTTTTTTACTTGCAGAAAATAGTTTTTATACTTGTGAATATTTTTTTTAACTTGCAGAAAATTGAAAACAATTGTTTTCTACTTGCAGAATTTTTTTTTATTTGCAAATCGTTTTTTCAAATTGAAAAATTTGTGGTTTGACTTGTGAATCATTTTTTTACTTGCAGAAAAGTGTTTGTGTACTTGCAAATCATTTTTTCCCCTCACATAATTTTTTTTTTCTTGCTAATCATTTTCTTTATTTAAAAAAAAAGTTTTTTTTTTACTCGCAAATATTTTTTTTACTTGCAAAAAATGATTTTTATTTGCAAATATTTTTTTTAATTAAAGAAAATTGAGGTTTGACTTTCAAATCGGTTTTTTGTATTTGCAGAAAAAGGTTTTTATACTTGTGAATCATTTTCATAATTGAAAAAAATAGTTTACTTGCGAATAATTTTTTTAATTAAAAATAATTGTTGTTTTTAACTTGAAAATACATTTTTCTTGCAGAAAAGTGTTTTAATACTTGCTAATCTTTTTTTTTTTTGCAGAAAATTATTTTTATAACTGCTAATTATTTTTTTAACTGAAGAAAATTGTGGTTTGCCTTGCAAATCGTTTTTTGTACTTGCAGAAAATAGTTTTTGTATCTGTGAATTTTTTTTATTTTATTTTACTTATAGAAAATTCTTATTTATTTGCAAATGTTTTTTTTTTTAATTGAAGCAAAATTGTGGTTTGACTTGCGAATAATTTTAGAAATTTGCAGAAAGTCCTGCAATGTATGCATGGTCCGTCCTACTTTACTTTGAATGTTGTTGGACTCTAAACAATCGACAACTGAGAAAATTAGAGACAACTGAAATGGGGTTCTTCAGAAAAATACTCCACATATCAGGGACAGAAAAGAGAAGTTATGAACAGGTATTGGCGAAGGCAAAAACAAGAAGATATCTTATTGCAACGATTCGAAATAGGCAGCTGGAATTCCTGGGACATATCTTTAGAAAAACTGATGTTAACAGGAAAACTAGCAGGAAAGAAAGCTCGAGGTCAACAATGAGCAAAGAAATTTAAACGAAAATTATCTATATATATATATATATATATATATATATATATATATATATATATATATATATATATATATATATATATATATATATATATAGATATATATGTATATATCTATATATATGTATATATATATATAAAATATAATGATAATGTCATCATCCATGCCAGTAAACAGGCCTGATTCTCCATGATGACTTGCAGATTTATTTATTTATTTATTTTTTTTTTAACTTGTGAAACCATTGGGCGGAAAAGTGCAACAGACTGAGCCCCAAAGCGTTGTGGGCTCAAACACCGTTTTGCCGAATCCATTTTCAACGGGCGGCCTTGGCAAAGAAAAAAGTATTTAATTATATGAGAATGTAGCAGACGATTATTACTTGAATGATTATCTCTCATGCATGAACAGCGGGCCCTCGTCAAGGAACAAATTGAAATATAATTCAAATTGCTCATTTTCTATGCTTGTTTGCCGCAGCACACAAACGCCGGAATATCTTTTGTTGTATTAGGCAGGCAGGGAAGGAAGGCGTGTGGAATGCACCAAAACACAGCTTTGATTTTTTGCATTAATTTAGAAGACTAAATGTGAACTTTGTCTAGTGAGTTATTAAATGATGCTACACACAACATATTTCTGTTTTTTTCAGCCATCACAAATTCAGACAACATCAAGGGTCGGCAACCCAAAATGTTGAAAGAGCCATATTGGCATACTTGCCAACACTCCTGGATTTTCCGGGAGACTTCCAAAATTCAGCGCCTCTCCTGAAAACCTCCCGGGACAAATTTTCTCCCGAAATTCAGGCGGAGCTGGAAGCCACGCCACCTCCAGTTCCATGCGGACCTGAGTGACGTGTCGACAGCCTGTTTTCACGTCCGCTTTCCCACAATATAAACAGCGTGCCTGCCCAATGACATTATAACTGTAGAATGATCGAGGGCGAGTTCTTGGTTTCTTATGTGGGTTTATTGTTAGGCAGTTTCATTGACGTTCTCCCAGCGCGGCAACAACACACAACAACAGCAGTCACGTTTTCGTCTACCGTAAACAGCAATGTTGTGACACTCTTAACCAGGACAATGCTGCCATCTACTGTGTCTGCATATGTGACAATAACATCTACGGCTTTTAGAGCAGTGGTTCTCGACCTTTTTTCAGAGATGTACCCTCTGTGAAATTGTTTTTAATTAAAGTACCCCCGAATCAGAGCAAAGCATTTTTGGTTAAAAAATATTATAAAGAAGTAAAATACAGCACTATGTCATCAGTTTCTAATTTATTAAATTGTATAAATGCAAAATATTGCTCATTTGTAGTGGTCTTTCTTGAACTATTTGGAAAAAAGATATATAAAAAACTAAAAACTTGTTGAAAAATAAACAAGTGATTCAATTATAAATAAAGATTTCTACACATGCTGCGATGAGGTGGCGACTTGTCCAGGGTGGACCCCGCCTTCCGCCCGATTGTAGCTGAGATAGGCACCAGCGCCCCCCGTGACCCCAAAGGGAATAAGCGGTAGGAAATGGATGGATGGATAGCTGTAAATATGCTCCTCCCCTCTTAACCACGCCCCCAACAACGCCCCTCCCTCGCCCAACCCCCGACCACGCCCCCCACCTCCAAAAATCGTAGGTCTCAAGGTTGACAAGTATGCATATTAGACAATAACAAATTGAAAAATAAATATTTCTGGAGGTGCAAGAAAGAAAGTTGTACATGTAAACAAACTATGGTGCGTTCATGGACTGCCGAAATAAGTAGGACCAAAGGGCGCTCGCCAAATACGCTCATCAGTGAAGCATATTTGATACAAACAGTGGGATTTCTAACAATTAAGAAGGCTTTTTGTGTCATGTTTGCTCTCTTACAGAGACAATATTAAAAAAAAATTATATTTTTTTCCACCATCTTTTCAATTTTCATATATTTTTGAAAAGGCTCCAGGGAGCCACTAGGGCGGCGCTAAAGAGTCTTACTAGATCAATAGAATGCATTTCATACAACAATTATCCTGCTGTAAGTACATATGTATACATACAGCATGTATCATAAGTACCGTATTTCCACACGGAAACATTTAAGCATGCGGGGGCCATTTGGAAATTTTTCATTCTCAAACCATAACAAAATATATGGATTTTGGCTGTTTTAATCCTTAGGGCTCCCGGGGAGCATAGGGGGTCTCAGTCACTAAAATGTTAAAAAAAAAGTCAAAATATTATTATTATTTTTTATTTAACGCTTACAGTAAATCTCTATATCAACTTGAGGTTTATGCCTTTTCTGTCAAAGACAACTTTGTTTTTTATAGTAAAACTGAAATATGCAGCATTTAGATGGATAGTACTTTATTGGTTCCTTCAGGAGAGTTCCTTTATTTAGCAATTAAAGCCCTCAAAGATCATAATGCAGGACACCATTGATTTTAATTATTTAATATTTTGGAGTAATCGCAGTGAAAAGTTAAATAAAATCCTACTAAATATATTTGAGATCTGAAAGGTTCCCCACTCATAAAGTAATGCATTTTTATTTGTTTTGTTTTTTACTTTTAACGCTTAAATTTCAAGATCAACTTCCGATATATCTGTCGATTTTAAGTTTGAACTATTATTTTGTTTGTTTTTTCCTCTTTTGTCAAAACTTTGATGTTTTTATATGGCAACCACACAACATATGCAGTATTTTTTCCACATAAAACATTTTAAAGTGATAATTTTTAAGTAATAATTCATTATAACATTGATTTTTTTGTCCTTTTTTTTTGAGCGATGGAAAAAAAAGAAAATAAAGACGAAAGGAAAAAAAAAACTTCCTGCATGGCAGCTTTGTGTCAACATTGCCACTTTTTCTCATTAGATTCTCCTCATTCCACTTTTTTTAAATGTTTTTTTTTTAACTTTTGCAATACTATCAATTTTGCTGAATGTGTGGCGGGCCGGTAAACTATTAGCTGCAGGCCACAAATGGACCCCGGGCCGCACTTTGGACACCCCTGAAGTAGTACATTTACGTCATTTTTTTTTTTTAAAGTGATATTCTATTTATACAGATTATTTTTAAATCAGTATTTTTTTTCTTTTAGATGTATTTTAACTCGAGTAAATGTTTTCAGAGCTGTACTAGAGTAAAACTTCATTATTTTAGTGACGATGTCCAAATTCGTTCCCCTTCAATCGAAACTTTATCGAAAATAATTTTCTCACGCCAACAAAAATATGGTGGAAAAATTAAAGAGTTTAATAAACGTTTTGTCTTTCCATTATCGACCACACAAAACTGTTTAAACTCATCTTTGCAGCGTGTAAGTTAAGTAAGACAAACACACTTTTTGGTTAAACTTGAGGGACTTTCTAGAAAAAAACTAAAACATTTTGATTGATTTACCATTGATTGATGACCACAAAGGGAATAAGCGGTAAAAAATGGATGGATGGGACAAAATATGCAATATTTTTTCCACATAAAACATTTTAAAGTGATACTTTTTAAGTAATAATTCATTATAACATAGATTTTTTTGTCCTTTTTTTTTTTTGAGCAATGGAAAAAAAAGAAAATAAAGACAAAAGGGGAAAAACTCTGCCTGCATGGCAGCTTTGTGTCAACATTGCCACTTCTTCCTCATTAGATTTCACCTCATTCCACTTTTTTTAAAAATGTTTATTTTTTATTTTTGTAATACTATCAATTTTGCAATTTTTGCAGAATGTGTGGCGGGCCGGTAAACGATTAGCTGCGGGCTGCAAATGGCCCCCGGGCCGCACTTTGGACACACCTGATGTAAGTAAATAGAGACAAATGACCGCTCAGGGAGTTACAGTGGGGCAAAAAAAGTATTTAATCAGCCACCAATTGTGCAAGTTCTCCCACTTCAAATGATGACAGAGGTCTGTAATTTTCATCATAGGTACACTTCAACTGTGAGAGACAGAATGTGAAAAAAAAATCCAGGAATTCACATTGTATGGATTTTTAAAGAATTTATTTGTAAATTATGGTGGAAGATAAGTATTTGGTCAACCATTGAAAGCACTCACTGATGGAAGGTTTTGGCTCAAAATCTCACGATACATGGCCCCATTCATTCTTTCCTTAACACAGATCAATCGTCCTGTCCCCTTAGCAGAAAAACAGCCCTAAAGCATGATGTTTCCACCCCCATGCTTCACAGTAGGTATGGTGTTCTTGGGATGCAACTCAGTATTCTTCTTCCTCCAAACACCACAAGTTGAGTTTATACCAAAAAGTTTTATTTTGCTTTCATCTGACCACATGACATTCTCCCAATCCTCCATTTTGGTATAAACTCAACTCGTGGTGTTTGGAGGAAGAAGAATACTGAGTTGCATCCCAAGAACACCATACCTACTATGAAGCATGGTGGTAGAAACATCATGCTTTGGGGCTGTTTTTCTGCTAAGGGGACAGGACGATTGATCCGTGTTAAGGAAAGAATGAATGGGGCCATGTATCGTGAGATTTTGAGCCAAAACCTCCTTCCATCAGTGAGAGCTTTGAACGCTTGACCAAATACCATCATTTACAAATAAATTATTTAAAATTCCTACAATGTGAATTCCTGGATTTTTTTTCACATTCTGTCTCTCACAGTTGAAGTGTACCTATGATGAAAATTACAGACCTCTTGTCATCATTTTAAGTAGGAGAACTTGCTGACTAAATACTTTTTGCCCCACTGTATTGTCAATGCTTAAATATCCGAGCCTGAGATGAGGCTTTGAGGGCGTCATAATAGGAATGCGGTAACACTGGTTTAAGAGGGAAGACAAATGCGTGCTTGGAATATGTTTTTGTAGGTGGACATGTTGGGAATAACACCGTCCGTCTCTCCTTCCTCAGCCGTCGACAGAAATGTACTTTTGAGGGCAAGTGTTTGTGTTGAGTGTCTCCTACCTGCAGACAGGCCGATGAAGAAGGACACAAGTTGTCTCATGTCGCCGGTCAAGACTTCCTGAGGATAAAAGTGGACGTTTTAGAAGTTGTCTCATGTCACCAGTCAAGACTTAAAGGATAAAAGTGGACATTTGATAAGTTGTCTCATGTCGCCAGTCAAGACTTAAAAGGATAAAAAGTGGACGTTTAATAGGCAACGTAACCTCCTTTCATATGACCATATAAAGATACACTTCCGGGTACACGTGACCAAAACAAAGCCGAGCTAGCTTGACAATGTCTAACATTTGTGTCAACAACTTACCCACATTTCTTGTCTTCCTGGACATTTTCACACCAAGATAAAGTCATGCTCAACATCTGTTTGCTGGCTAATGAGATCAACTTCCGGTTTGCCGACGATACATAAACCTGTCACTGACTCACCTGTTCTCTTAAAGGGGAACTGCCCCATTTTTATTATTTATTATTATTATTAATCAATACAACAAAACAATACACAACAATGAATGAATGAAAGGTTTATTTTGAACCATGCAAACAAAACAAAAGAATGACATAAAATACAAAATAAATATGTATATACATTATATTCACACCTACATTGTAAACATTACATGTGACTAATCTTTTGTAGATGTCAAGATTGGCCCAAAAGGGAGTGGGAAGAAGTAAACTTATTAGGTCCCACCCCTATACATATACAAAGTATATATATATATATATATATATATATATATATATATATATATATATATATATATATATATATATATATATATATATATATATATATATATACATACACAATATATAATACAATAATAATATAATTCAATTCAATCCAATCCACTCTATTTATATAGCACATTTAAACAACAATAACGTTTCCAAAGTGCTGCACAGCCATGTTAAAAACAATTGTAAAATAAATAAATAAATAAAATAAAAATTTTTAAAAAGTATATATATATATATATATATATATATATATATATATATATATATATATATATATATTATGCTCCACCAATGACTGAATAAAAACAAAAAATAAATAAATATAAAACCAATAAAAACAATATAAAAACAAATATGATTAAAAACTATTTTAAAGGGTAAAATCAATTAAAACAGTAAAATAGAAATCAAAGTGTATAAAAAACACAGAGGACAACAGAGAACAGAGGACCACACAACTCACGTGGTGTTAAAAGCCAAAGAATAAAAGTGGGTCTTAAGACGAGACTTAAAACACTCCACTGTGGAAGCAGTTTGAACATGGAGCGGCAGAGTGTTCCAGAGCTTAGGGCCTCCCCTGGTCTTAAGTCTGGTCTTGGGCACCACGAGCTGGAACTGGCCCTCGGACCTCAGAGCGCGCGCAGGAATGTAAATTTGGATAAGGTCCGAGATATATTGAGGTGCCAGTCCATGTAAAGATTTAAAAACAAACAGCAATGTTTTAAAATCAATTCTAAAATGAACAGGGAGCCAGTGCAAACTCTGAAGAATTGGGGTTTTATGCTGGCGTTTCCTGGCCCCTGTTAAAAGTCGTGCTGCCGCGTTCTGGACTAACTGCAACCGGGAGAGAGCTTTTTGGCTAATGCCAGCATAAAGTGCATTGCAGTAGTCCAGGCCACTTGAAATAAAAGCATGCACGACTTGTTCAAAAAGGTTAAAAGATAAAAACGGTTTAACCTTTATTAAAAGACGAAGGTGATAAAAACACGATTTTAAAACGCCATTGACTTGTTTGTCTAGTTTAAAATCGCTGTCTATAGTGACGCCAAGGCTGGTTGCTGCGTAGACGCTATAGATCAGTGGTTCTCAAATGGGGGTACGCATACCCAACGGGGTACTTGAAGGTATGCCAATCCAATCCAATCCAATCCACTTTATTTATATAGCACATTTAAACAACAATAACGTTTCCAAAGTGCTGCACAGCCATGTTAAAAACAATATTTAAAAAAAACAATATTATGCTCCACCAATGACTGAATAAAACAAAAAATAAATAAAAATAAAACCAATAAAAACAATATAAAAACAAATATGAGTAAAAACTATTTTAAAGTGTAAAATCAATGCCAAGGGGGTACTTGGGTTTTTCAAAAATGTTCTAAAAATAGCAACAATTCAAAAATCCTTTATAAATATATTTATTGAATAATACTTTAACAAAATAGGAATGTACGTTCATAAACTGTGAAAAGAAAGCTAGATTTTTTTGTGGACATGTTCCATAAATACTGATTTCTTTTTTCGTGAAGAAATGTTTAGAATGAAGTTGATGAATCCAGATGGATCTCTATTACAATCCCCAAAGAGAGCACTTTAAGTTGATTACTTCTATGTGTAGAAATCTTTATTTTTTCATGTTTGAATCACTAGTTATTTTGATCTTTTTTTCCCCAAATAGTTCAAGAAAGACCACTACAAAAGAGCAATATTTTGCACTGTTATACAATTTAATAAATCAGAAACTGATGACATACACTCAGAAGCATTTAAGTCTCACCTTAAAACTCATCTGTATACTCTAGCCTTTAAATAGACCTCCTTTTTAGACCAGTTGATCTGCCGCTTCTTTTCTTTCTCCTATGTCCCCCCCTCCCTTGTGGATGGGGTCCGGTCCAATGACCATGGATGAAGTACTGGCTGTCCAGAGTCGAGACCCAGGATGGACCGCTTGCCTGTATCGATTGGGGACATCTCTACGCTGCTGATCCGCCTCTGCTTGAGATGGTCTCCTGTGGACGGGACTCTCGCTGCTGTCTTGGATCCGCTTTGAACTGAACTCTCGCGGTTGTGTTGGAGCCACTATGGATTGAACTTTCACAGTATCATGTTAGACCCGCTCGATATCCGTTGCTTTCGGTCCCCTAGAGGGGGGGGGGACATCTGAGGTCCTCTCCAAGGTTTCTCATAGTCAGCATTGTCACTGGCGTCCCACTGGATGTGAATTCTCCCTGCCCACTGGGTGTGAGTTTTCCTTGCCCTTTTCTGGGTTCTTCCGAGGATGTTGTAGTCGTAATGATTTGTGCAGTCCTTTGAGACATTTGTGATTTGGGGCTATATAAATAAACATTGATTGATTGATTGACTCAAAAAAAAAGACTCATTGGATGAACTCAATTAAAATGAGGGCAGGATTTCCATCCAACAAATATAAGTTGCCCCAACTCAAAATTAGTACATTTTCGCAACACAATAAAAATGAGTTAGTCCAACTCAAAATGAAATTATTGCAATAACTAAGCAAAATTGATTTACATTTGTCAAACTAATTTTTAACAAATACAGCTAAAATGAAATTATTTTGTTTACTAAGCGTTAATTGATTTATCCGTGCCCAACTCCAAATTTATTGGAAATTAAGCAAGCTGAAAATCACCCTTGAGCCCATAAAACACATCAGACAAAACCTGGTTGGTATTTTTAATGTAGAATAATCCTTAATTCAACAATCTTGAATATAATACCACAAGATGTCAAAGTTAGTTGAAAACACAAACCAAAATGTTAAGTTTCAGTGAAAACAAAACATCAAGAAGTACATTTTACATAAAGACCATGCTGTATTTTACTTTGTATCTCTTTTTTTCAACCAAAAATGCTTTGCTCTGATTAGGGGGTACTTGAATTAAAAACATGTTCACAAGGGGTACATCACTGAAAAAAGGTTGAGAACCACTGCTATAGATTATCTATATATAATACATTTAAATTCACACACACTTACATATATACATATGCACACACACATATATACACATACATACATACAAATTATATATATATATACATATGTATATATACAGTACATATACATACATACAATACATACATACACACATGCATATACCCAAAATACACACACATCTATCATATATACTCCCACACACACATCTATATAAATACTATGTATAATAATATATATAATATACACTTTTGTCTATACATTATTAACAGTTTTTGGTGCCTATGGGAACAAGCTTTCATTTTGACTGTGTTATTAGTGGTTATTAGTGGATCTATGACTGTGGAGCTGCTGCCCCTGATCAACAGGACCTGAGGACCACTCTTGCTATGCGTCCTATGCTGTGCATTAAAAGAGACAAGGGGAGCCTCCTGCCAGAGGGGTTATCCACGAACAGAAGAGCCCCACCATACCATAATAATGCAATCCAATTCCAAAACCAAACCCGACCCAGCAACATTCAGACTAGCAATCAACAGAGTGACATACACACACATGACACAAAACAATCGAAAAGTAGTCAAACAAAAACGAATATCAACAGTATCAATATTAGTAAGGATTCCAACATAGCAGTGATTACAAATCCCTCATTTACGTTATCATCACAGTCATTCATATAAAAATGATATAAAACATTTAAAAAATGAGCAATTGTGTGTAAGTGTCTCGCATTTGCATCTTGCAACTGCCCTTTTTAAAAAAAAAATGTCTATCACTTCCAATCCTTATGTGAGACAAGCTAAAAAAAAATGTCCTTCATTTAAAAAAATCTTTGCAAGTATAAAAAACTATTTTCTTCAGTTACGAAATGATTAGCAAGTATAAAAACAATTGTATTCAGATAAAAAAATATATTCCCACGTATACAAACATATTTCTTCAGATAAAAAAAATGATTTCCAAGTATTAAAAAAGAATGTATGCAAGTAGAAAAATGATTAGTTGGTAAAATATATATATATGGGGCGCTGGCGCCTATCTCAGCTACAATCGGGCGGAAGGCGGTGTACACCCTGGACAAGTCGCCACCGCATCGCAGGGCCAACACAGATAGACAGACTCACACTCACACTCACATTCACACTAAGGACCATTTAGTGTTGCCAATCAACCTATCCCCAGGTGCATGTCTTTGGAAGTGGGAGTGGCCTACTCCCAGGTGCATGTCTTTGGAGGTGGGAGGGGCCTATACCCAGGTGCATGTCTTTGGAGGTGGGAGGAAGCCGGAGTACCCAGAGGGAACCCACGCAGTCACGGACGGGGAGAACATGCAAACTCCACACAGAAAGATCCCGAGCCCGGGATTGATCCCAGGTCTACCCAGGACCTTCGTATTGTGAGGCAGACGCACTAACCGCTTTTTCATCGTGAAGCCCTCCAACAAAACAATACACAACAATACCAAAATAATGCAATCCAATTCCAAAACCAAACCAGCAACATTCAGACTAGCAATCAACAGAGTGACATACACACACATGACACAAAACAATCTAAAAGTAGTCCAAAAAAATGAATAATATCAACAACTGTATCAATATTAGTAAGAATTCCAACATAGTAGTGATTACAAATCCCTCATTTATGTTATCATCACAGTCATTTATGAAAAAATGTAATAAAAACATTTATAAAATGAACAACAGTGTGAAAGTGTCTTACATTTGCATCTTGCAACTGCCCTTTTTTTTAAAAATTGTCTATCATTTCCAATCCTTATGTGAGACAAGCACCAAAAAAAAAAATTTTTTCAATTAAAAAAATATTTGCAAGTATAAAAAACTATTTCCGTCAGTTAAGAAATGATTAGCAAGTATAGCAACAGTTGTATATAAACAATTTTCTTCGGATAAAAAATGATTTCCAAGTATTAAAAAAAATGTATGCAAGTAGAAAAATTAGTTGGTAAAAAAAAAAAAAAACATATATATATATATATATATATATATATATATATTAGGGCTGGGCAACGATTAAAAATTTTAATCGAAGTTAATCGCGCTATTTCTCCGATTAATCGCGATTAACTGCATTGTATACGCAAAGCCCAATAATGAATTCAAAAGTAGTGTGTAGTGCACCTTTATTGGAATATTCTCCCACATGAACAAAAGCGCCAAAACATTTGTTGTGCAAACACAATTTAAATCAGTCCTTGTTAAACAGTAACAGTTAAATAGCATATTTTATGAAAATCAACTCAAAAAATGTAAATACAAACAGTTAAGCTTATTACTACCACTGCCAGGGTATTTAAGTTATCCTGTTTGTTATGGAAAATAAATATAATCTACATACAAATCTCTGAGCCACAATCATAACATCTGAACAGGCAATTTCTGAGGTAACAGCAGAAATTTTTTTTTTATCAGGGATCTTATGTTTAAAAAACCTATATCATAGGTAGTGGGCTGTTTTAGGGAATTTTGGATCAAATTATCCATAGTAGCAATATTAATAATGTTGTGTTTATTCTGCGTAGTGCACTTAAAATAATTATGACCATATCTAGGAATTGATATGATGGGAATTTTCCGATTGTTTGCTTGGTGCTTTGATAAACTGAACGCATCATATACATGGTACTATATTGTGATGTTATGAGCCAGGGAAAAAAATAACTACCCTACCCAGCATGCAACAGGAGTGACGAGCATGCGCGGTAGCCCGTTTAAGGTTGTGTGTCGCCATGACGGCATCTTGTATGTTGTGATATGCACGCTCTGAAAGTAAACGTTAAGAACTCAGCCAATACGCCTCGTCTGCATTATTCATAAATAGACAGACAACACATATACTCCGCTGCTTCACAGGCCGCTGGATGTAGCCGGCAAAGTATTCCCATGCTAGCTAGCCGGTCGAGCAAGCACGCGTCATTCAGTCCAAAACGGCCCGATCTATCCACATTCAGAATTGTCTGGCGGTCGTAAGTGATCCCGGAGTGACCACGCTGTAAGCCAGCCATGAAATTTGCAGAATTGTCCGGTATTTTTGCCAAATGTTCCATCTTTACCAAGAGCCCCTCGACGCAGAAGTACATCAGGGCGATGCCATCTTGTTAAGAAAAGGCGTTAACAAAATAAAAGCATGTGAACAACATACGCAAATGTGCGATAAAATAATTGTCGGCGTTAATAGATTGATGAGTTAACGCGTAATTAACGCATTAATTTGCCCACCCCTAATATATATATATATATATATATATATATATATATATATATATATATATATACTCTGAAATCTTTTAAAAGCATAAAATTGTTTTGTTTTTGTACTTGTGAATTTTTTTTATTTTAATTGCTTATATATATATAAATGTTACTATAAATATAAATTTTGATTTTATTTTTTTTAATCAAAATTTCAGAAATTAATAATCGATTTAGAACCGGGATGAAAAATTATCGTAAAATTGTTTTGGCACCCGTATTAACTCCAGTGTTATACTTTTGCTACAATTGAACAGAAACATTATGTCAGGCTAGCAACTTTGCTGAGGACAAACAAAATAATCAAAACGGGCTTTGTTTTAAGACGTGTAGTGAAACCTGTATGTCCCACATGAAACACCACCACTAAAAAAAAGCACTAAATTGCTTCAAAAAAGCTATAATATTGCATTACTGATTGTATTTTAAATGCAGTTATTTCCTGAAACCCAAGCAATATTTATAAAAGTTGGCCAGAAACAATTCTGGCACTAAGCTTCCATGGATGAGCGCAGTAACAGAAAAACAAGGTCAGTGAAGAAAGTGTTTTTCTGGAGCAAAGCTGCAATGTTCCCTCTTAATCCGAGGCATTATGGGAGAGGGCGATGTCAAGGCAAGAACCTATTCCACTCTTAAAGTTGTTTGTGTTTGTTTATCGCCACTATCTTGCTTATAGATTTGACCTTTATATTGCAGCCATTATTCATGGTCCTTCATTTGACGTGCTTGAAAGGTTCACCTTGATGACATTTGGCATAAATGGTATGTAGCTTTCCCCCTCATAGGGAATAATGGCAATAGTCTGTTCCGGTGTCAAACTGCTGCCATCCTTGGCCTTTTTAGAATTGTTTTCAGTTCCATTTTAGCATTTTCCACCTGTAAAAATTGTAACCGGCTAGCTTTTTAAAGGCCTACTGAAATAAGATTATCTTATACAAACGGGGATAGCAGGTCCATTCTATGTGTCATACTAGATCATTTCGCGATATTGCCATATTTTTGCTGAAAGGATTTAGTAGAGAACATCCACGATAAAAGTTTGCAACTTTTGGTCACTAATAAAAAAGCCTTGCCTGTACCGGAAGTAGCAGACGATGTGCGCGTGACGTCACGGGTTGGGGAGCTCCTCACATCTGAACATTGTTTACAATCATGGCCACCAGCAGCTAGAGCGATTCGTACCGAGAAATCGACAATTTCCCCATTAATTTGAGCAAAGAAGAAAGATTTGTGGATGAGGATAGTGAGAGGGAAGGACTACAAGAAAAAAAAAAAAAAGACGAGGGCAGTGGGAGCGTTTCAGATGTTATTAGACACATTTAAGTCTCACCTTAAAACTCATCTGTATACTCTAGCCTTTAAATAGACCTCCTTTTTAGACCAGTTGATCTGCCGCTTCTTTTCTTTCTCCTATGTCCCCCCCTTCCTTTGTCGAGGGGGTCCGGTCCGATGACCATGGATGAAGTACTGGCTGTCCAGAGTCGAGACCCAGGATGGACCGCTCGTCGGGACCCAGGATGGACCGCTCGCCTGTATCGGTTGGGGACATCTCTACGCTGCTGATCCGCTTGAGATGGTTTCCTGTGGACGGGACTCTCGCTGCTGTCTTGGATCCGCTTGAACTGAACTCTCGCGGCTGTGTTGGAGCCACTATGGATTGAACTTTCACAGTATCATGTTAGACCCGCTCGACATCCGTTGCTTTCGGTCCCCTAGAGGGGGGGGGGGGTTGCCCACATCTGAGGTCCTCTCCAAGGTTTCTCATAGTCAGCATTGTCACTGGCGTCCCACTGGATGTGAATTCTCCCTGCCCACTGGGTGTGAGTTTTCCTTGCCCTTTTGTGGGTTCTTCCGAGGATGTTGTAGTCGTAATGATTTGTGCAGTCCTTTGAGACATTTGTGATTTGGGGCTATATAAATAAACATTGATTGATTGATTGATTGACATTTACTAGGATAATTCTGGAAAATCCCTTATCTGCTTATTGTGTTACTAGTGTTTTAGTGAGATTATATAGTGGTACCTGAAAGTCAGAGGGGTGTGGTGATCGCCAGTGTCTCTGAGTGAAGCCACGGAGGAGCCAAGGGAGTCCTAGCTGCCTCTTGGACAGCTGCAGGAAGAACGACACAAGCTCCGCTCATGTCTACGGTAAGAGCCGACTTATTACCACAATTTTCTCACCGAAACCTGCCGGTTGACATGCGGTAGGGAACCATGTTCGCTTGACCGCTCTGTTCCATAGTAAAGCTTCTCCTTCGGGAATGTAAACAAGGAAACACCGGCTGTGTTTGTGTTGCTAAAGGCGGCCGCAATACACCGCTTCCCGCCTACATCTTTCTTCTTTGACGTCTCCATTATTAATTGAACAAATTGCAAAAGATTCAGCAACACAGATGTCCAGAAATCTGTGTAATTATGCGATTAAAGCAGACTACTTATAGCTTGGATCGGGCTGGAAGAACATGTCCGCTACAACCGGTGACGTCACGCGCACACGTTATGATTCCGCGACGTTTTCAACAGGATACTTCGCGCGAAATTTAAAATTGCAATTTAGTAAACTAAAAAGGCCGTATTGGCATGTGTTGCAATGTTAATATTTCATCATTGATGTATAAACTATCAGACTGTGTGGTCGCTAGTAGTGGCTTTCAGTAGGTTAAAGGCCTACTGAAATGAGATGTTCTTATTTAAACGGGGATAGCAGGTCCATTCTATGTGTCATACTTGATCATTTTGCGATATTGCCATATTTTTGCTGACAGGATTTAGTAGAGAACATCGACGATATATATAAATATATATATATATATATATATATACACACACATACATGTATATGTATGTCTGTTGGAAGGCCAATGCGATCATCAAAAGGTTTGTAAACTTCTGATCTAGACTAAGATGACTAATTCAGTGTTAAAATTTGAGAGGGGCCCCGGTCACCTCTGTAGTGGAAAAGTTGTGCCCTGAGGTCAAAACGGTTAAGAAGCTCTTCCCAAACAGTATCATTAAAAGCGTTACTAAAACGGCCTTCTTTCATCTCCGTAATATCGCAAAAATTCGCTCCATTCTGTCCACTAAAGACGCTGCGATCAATATCCATGCGTTTGTTACGTCCCGCCTCGACTACTGTAACGTATTATTTTCGGGTCTCCCCATGTCTAGCATTAAAAGATTACAGTTGGTACAAAATGCGGCAGCTAGACTTTTGACAAGAACAAGAAAGTTTGATCACATTACGCCTGTACTGTATATACCTTTATATACATATATACATATATATATACCTATACTGGCTCACCTGCACTGGCTTCCTGTGCACTTAAGATGTGACTTTAAGGTTTTACTACTTACGTATAAAATACTACACGGTCTAGCTCCATCCTATCTTGCCGATTGTATTGTACCATATGTCCCGGCAAGAAATCTGCGTTCAAAGGACTCCGGCTTATTAGTGATTCCCAAAGCCCAAAAAAAGTCTGCGGGCTATAGAGCGTTTTCATTTCGGGCTCCAGTACTCTGGAATGCCCTCCCGGTAACAGTTCGAGATGCCACCTCAGTAGAAGCATTTAAGTCCCACCGTAAAACTCATTTGTATACTCTAGCCTTTAAATAGACTCCCTTTTTGGACCAGTTGATCTGCCGTTTCTTTTCTTTTTCTTCTATGTCCCACTCTCCCTTGTGGAGGGGGTCCGGTCCGATCCGGTGGCCATGTACTGCTCGCCTGTGTATCGGCTTGGGACATCTCTGCGATGCTGATCCTCCTCCGCTTGGGATGGTTTCCTGCTGGCTCCGCTGTGAGCGGGACTCTCGCTGCTGTGTTGGATCCGCTTTGGACTGGACTCTCGCGACTGTGTTGGATCCTTTATGGATTGAACTTTCACAGTATCATGTTAGACCCGCTCGACATCCATTGCTTTCCTCCTCTCCAAGGTTCTCATAGTCATCATTGTCACCGACGTCCCACTGGGTCATTATTGTCACCGATGTCCCACTGGGTGTGAGTTATCCTTGCCCTTATGTGGGCCTACCGGGGATGTCGTAGTGGTTTGTGCAGCCCTTTGAGACACTAGTGATTTAGGGCTATATAAGTAAACATTGATTGATTGATTGATATCATAATGTGCATGGATGCATGCCTCATGTGTTGATGTGAAAGTGAAAGTGTTAGTCAGCCTGTGTGTGAGCGCCCCCCGCTGGTTCTGCTCCTTCCTAACTGGCGAGGCGAGCATATTCATCATCATAATGAGTCCATGTCAATAAGTCATGTCGTTACGCGGCTCCACAAAACAATCTCATCTCGCCTAATTGCCGCCACTCGCTGGAATTTGCACATTTTGCCTCCAGTAATGGTCTGTTTCCCAGGGGAAGAAAGAGACTGTGACGCCGTCACCTTGGCGTGTGAATTCTTTTACAAGCTGACCATTTGCATTGTTGCCTTTTATTCCACTCAAGCCCTGCATTGTCACTCACTAATGTGAGGTTCACTTCCCTGACATGACTGCTCTAAATAATCCCTGATTGTGTGCACAATGATTATTCAATGTGTGACTTTACACAGTGTGTGTGTGCACAGTGATTATTCAACGTGTGACTTTACAGTGTGTGTGTGCACAATGATTATTCAATGTGTGACTTTACAGTGTGTGTGTGCACAATGATTATTCAATGTGTGACTTTACACAGTGTGTGTGTGCACAATGATTATTCAATATGTGACTTTACACAGTGTGTGTGTGCACAATGATTATTCAATGTGTGACTTTACACTGTGTGTGTGCACAATGATTATTCAATGTGTGACTTTACACAGTGTGTGTGCACAATGATTATTCAATGTGTGACTTTACACTGTGTGTGTGTGCACAATGATTATTCAATATGTGACTTTACACAGTGTGTGTGTGCACAATGATTATTCAATGTGTGACTTTACACAGTGTGTGTGCACAATGATTATTCAATGTGTGACTTTACACAGTGTGTGTGTGCAGAGTGATTATTCAATGTGTGACTTTACACTGTGTGTGTATGCACAATGATTATTCAATGTGTGACTTTACACTGTGTGTGTGTGCACAATGATTATTCTACATGAGACTTTACACTGTGTGTGTGCACAATGATTATTCAACATGTGACTTTACACAGTGTGTGTGTGCACAGTGATTATTCAATGTGTGACTTTACACTGTGTGTGTGTGTGTGCACAATGATTATTTAATGTGTGACTTTACAGTGTGTGTGTGTGTGTGCACAATGATTATTCAATGTGTGACTTTACACTGTGTGTGTGCACAATGATTATTCAATGTGTGACTTTACACTGTGTGTGTGTGTGTGTGCACAATGATTATTCAATGTGCGACTTTACACTGTGTGTGTGTGCACAATGATTATTCAATGTGTGACTTTACACTGTGTGTGTGTGTGCACAGTGATTATTCAATGTGTGACTTTACACAGTGTGTGTGTGCACAATGATTATTCAATGTGTGACTTTACACAGGGTGTGTGTGCACAGTGATTATTCAATGTGTGACTTTACACACTGTGTGTGTGTGTGTGCACAGTGATTATTCAATGTGTGACTTTACACAGCTTGGGTAACGAAACATGGCATTGTGGGATTTAACGGGAATTGGTCCCCAGGAGGACCAGCGTGATTCAGTACCCGTTCCTAGTAATGCATGACATCTATTACAGTGGACAGGCGCTCAGTTAGAGTGTATTTCTAAAAAGTGTACACAGTACACAATAGACACATGCGGGTTAGCATTTAAGCTACAGACACCCAAAACAAGGTGTTTGCAGTAGGGATTATTAAAAGCAAGGCCCTGTGATGAGGTGGCGACTTGTCCAGGGTCTACTCCTCCTTCTGCCCGATTGTAGCTGAGATAGACACCAGCGCCCCCCGCGACCCCAAAGGGAATAAGCGGTAGAAAATGGATGGATTATTAAAAGCTATTTTGAACTGTAAATAATCAGCTGTTAGAAACATACACAATAACGAATATCGCTGTAAACCAGGGGTGTCAAAAGTGCGGACCGGGGGCCATTTGAGGCCCGCAGCTAATCGCCACACATTCTGCAAAAATTTAAAAATCTATAGTATTGCAAAAATAAAAAATAAAACATTTATAAAAAGTGGAATGAGGTGAAATCTAATGAGAAAAAGTGGCAATGTTGACACAAAGCTGCCATGCAGGCAGCTTTTTTTTTTCCTTTTGTCTTTATTTTCTTTTTTTTTCCATTGGTCAAAAAGAAAAGGACAAAAAAATCTATGTAATAATGAATTATTACTTAAAATTGTCACTTTAAATTGTTTTATGTGGAAAAAAATGTTCATATGTTGTGTGGTTGCCATATCAAAACATCAAAGTTTTGACAAAAGAGCATAAAACAAACAAAATAATAGTTCAAACTTAAAATCGACAGATATATCGGAAGTTGATCTGGAAATTTAGGTGTTAAAAGTAAAAAAAAAACTAATAAAGATGTGTCACTTTATGAGTGGGGAACCTTTCGGATCTCAAATATATTTATCCATCCATCCATCCATTTTCTACCGCTTATTCCCTTTCGGGGTCGCGGGGGGCGCTGGCGCCTATCTCAGCTACAATCGGGCGGAAGGCGGGGTACACCCTGGACAAGTAGGATTTTATTTAACTTTTTACTGTGATTACTTAAAAATATTAAATAATTAAAATCAGTGGTGTCCTGCATTATTGATCTTTGAGGGCTATAATTGCTAAATAAAGGAACTCTCCTGAAAGAATCAATAAAGTACTATCTATCCATCTAAATACTGCATATTTCAGTTTTACTATAAAAAACAAAGTTGTCTATGACAGAAAGGGCATAAAACCTTATTTGTTTTACTTTATATCAACTTCAAGTTGATATAAAGATTTACTGTAAGAATTAAATAAAAAATAATAATAATAAGACTTATTTTTAACATTTTAGTGACTGAGACCCTCTATGCTCCCCAGGAGCCCTAAGGATTAAAAAAAAAATCCATATATTTTGTTATGGTTTGAAAATGAAAAATATCCAAATGGCCCCCGCATGCTTAAATTTTTCCGCGCGCGGCCCTCTGTGGAAAAAGTTTGGACATCCCTGCTGTTAACCTTTCCTAACAACACAATATTGTTGCATTTCCTAACAATAGATGTGTAGCTCCAGTCGAGAGGAAGCTGTTCTGTGCAGGAAAGAGGGGTGGAGTCCACTGCGAGGAAACCCTCTTGAAAACAGGGCCTGGTGCTGTTTGGACCTGACCAGCAGAAGACCTGCTACTTCTTACCACTCCTGTGATGCATTAAGACTATTTTCATTCCCAGGCTGCACTTTGACCTTTGGTGAAGTGAAGGGAATTTTTGGGAAGCTGGTTACGAATTGCAGGGGGTTTTTTTTTCCTCTTTCCTGCTGGCATCACAGCTCTGCTCGAGGAAGCTTCATTTCAATTCTGGCACAATCGCCTCGCTTGCTGTTGTTCTTTGGACCGTCAACTGTGAGTCGCTTTTACATTGGAGCAACATTCTGCTATCGTTGTTTTATTACTATTATTATTGCAGAAGGACAGAGGTCTTGTTTGGATTGCTAATAGATAGCAGGCTAATACATATTATACACAAGTATTCAATTACAGTGGGGCAAAAAAGTATTTAAGTTCTCCCACTTAAAATGATGACAGAGGTGTGTAATTTTCATCGTAGGTACACTTCAACTGTGAGAGACAGAATGTGAAAAAAAAAATTCACATTGTAGGAATTTTAAAGAATTTATTTGTAAATTGTGCTGGAAAATAAGTATTTGGTCAACCATTCAAAGCTCTCACTGATGGAAGGAGGTTTTGGCTCAAAATCTCACGATACATGGCCCCATTCATTCTTTCCTTAACACGGATCAATCATCCTGTCCCCTTAGCAGAAAAATAGCCCCAAAGCATGATGTTTCCACCCCCATGCTTCACAGTAGGTGTGGTGTTCTTGGGATGCAACTCAGTATTCTTCTTCCTCCAAACACGACCAGTTGAGTTTATACCAAAAAGTTCTATTTTGCTTTCATCTGACCACGTGACATTCTCCCAATCCTCTGCTGTATCATCCATGTATCCATTTTGGTATTAACTCAACTAGTCGTGTTTGATGGAAGAAGAATAAATAAAATATATATAAATAAAATAAATATTTGAATTTAAGTGTTCATTTATTTACACATTTACACACACATAACACTCATCTACTCATTGTTGAGTTTTAAGGGTTGAATTGTCCATCTTTGTTTTCCTAACCATATGCATGTACAGTAGATGGCAGTATTCTCCTGTTTAAGAGTGTCACAACATTGCTGTTTACGGCAGACAAACTGCTTTACGGTAGACGAAAATGTGACTGCTGTTGTTGTGTGTTGTTACCGCGCTGGGAGGACGTTAATGAGACTGCCTAACAATAAACCCACATAAGAAACCAATAATTCGCCCTCGCTGATTCTGCAGTTATAAAGTCATTGGGCAGGCACGCTGTTTATATTGTGGGAAAACGGACGTGAAAACAGGCCACGCCCCCTCCAGCTCCGCCTGAATTTTGGGAGATTTTCGGCAGAAAATTTGTCCCGGGAGGTTTTTCGGGAGAAGCGCTGAATTTCAGGAGTCTCCCGAGAAATCCGGGAGGGTTGGCAAGTATGGTGGCCCCCCCCCCCCCCCCCCCCCCCCCCTAAAATGTAAATGTTACAGTCCTGATAGTTTTACCCTAAAGTCTTGTCAGTTTTTTTTTTTACCGGTTTTTTGTCTTCTGTGTTCATCAGGTGGTGTGGTCATGGACTTCCTGTGTTGGAGAGTTGCCAGGCTGCTGCTGTTCCTGTGTAAGAGATGCATTGTTATCAACATTGTGTAAGAGTTGTATTGATATCAACATTGTGTAAGAGTTTTATTGATATCAACATTGCACGACCATGGGCTACGTGCAGAAGTGAGCGTGAGACTGAACCCCTCTCCTCTAGTCCCCCATGGTCTCCAGGGCGTGTCCGTGTCCATCTCCAGCAAGGATCCAGTGTACGTCATCCCGGGAAGTACCCTCCTCCTGCGGGCCCACCTGGAGTTGGGGCCCCTGGAAGCCGTGTCAGAGGTCACGTGGGAGCGGGAGCCCGAGAGCGGCGCCCCTGAGGGGGGCGTGAGGCTGGCGGCGTGCCCGGGAGGAAGCCTCCAGTGCGCGGGCATCAAGGCCAAGGTGCGCGTGAGTCTGGAAGGTCAGGAGAGCGTCCTTCACCTGAGCGACTACAGCGCTGAGGACGGCGGCGTCTACGCAGTGACCGTGACCGACCACCAGGGGGCCAGGAGCACTGCAAGATGCACGGTCAGAGAATATGGTGAGTAGTCTTTGACCCATTCACTTCAACTACACTCTATTTACTGGATAGTAGTCTGTTTACTTCAATTGTTAGTTCTTCCCTTATTACCTCTTATGTCTTTTATTTTACCCCATATTTGTTCCCACAACCGCACCTTTAGTTGGAGTCTTTAATCTCGTTATATGCAAATACTGTACATATATACTATGTGTACATTATACTGTATAGACAATGTGTACATATATACATCATACTGTATATACAGTATGTGTACGTTATATATCATAATGTGTATACACTATGTGTGCATTATATATCATACTGTACATGTATACTATGTGTACATTATACTGTATAGACAATGTGTACATTATATATATATCATACTGTATATACAGTGTGTGCACATATATCATACTGTGTATACAGAATGTGTACATTATACATCATACTGTGTATACTGTATGTGTACATTATATATGATACTGTATAAACAATATGTGTACATTATATATATATATATCTATCATACTGTATATACAATGTGTACATTATGTATCATACTGTATATGTGTACATTATATATCATACTGCATTTATGTCTACATTATACAGTATATCATACTGTATTTACGTATGCGTACATTATATATCATTGTGTATATACAGTTTGTGTAAATTATACATCATACAGTGTATACAGTGAACTATGTATACATTATCATACTGTGTATACAGTATGTGTACATTATACATCATAATATGTGTAGATTATTGTATTATACTGTGTATACAGTACATTATGTGTACAATATTGTACTATACTGTGTACATTATTGTATTATACTGTGTATACAGTAGATTATGTGTAAAATAATGCATTATACTGTATATGTATACTTTGTGTATATTACTGTATTATAGTATGTGTACATTATTGTATCGTACTGTGTATACAGTATACTATGTGTACATTACTGTACTATACTGAGTACAAAGTACATTGTGTACAATATTGTATTATATTGTATATGTATACTATGTGTACATTACTGTATTATACTATGTGTACATTATTGTATTAGGCTGAGTATGCAGTATACTATGTGTACATTATTGTATCATACTGTGTATACAGTATACTATGTGTACATTATTGTATTATACTGTGTATACAGTACAATATGTGTACAATATTGTATTATAGTATGTGTACATTATTGTATCATACTGTGTATACAGTATACTATGTGTACATTACTGTATTATACTATGTGTACATTATTGTATTATACTGAGTACACAGTACATTATGTGTTACAATATTGTATTATACTGTATGTGTATACTATGTGTACATTACTGTATTAGGCTGAGTATACAGTATACTATGTGTACATTATTGTATCATACTGTGTATACAGAATACTATGTGTACATTACCATATTAAACTATGTGTACATTATTGTATCATACTGAGTATACAGTATAGTATGTGTACATTATTGTAGTATACTGTGTAAACAGTATACTATGTGTACATTACTGTAGTATACTGTATATGTATAGTACAAGAATACTGCAGAGCTGTATATAATATTTTGGTAGGTTACTGTACATGAGCGAGGTAAATATTAGAAGTGAGTTTTGTGACTAATAAAGTTATAAATGCATCTTTTGGAGTAATCTAAGTTAGAAAACTGGGGGGGGGGGGGAGTAAATAAATGATCAAAAATTGGTGTAAAATGTTTTCAAATGTCTCAAATATACAGTGAGTATTTCTACCCAATTAAATGTATGTAATTCATGCAAAACTAAATGTATATTTTCCATTTATTTTGTTAAGTCATCCATAATACAATTAAGTAGGAACCTGTCAAAATTGACCATCAGTTTTTTAAAAGGTATTACCATTATTAAAGTATTATTTCTTACAAAAACCCGTCTCCATATGAGTTGGGAAATTGTGTTGGATGTAAATATAAACGGAATACAATGATTTGCAAATCCTTTTCAACCCATATTCAGTTGAATATGCTACAAAGACAAAGTGATAAAAAAAAATTATTGCAAACAATCATTAACTTTAGAATTTGATGCCAGCAACACGTGACAAAGAAGTTGGGAAAGGTGGCCATAAATACTGATAAAGTTGAGGAATAATCATCAAACACTTATATGGGACATCCCACAGGTGTGCAGGCTAATTGGGAACAGGTGGGTGCCATGATTGGGTATAAAAAAAGCTTCCCAGAAAATGCTCAGTCTTTCACAAGAAAGGATGGGGCGAGGTACACCCTTGTCCACAACTGCGTGAGCAAATAGTCAATCAATTTAAGAACAACGTTTCTCAAAGTCCAATTGCAAGAAATTTAGGGATTTCAACATCTACGCTGCATAATGTCATCAAAAGGTTCAGAGAATCTGGAGAAATCACTCCACGTAAGCGGCATGGCCGGAAACCAACATTGAATGACCGTGACCTTCAATCCCTCAGACAGCACTGTATCAAAAACCGGCATCAATGTCTAAAGGATATCACCACATGGGCTCAGGAACACTTCAGAAAACCACTGTTACTAAATACAGTTGGTCGCTACATCTGTAAGTGCAAGTTAAAGCTCTACTATGAAAAGCAAAAGCCGTTTATCAACAACACCCAGAAACGCCGCCGGCTTCGCTGGGCCTAAACTCATCTAAGATGGACTGATGCAAAGTGGAAAAGTGTTCTGTGGTCTGACAAGTCCACATTTCAATTTTTGGGGGAAACTGTTTACGTTGTGTCCTCCGGATCAAAGAGGAAAAGAACCATCTGGATTGTTTTAGGTGCAAAGTTCAAAAGCCAGCATCTATGATGGTATGGAGGTGTATTAGTGCCCAAGGCATAGGTAACTTACACATCTGTAAAGGCACCAATAATGCTGAAAGGTACATACAGGTTTTGGAGCAACATATGTTGTCATCCAAGCAACGTTATCATGGACGCCCCTGCTTATTTCAGCAAGACAATGACAAGCTTTGTTGCAACAGTGTGGCTTCGTAGTAAAAGAGTGTGGGTACTAGACTGGCCTGCCTGCAGTCCAGACCTGTCTCCCATGGAGAATGTGTGGCGCTACTGAAGCGTAAAATACGACAGCGGAGACCCCGCACTGTTGAACGACTGAAGCTGTACATAAAACAAGAATGGGAAAGAATTCCACTTTCAAAGCTTCAACAATTAGTTTCCTCAGTTCCTAAAGGTTTATTGAGTGTTGTTAGAAGAAAAGGTGATGTAACACAGTGGTGAACATGCCCTTTCCCAACTACTTTGGAACGTGTTGCAGCAATGAAATTCTAAATTAATGATTATTTGCAAAAAGAAAAAAAGTTTATGAGTTTGAACATCAAATATGTTGTCTTTGTAGTGCATTCAACTGAATATTGGTTGAAAAGGATTTGCAAATCATTGTATTCCGTTTATATTTACATCGAACACAATTTTCCAACTCATGGAAACGGGGTTTGCATTTACCAATAATTTTTTTCCTGTATTAATCTTTTATCAATTAATATTTTTATGGGGTTTGTAGAGAAAATGTTAACTAAATCATTTTAATGTGTTCATTTTTTTTTACATAACATTTTTGTATACTGTATACTTTTTCAAATATTTCTCTGCAATTTTATATGTAAATATAATTTTTAATTGAAATGTGTATATTTTCATGTATTCTATCGTTATTTATCACTAATTTAACTCTTACCTTAATGTAGTATTGCTTTAACAAATTAAAATAAATCCTTTAATTTTGTCAGTTAAGTCTTAGCCTATCAGTGTACATTATTATTATTATTATTATTATTGTCATTATCGTCCGCATTATTATTATCATGAATTTTTTGTGAATTTAGTGGAATTGTGAGGCGTGAGCATGTTCAAAAATAATCAATACAGGTTGAAATAGTTAATTGAATGAATACATTTAAAATATTGAAGCTTGATTTAATATCTCCTTCCTAAAGAAGGGTTATTTGAGATGGCGTGTCCACCTTTGACCTTTGGCCAGAGCCCGTGCATCACGTGACGGTCAGCATCAACGCCTCTCATTCCTTGCTGGTGTGCGGCGAGGCGTGGGGGACGGAGCCCCACTTCAGTTGGCTGCACGAGAGGGCGGCCGTCACCCAGAGCGTGGGGCGGGTGTCGGAGGACGGCAGCAGGCTGCTGGTCACCAAGGTGCCGCTCTGCGGACACTTCACCTGCATCGTCAGCAACCAGCTGGGCTACAGCGCCGCCACCTACACGGCCGGTGAGTCAGCCACTAAATATGGGTTAAAAAGGATTTGCAAATCATTGTATTCTGTTTATATTTACATCCAACACAATTTCCCAACTCATATGGAAACGGGGTTTGAATATACACACATTTACAGTGGGGCAAAAAAGTATTTAGTCAGCCAGCGATTGTGCAAGTTCTCCCACTTAAAATGATGACAGAGGTCTGTAATTTTCATCAGAGGTACACTTCAACTGTGAGAGACAGAATGTGAAAAAAAAATCCAGGAATTCATATTGTAGGAATTTTGGAGAATTTATTTGTAAATTATGGTGGAAAATAAGTATTTGGTCAAGCATTCAAAGCTCTCACTGATGGAAGGAGGTTTTGGCTCAAAATCTCATGATACATGGCCCCATTCATTCTTTCCTTAACACGGATCAATCGTCCTGTCCCCCTTAGCAGAAAAACAGCCCCAAAGCATGATGTTTCCACCCCCATGCTTCACAGTAGGTATGGTGTTCTTGGGTTGCAACTCAGTATTCTTCTTCCTCCAAACATGACCAGTTGAGTTTATACCATAAAGTTCCATTTTGGTTTCATCTGACCACATGACATTCTCCCAATCCTCTGCTGTATCATCCATGTATCCATTTTGGTATCAACTCAACTCGTCGTGTTTGGAGGAAGAAGAATACTGAGTTGCATCCCAAGAACACCATACCTACTGTGAAGCATGGGGGTGGAAACATCATGCTTTAGGGCTGTTTTTCTGCTAAGGAGACAGGACGATTGATCCGTGTTAAGGAAAGAATGAATGGGGCCATGTATCGTGAGATTTTGAGCCAAAACCTCCTTCCATCAGTGAGAGCTTTGAATGGTTGACCAAATACTTATTTTCCACCATAATTTACAAATAAATTATTTAAAATTCCTACAATGTGAATTCCTGGATTTTTTTTTTCACATTCTGTCTCTCACAGTTGAAGTGTACCTATGATGAAAATTACAGACCTCTGTCATCATTTTAAGTGGGAAAAATTGCACAATCGCTGGCTGACTAAATACTTTTTTGCCCCACTGTATGTATATATATATATATATATATATATATGTATATATATATATATATATATATATATATATATATATATATATATATATATATATATATATATATATATATGTATGTGTACATACAAATATGCATATATACACAGAATAAAATAAACTAGACAAATAAGTGGGCTACCAGTTTAAAGAAGTTAATTCTATTCATATAACTACCAAAAAGACATACAATAAGTATTTCAAAAATATATTTATTTAAATTTGAATTTGAATGGTAATATTTGTAATTTTTCAAAAGGTGTGTGTATAAAGATAAACCCTAACCCCGATGTGGGCAAATGAAGGCCCTGGGGCCACATGCGGCCCATTTAAGCTTTTCAACCTGAGCCCGTTGGACATTTCCAAATAATTTTTTTTAGATGTTTAAAGTCCTACTGGAAGCCACTACTACCGACCACGCAGTCCGATAGTTTATATATCAATGATGAAATATTAACATTGCAACACATGCCAATACGGCCATTTTAGTTTACTAAATTGCAATTTTAAATTTCGCGCAAAGTATCCTGTTGAAAACGTTGCGGTATGATGACGCATGCGCGTGACGTCACGGATTGTAGCGGCCATTTTGTTCCAGCCTGATCCCGGCTATAAGTCGTATAATTCCACAGTATTCTGGACATCTGTGTTGCTGAATCTTTTGCAATTTGTTCAATTAGTAATGGAGACGTCAAAGAAGAAAGATGTAGGCGGGAAGCGCTGTATTGTGGCCGCCTTTAGCAACACAAACACAGCCGGTGTTTCCTTGTTTACATTCCCGAAGGTGAAGCTTTATTATGGAACAGAGCAGTCAAGCGAACATGGTTCCCTACCGCATGTCAACCGGCAGGTTTTGGTGAAAAAATGGTGGTAATAAGTCGGGTCTTACTGTAGACATGAGGGGAGTTTGCGTCGTTCCTCGTGCACCTGTCAAAGAGGCAGCTGCGGACTCTCTTGCCTCCTCCGACCGGCTGCCCCTGAACGTGGGATGCTTCCACTGTGGAGGAGGGGGGGGGGAAGCTTAGCCCCGCCCGACCGACTGCCTTCGCCTCGCCTCGTCGAGAAACGTGGCTTCCCTCAGAGACACCTGCGGTCACCACACCCCTCTGGCTTTCAGGTACGACCATATAATCTCACTAAAACACTAGTAACACAATAAGCAGATAAGGGATTTTCCAGAATTATCTTAGTAAATGTGTCTAATAACATCTGAATCGCTCCCACTGACCTGTCTTTTTTTTTCTTTGTAGTCCTTCACTCTAACTTTCCTCATCCACAAATCTTTCATCCTCGCTCAAATTAATGGGGAAATCGTCGCTTTCTCGGTCCGAATCGCCCTCGCTGCTGGTGGCCATGATTGTAAACAATGTTCAGATGTGAGGAGCTCCACAACTCGTGACGTCACGCGCACATCATCTGCTACTTCCGGTACAGGCAAGGCTTTTTTATTAGCAACCAAAAGTTGCAAACTTTATCATCGATGTTCTCTACCAAATCCTTTCAGCAAAAATATGGCAAGATGGCGAAATGATCAAGTATGACACATAGAATGGACCTGCTATCCCCGTTTAAATAAGAAAATCTCATTTCAGTAGGCCTTTAATGTGAACTCCTTTACATCTCTCTCTCCACAACCACGTACCCTACGTCACAGCCCTACGGCAACTCTGAAAGGACAAAACTCCCCCTCCTCACTCTCTGTTAACTTGGGACACCCTGAACTGTTTGTTACACTAGGATAATTCTGGAAAATCCTGTATCTGCTTGTTGTGTTACTAGTGTTTTAGTGAGATTATATAGTCCTACCTGAAAGTCGGAGGGGTGTGGTGACCGCAAGTGTCTTTTTTTTTTTTCCCCTCCTCCACGGTGTAAGCTTCCGACGGTCGGGGCCGTTGGGAGGAGGCAAGAGAGTCCGCAGCTGCAGGAAGAACGACGCAAACTCTCTGCTCATGTCTATGGTAAGAGCCGACTTATTGCAACAATTTTCTCACCGAAACCTGCTTGTTGACATGTGGTAGGGAACCATGTTCGCTTGACCGCTCTGTTCCATAGCAAAGCTTCATCGTCATCTTTCGGGAATGTAAACAGGGAAACACCGGCTGTGTTTGTGTTGCTAAAGGCGGCCGCAATACACTGCTTCCCGCCTACATCTTTCTTCTTTGACGTCTCCATTATTCATTAAACAAATTGCAAAAGATTCAGCAAAACAGATGTCCAGAATACTGTGGAATTATGCGATTAAAGCAGACGACTTATAGCTGGGATCGAGGCTGGATCAAAATTTACGCTACAATCCGTGACGTCACGCGCACGCGTCATCATACCATGACGTTTTCAGCAGGATAATTCGCGCAAAATTTAAAATTGCAATTTAGTAAACTAAAAAGGCCGTATTGGCATGTGTTGCAATGTTAATATTTCATCATTGATGTATAAACTATCAGACTGCGTGGTCGGTAGTAGTGGCTTTCAGTAGGCCTTTAAAGAATTGCTTCATACATATTTTCTATGATCAACTAGCTGGCAAGGAAAGAAGATAAATACAGTCATTCGGGGCGTGCCGCCATTTTGACTTTCGCCTTGTACCGCAGCTCCGTGTGAGGCCGGCGGAGTGAGCGGCACCACGGCGGCCGTGTGCTGTCTCATCGCCCTGCAGGTGATTGGTGGAGGCCTCGCCCTCCTCATGTGGAGGTACGCACATTCAACACACGACACGCTTCATCCATACTTGCCAACCCTACCGGAATTTCCAGGAGACTCCTGAAATTCAGCACCTCTCCCGAAAACCTCCCAGGACAATTTTTCTCCCGAAATTCAGGCGGAGCAGGAGGCCACGCCCCCTCCAGCTCCATGCGGACCTGAGTGACGTGTCGACAGCCTGGTTTCACGTCCGCTTTCCCACAATACAAACAGCGTGTCTGCCCAATGACGTTATAACTGTAGAATGATCGAGAGCGAGTTCTTGGTTTCTTATGTGGGTTTATTGTTAGGCAGTTTCATTAATGTCCTACCAGCGCGGTAACAACACACAACAACAGCAGTCACGTTTCCGTCTACCGTAAAGCAGTTTGTCTGCCGTAAACAGCAATGTTGTGACACTCTTAAACAGGACAATACTGTCATCTACTGCAGTGGTCCCCAACCACCGGGCCGCAGATTGAATTACCGATTGGTACCGGGCCGCAGAAGAATTTTTTATTATTTTTTTTTAATTTTTCTTTATTAAATCCACATAAAAAACACAATATACACTTACAATTAGTGCACCAACCACAAAAACCTCCCTTTTTCATGACAAAAACGTCCCCTTTTCCATGACAAAGAAAAAAAAAAATAAATAAATACTTGAATTTCAGTGTTCATTTGTCCCCGAGCCGCGGGACAATCAAGCGTTGACCGGTCCGCGGATACAAAAAGGTCGCTGACCACTAATCAACTGTAAATAGAATAGAATAGAATGTAGAATAGAATGTACTTTATTGATCCCTGGGGGAAATTCAGCACCACAGTTTGCTCACAATAAACAATGATAATAATAAATAATATGGCTTCACGGTGGCAGAGGGGTTAGTGTGTCTGCCTCACAATACGAAGGACCTGCAGTCCTGGGTTCAAATCCAGGCTCGGGATCTTTCTGTGTGGAGTTTGCATGTTCTCCCCGTGAATGCGTGGGTTCCCTCCGGGTACTCCGGCTTCCTCCCACTTCCAAAGACATGCACCTGGGGATAGGTTGATTGGCAACACTAAATTGGCCCTAGTGTGTGAATGTGAGTGTGAATGTTGTCTGTCTATCTGTGTTGGCCCTGCGATGAGGTGGTGACTTGTCCAAGGTGTACCCTGCCTTCCCCCTGATTGTAGCTGAGATAGGCGCCAACGCCCCCCGCGACCCCGAAAGGGAATAAGCGGTAGAAAAATGGATGGGATGGATGGATAATATATGAATAATATACCTATATTCTACATAAATTCTACATTTAAGTGCAGTCAAGGAACATATGCATTGTACAGTCTGATGGCTGTCCGAATAAAGGACCTCCTGTGTCGTTCCGTGTTACATTTTGGGAGTCTGAGCCTTCCACTGAACATGCTCATTCTCTCCGCAAGGTCCGAGTGTAGTGGGTGGGAGGTGTTGTCCATAATGGCTAGGAGTTTTGCTAGACTTCTTCTCTCTGACACCACCGCCAGAGTCTAGCTGTGCATGCATATGGTTAGAAAAATAGTGACAGAGAATATGGACAATTCAACCCTTAACTCAACAATGAGTAGATGAGTGTTATGTGTGTGTACTGTATATGTGTACATAAATGAACACTGAAATTCAAGTATTTATTTTTTCTATATATTTATAATAATAAAACATATATATATATAGCTAGAATTAACTGAAGGTCAAGTATTTCTTATATATATAAATATATATATATATGAAATACTTGACTCTTAACCCCACCCCCCACCTCCCGAAATCGGAGGTCTCAAGGTTGGCAAGTATGGCTTCATCTGCTCCTACCGTCCTTTTATCCTTGATGTTTGCCGGCAGGAGGAGGAAGAACAGAGGGGAGAGACTCCGTGAAGAGCCCATTTAAAACTTTTCTCGCCGCCATCACTGCGCTCAGGGCGGAAAAGGAGGAGGAAGCAGGACTTTTCCCGCCTAAATACACCGTGGATAGTGAGTAGTCACACTGCCTCCTGCTGGGCGACGCTTGGCACTGCACTTTTTTTATACAACTGTATAATAAATACATGCAAATACTTAAGAAAACAATATATTTTTTTTGTATTGCTCCTCAAAACTCTGAAAAATAAAGAAAAAAAGTCACAAAAATACTATTGAGTACTCTTTTCGTCAAGTCATGCTTGTCACATATTGTAAGAAAAAAAATGTTGCCGTTTAAAGTGTCTAAAAACATTCGTTATTTCAACCAGAATTCATTAAAAATTAAAAAAAAGAATTATTTTATAATAAATACGATTTTTATTTTATTATTTAAAAAACATGGGGATAGGTTGATTGGCAATTGGCTCTAATGTGTGAATGTTGTCTATCTGTGTTGGCCCTGTGATGATGAGTTAGCGACTTGTCCAGGGTGTACGCCGCCTTCCGCCCGATTGCAGCTGAGATAGGCTCCAGCACCTCCCGCGACCCTGAAAGGGACAATCGGCAGGAAAATGGATGGATGGATGGATGGATATTTATTTTTAACAAGTCATAAACCCTGACTGATGCCTGGCACACTGCCCCCTGCTGGGTGATACTTGGCACTGCACCATGTTGAATACAACTGAATAGTAAATACATGCAAATACTTAAGAAAAACCCCAAAAAATGTTGTATTGCTCATCAAAACTCTGAAAAATAAAGAAAATAAGTCCCAAAAATACTTTTGAGTACTCTTTTTGTCAAGTCATGCTTGTCACGTATTGTAAGAAGACGGGCAGTTTTGCCGTTTAAAGTGTCTAAAAACATTCGTAATTTCAACCAGAATAGATTTCATAATAAATACGATTTTTGTTTTATTATTTAAAAACATGGGATAGGTTGATTGACAACACTAAATTGGCCCTAGTGTGTGAATGTGAGTGTGAATGTTGTCTGTCTATCTGTGTTGGCCCTGCGATGAGGTGGAGACTTGTCCAGGGTGTACCCCGCCTTCCGCCCGATTGTAGCTGAGATAGGCGCCAGCGCCCCCGCCGACCCCAAAAGGGAATAAGCGGTAGAAAATGGATGGATGGAAGGTTGATTGGCAACACTAAATGGGTCCTAGTGTGTGAATGTTGTCTATCTGTGTTGGCCCTGTGATGATGAGGTGGCGACTTGTCCAGGGTGTACCCCGCCTTCTGCCCGATTGTAGCTGAGATAGGCGCCAGCGCCCCCCGCTACCCCAAAAGGGAATAAGCGGTAGAAAATGGATGGATGGAAGGTTGATTGGCAACACTAAATGGGTCCTAGTGTGTGAATGTTGTCTATCTGTGTTGGCCCTGTGATGATGAGGTGGCGACTTGTCCAGGGTGTACGCCGCCTTCCGTCCGATTGCAGCTGAGATAGGCTCCAGCGCCCCCCGCGACCCTGAAAGGGACAAGTGGTAGAAAAATGGATGGATGGATGGATGGATATTTATTTTTAACAAGTCATAAACCCTGACTGATGCCAGGCACACTGCCCCCTGCTTGTCGATACTTGGCACTGCACCACGTTGAATACAACTGAATAATAAATACATGCAAATACTTAAGAAAAAAAAAAAAAATTGTATTGCTAATCAAAACTCTGAAAAATAAAGAAAAAAAGTCCCAAAAATACTTTTGAGTACTCTTTTTGTCAAGTCATGCTTGTCACATATTGTAAGAAAATAGTCATTTTTGCCGTTTAAAGTGTCTAAAAACATTCGTAATTTCAACCAGAATAGATTTTATAATAAATACGATTTTTATTTTATTATTTAAAAACATGGGATAGGTTGATTGGCAACACTAAATTGTCCCTAGTGTGTGAATGTGAGTGTGAATGTTGTCTGTCTATCTGTGTTGGCCCTGCGATGAGGTGGCGACTTGTCCAGGGTGTACCCCGCCTTCCGCCCGATTGTAGCTGAGATAGGCGCCAGCGCCCCCCGCGACCCCAAAAGGGAATAAGCGGCAGGAAATGGATGGATGGAAGGTTGATTGGCAACACTAAATGGGTCCTAGTGTGTGAATGTTGTCTATCTGTGTTGGCCCTGCGATGTTGAGTTGGCGACTTGTCCAGGGTGTACACCGCCTTCCGCCCGATTGCAGATGAGATAGGCTCCAGCACCCCCCGCGACCCTGAAAGGGACAAGCGGTAGGAAAATAAATGGATGGATATTTATTTTTAACAAGTCATAAACCCCGACTGATGCCTGGCACACTGCCCTCTGCTGGGTGAGACTCGGTACTGCACCACGTTGAATACAACTGTATAATAATACAATCAAATATTTAAGAAAACAATATTTTTTTTAATTGCTCCTCAAAACTCTGAAGAATAAAGAAAAAAAAGGCACAAAAATGCTTTTGAGTACTCTTTTTGTCAAGTCATGCTTGTCACATATTGTAAGAAAATATGTGACAAGCATAATTTTTGACGTTTAAAGTCTCTATAAACATTCATCATTTCAACCAGAATCGATTGAAAATAAATAAGGAAAAAATATTTTAAACTGTCCTATAAGATTAAAAAGAAGTCACTCCCTGGATGTACAAACCCTGTTTCCATATGAGTTGGGAAATTGTGTTAGATGTAAATACAAACAGAATACAATGATTTGCAAATCCTTTTCAACCCATATTCAGTTGAATATACTACAAAGACAACATATTTGATGTTCAAACTCATAAAAAAAAAATGTGTTTGCAAATAATCATTAACTTTAGAATTTGATGCCAGCAACACGTGACAAATAAGTTGGGAAAGGTGGTAATAAATACTGATAGAGTTGAGGAATGCTCATCAAACACTTATTTGGAACATCCCACAGGTGTGCAGGCTAATTGGGAACAGGTGGGTGCCATGATTGGGTATAAAAGCAGCTTCCATGAAATGCTAAGTAATTCACAAACAAGGATGGAGCGAGGGTCACCAATTTGTAAGCAAATTGTCGAACAGTTTTAGAACAACATTTCTCAACGAGCTATTGCAAGGAATTTAGGGATTTTACCATCTACGGTCCGTAAAATCATCAAAAGGTTCGGAGAATCTGGAGAAATCACTGCACGTAAGCCATGATATTACGGACCTTTGATCCCTCAGGCGGTACTGCATCAAAACCCGACATCAGCGTGTAAAGGATATCACCACATGTGTCACGCTTGTGTGGCATTGTAATGCCGGATTCGGTCCTCCGTGGATGCGTCAGCAAGAACACAGCAAAAAGGTAAGAACTAAGGGATTTATTAAACAAAAGGAGCAATGAACAAAAACACTGATGCAAATAAAAGCGCTAGCATGGAAAGCTAGGTCAAACTAACCGAAACACAAACATTTGGCACAAAGGCACGCAAAAGGAAACACAAAACAACTAGCGTGAAAGCTAGGAAATAAAATAAAGCTTAGCGTGAGAGCTAGCGAAATCGATAGTGAGAGACAAGTCATAAACAGATGTATGTGAACAAACTAAGATCCAACAATGAGTGAACAGAAAACGCTGGCTTATAAACTGGTGGTGATTAGTAAAGACAGGTGTGCTGGAAAAGAAAGTAGCAGCTGAAACTAATGAGTGACCATGGAAACGAACAAAACAGGAACTAAGCATGAGTGATATAAAAATGGAACAAATATAACAATATGGTGATGAGCCGACCCTCGGATCACAACAACATGGGCTCAGGAACACTTCATAAAACAACTGTCAGTAACTACAGTCGGTCGCTACATCTGTAAGTGCAAGTTAAAACTGTTCTATACAAAGCCATAGCCATATATCAACAACACCCAGAAAAGGCGCTGGCTTCGCTGGGCCCGAGCTCATATAAGATGGACTGATGCAAAGCGGACAAGTGTTCTGTGGTCTGACGAGTCCACATTTCAAATTATATTTGGAAACTGTGAACGTGGTGTCCTCCGGAACAAAGAGGAAAATAACCATTCAGATTGTTATAGGCGCAAAGTTCAAAAGCCAGCATCTGTGATGGTATGGGGGTGTATTAGTGCCCACGGCATGGGTAACTTACACATCTGTGAAGGTACCATTAATGCTGAATGGTCCATACAGGTTTTGGAGCAACATATGTTGTCATCCAAGCAACGTTATCATGGACGCCCCTGCTTATTTCAGCAAGACAAGTGTTATAACAGTGTGGCTTCGTAAAAAAAAGAGTGCGGGTACTTTCCTGGGCCGCCTGTCTCCCATGGAAAATGTGTGGCGCATTATGAAGCGTAAACACCCCGGACTGTTGAACGACTGAAGCTCTACATAAAACATGAATGGGAAAGAATTCCACTTTCAAAGCTTCAACAATTAGTTTCCTCAGTTCCCAAACGTTTATTGAGTGTTGTTAAAAGAAAAGGTGATGTAACACAGTGGTGAACATGCCCTTTCCCAACTACTTTGGCACGTGTTGCAGCCATGAAATTCTAAGTTATTTATTATTAGCAAAAGAAAATTAAGTTTATGAGTTTGAACATCAAATATGTTGTCTTTGTAGCATATTCAACTGAATATGGGTTGAAAAGGATTTGCAAATCATTGTATTCCGTTTATATTTACATCTAAAACAATTTCCCAACTCATATGGAAACAGGGTTTGTAAGTCATAACTTCCAAATAGTTTGTGTACTCACCACCAGCTTTGATCAGGAGTAACTGGGACGTGAGTCTCGTCCCAAAGACATTCCATTCTTCCCTCCACTCTTAGTGTTCATTCAGCCATCTTGTACTGAGCAGCCCGGACAAAGACTTGTGGTGCGCAATAAATTCCAACTCCGAAGTCCGTCTTTTCCTAAAAGCCATCAGCCACATTTACTCTGTGCTGGGGAGGCCGGTCTCTCTTTCCGGTCTTGTGCTGATGAAGACCAGCAGCAGTTTGCTGGAGTCAGGAAGGTGTGCAAAATCGCCATGTAAAGTCGCTAATGCTAACCCCTTAGCACGTAGGAGGCATAGTCAATAATCATCAAGCTGGTGCATTTTCTGTCAACATTTTTTTGAGAAATGTCGCCTTTGTCCATGAGATGATATATTTTGTGTCCTATGTCCAGGTCACATTGTGTTAGTTCTATGGTTATCATCACACTTTTCTATTCTGTCAACACAAATACCTTTCTGTGTCGGCACCAAAATAAAAAGTAAAAGAGGCTTTCTGTGCATAAAATATTGGTCAAATTCCAAAATTGCGCGACTTTTCATTGAGATAAAATATTTTGTCTCATGTCCACGTCATGTTGAGTCAGTTCTATGGTTATCATCACACTTTTCCCTTCTGTCAACACTAATACCTTTCTGTAAAAGAAATTAAAAAAAAAAAAAAAAAAAAGCCAAAGAAAAAGTAAAACAGAGACCGTCTGAGAATAAAATGTTGGTTGAATTCCAAAATTGCGCAAATTATTTTGTCTCATGTCCACGTCATGTTGAGTCAGTTCTATGGTTATCATCACACTTTTCTATTCTGTCAACACAAGCACCTTTCTTTAAAATTTTTTTTAAAAAAGCCAAAGAAAAAGTAAAATGTTGGTCAAATTCCAAAATTGCACAACTTTTCGCTGAGATAAAATATTTTGTCTCATGTCCACGTCACATTGCGTTAGTTCTATGGTTATCATCACACTTTTCCCTTCTGTCAACACTAGTACCTTTCTGTAAAAGAAAAAAAAAAAAAAAAAAGCTAAAGAACAAGTAAAACAGAGACCTTCTGAGAATAAAATGTTGGTCGAATTCCAAAATTGCGCAAATTATTTTGTCTCATGTCCACGTCATGTTGAGTCAGTTCTATGGTTATCATCGCACTTTTCTATTCTGTCAACACCAGCACCTTTCTGTAAAAGAAAAAAAAAAGCTAAAGAACAAGTAAAACAGAGACCTTTCGAGAATAAAATGTTGGTCGAATTCCAAAATTGCGCAAATTATTTTGTCTCATGTCCACGTCATGTTGAGTCAGTTCTATGGTTATCATCACACTTTTCCTTTCTGTCAAAACTAGTACCTTTCTGTAAAAGAAATTTAAAAAAAAAAAGCTAAAGAACAAGTAAAACAGAGACCTTCTGAGAATAAAATGTTAGTTGAATTCCAAAATTGCGCAAATTATTTTGTCTCATGTCCACGTCATGTTGAGTCAGTTCTATGGTTATCATCACACTTTCTGTGAGGAAAAATAATAATAATAATAAAGAAAAAAAAAAAACGGAAATGCTGGACTCTCGCGACTGTGTTGGATCCATTATAGATTGAACTTATATAGCCCTAAATCACTAATGTCTCAAAGGGCTGCACAAACCACTACGACATCCTCGGTAGGCCCACATAAGGGCAAGGAAAACTCACCCAGTGGGACATCGGTGACAATGATGACTATGAGAACCTTGGAGAGGAGGAAAGCAATGGATGTCGAGCGGGTCTAACATGATACTGTGAAAGTTCAATCTATACTCTCGCGACTGTGTTGGATCCATTATGGATCAAATTATTTTGTCTCATGTCCACGTCATGTTGAGTCAGTTCTATGGTTATCATCACACTTTTCTATTCTGTCAACATCAGCACCTTTCTGTGAGAAAAATGTTTTGTTTTTTTTTAAGCTAAAGAAAAAGTAAAACAGACCTGACAATAAAATGTTGGTCAAATTCCAAAATTGCGCAAATTATTTTGTCTCATGTCCACGTCATGTTGAGTCAGTTCTATGGTTATCATCACACTTTTCTATTCTGTCAACACCAGCACCTTTCTGTGAGAAAAATAATAATTAAAAAGCTAAAGAAAAAGTAAAAGAGAGACCTTCAGAGGATGAAATGTTGGTTGAATTCCAAAATTGCGCAAATTATTTTGTCTCATGTCCACGTCACGTTGAGTCAGTTCTATGGTTATCATCACACTTTTCTATTCTGTCAACACTAATACTTTTCTGTGTCGGCATCAAAATAAAAAGTAAAAGAGGCTTTCTGTGCATAAAATGTTGGTCAAATTCCAAAATTGCGCGACTTTTCGTTGAGATAAAATATTTTGTCTCCTATGTCCACGTGATGTTGAGTCAGTTCTATGGTTATCATCACACTTTTCCCTTCTGTCAACTCCTATCTGAAAAAAAAATAAAAATAAAATTTTTAAAAAACCTCAAGAAAATCAAAAGAGACCTTCTGAGAATAAAATGTTGGTCGAATTCCAAAATTGCGCAAATTATTTTGTCTCATGTCCACGTCATGTTGAGTCAGTTCTATGGTTATCATCACACTTTTCTATTCTGTCAACACTAGTACCTTTCTGTAAAATAAAAAAAAAAAATAAAAAAGCTAAAGAACAAGTAAAACAGAGACCTTCTGAGAATAAAATGTTGGTCAAATTCCAAAGTTGCGCAAAGTATTTTGTCTCATGTCCACGTCATGTTGAGTCAGTTCTATGGTTATCATCACACTTTTCTATTCTGTCAACACCAGCACCTTTCTGTAAAAATAAAAAAGAAAAGCTAAAGAAAAAGCAAAACAGACCTGAGAATAAACTGTTGGTCGAATTCCAAAATTGCGCAAATTATTTTGTCTCATGTCCACGTCATGTTGAGTCAGTTCTATGGTTATCATCACACTTTTCTATTCTGTCAACATCAGCACCTTTCTGTGAGAAAAAAAAAAGCTAAAGAAAAAGTAAAATGTTGGTCAAATTCCAAAATTGCGCAAATTATTTTGTCTCATGTCCACGTCACGTTGAGTCAGTTCTATGGTTATCATCACACTTTTCCCTTTTGTCAACACCAGCACCTTTCTTTAAAAAAAATTAAAAAAAGCCAAAGAAAAAGTAAAATGTTGGTCGAATTCCAAAATTGCGCAACTTCTCGCTAAGATAAAATATTTTGTCTCATGTCCACGTCACATTGCGTTAGTTCTATGGTTATCATCACACTTTTCTATTCTGTCAACACCAGCACCTTTCTGTGAGAAAAAAAAAAGCTCAAGAAAAAGTAAAACAGAGACCTTCTGAGAATAACATTTTGGTCGAATTCCAAAATTGCGCAAATTATTTTGTCTCATGTCCACGTCATGTTGAGTCAGTTCTATGGTTATCATCACACTTTTCCCTTCTGTCAACACCAGCCTCTAATTGGAAAAAATAAAAAAAAGCTAAATAAAAGTAAAGCAGACCTTTTGAGAATACAATGTTGGTGGAATTCCAAAAAGGTGTGTTTTTTTTTCTAGTTGATGTTTTAGTGACAAAGAAGTACGTTAAAGCAAAGCATTTTATTGCAAGTATTAGTCAAACATACACTTCAAACAGAAGCAAAAGCAAGGCTAAAAACAACAACAAAAGTTACAAAAAGACAAAACAAAGGCAGACATGAATAACGCGGGGGTCGGGGGGTTTGGGGTCACCTCATTAGCTGTGAGGGACGTGAAATGCTACCTTGCAAAAAGCAAACGCTTACAAGAGTGTGGAACAATCAGCGTTTCCATGGCGACGGACAGGCGTCAGGCGGATAATCTCTTTTTGCAATATTTGGTTCTAAGTCGTCGTCGGAATGCTGCTGGGGTGGAGAAGACCGAATTAAAACTGGGAAGTAGGGGGCTTTGGGACGAGATTGACCAAATAAAATGTGTTAATAATAATAATAATAATAATAATAAAAGTGATGTTTCACAACACAGCATACTTGCCAACTTTGGGACCTCCAATTTTGGGAGGTGGGGGGGCGTGGTTAAGAGGGGAGGAGTATATTTACAGATAGATTCACCAAGTGAAGTATTTCATATACTGTATATATATATATATGTGTGTGTGTGTGTATATATATAAATAAAATAAATATTTGAATTTAAGTGTTCATTTATTTACACATTTACACACACATAACAGTCATCTACTCATTGAGTTTTAAGGGTTGAATTGTCCATCCTTGTTTTTCTAGCCATATGCATGTACAGTAGATGGCAGTATTGTCCTGTTTAAGAGTGTCACAACATTGCTGTTTACGGCAGACAAACTGCTTTACGGTAGATGAAAACATGACTGCTGTTGTTGTGTGTTGTTACCGCGCTGGGGGGACGTTAATGAGACTGCCTAACAATAAACCCACATAAGAAACCAAGAATTCGCCCTCGCTGATTCTGCAGTTATAACGTCATTGGGCAGGCACTCTGTTTATATTGTGGGAAAGCGGATGTGAAAACAGGCAACGCCCCCTCCAGCTCCGCCTGAATTTTGGGAGACTTTGGGGAGAAAATTTGTCCCGGGAGGTTTTCGGGAGAGGCGCTGAATTTCGGGAGTCTCCCGTAAAATCCGGGAGGGTTGGCAAGTATGCAACACAGGCACAGGTAGACAAACCTTCTACTTCTTGGCTGGATTCAACAAAAGCATGAAGGACTGGCTCTCGAAAACATTAGTGTCAAAGGACGCGGCTGTAGGCAACCTCCTTATGGGTTTTTCCTCATCAAGTATACAAGATGGCAGTAGCTGCATTTGGCGTAGTGCAAGCTCCATCCACCAGGTTGGAAACTTTGGTGTGGAGCGGCTGACAGCGAGCATACAGTACAGCAGGGGTCACCAACACGGTGCCCGCGGGCACCAGGTCGCCCGTAAGGACCAGATGAGTCGCCCGCTGGCCTGTCCTAAAAATAGCTCAAATAGCAGCACTTACCAGTGAGCTGCCTCTATTTTTTAAATTGTATTTATTTACTAGCAAGCTGGTCTCGCTTTGCTGGACATTTTTAATTCAAAGAGGGACAAAACTCAAATATTTTAAAGACTTGGTCTTCACTTGTTTAAATAAATTATTTTTTTTATGTTTTAACTTTGCTTCTTATAACTTTCAGAAAGACAATTTTAGAGAAAAAATACAACCTTAAAAATGGTTTTAGGATTTTTAAACACATATACCTTTTTACCTTTTAAATTCCTTCCTCTTCTTTCCTGACAATTTAAATCAATGTTCAAGTAAATGTATTCTTTTTTTATAGTAAGGAATAATAAATATATTTTAATAAAATTTTTCGTTTTAGCTTGTTTTTTCGAGCAAGAATATTCGTGAATTTTTTCTTCAAACTTATTATGATTAAAATAAAAATAAAAATATTCTGACAAATCTAGAAAATCTGTAGAATCAAATTTAAATCTTACTTCAAAGTCTTTTGAATTTCTTTTAAAAATTTTGTTCTGGAAAATCTAGACGAAAAAATGATTTGTCTTTGTTGGAAATATAGCTTGGTCCAATTTGTTATATATTCTAACAAAGTGCAGATTGGATTTTAACCTATTTAAAACATGTTATTAAAATTCTAAAATTTATCTTATTCAGGAAAAATTTCTAATGATGTTCCATAAATTATTTTCACATTTTTTTCAAAAAAATTCAAATTAGCTAGCTTTTCTCTTGTTTTTTTCGGTTGAATTTTAAAGTGTCGAAATTAAAGATAAACTATGTTTAAAAATTTTATTTTCATTTTTTTCCTGTTTTCTCCTCTTTTAAACCGTTTAATTAAGTGTTTTTTCATCATTTATTCTCTACAAAAAAACCTTCCGTAAAAGGAAAAAAAAAAGTACGACGGAATGACAGACAGAAATACCCATTTTTATATATATATAGATTTATTTATTTAAGACAAATTGAGCAAATTGGGTATTTCTGGCAATTTATTTAAGTGTGTATCAAACTGGTAGCCCTTGGCATTAATCAGTACCCAAGAAGTAGCTCTTGCTTTCAAAAAGGTTGCTGACCCCTGCAGTACGTAGAAGAAGTGTGGAGCAACCAACAGCAACAGTACAACAAGTCCTCCATAACGCCTTCGACATGAAGTCAACCCTCTTGTCAGTCCTTCACAATTGTCATCTCTGCGGGCGGAGGCGGGACCAAACTTATTTGGGCTTCAACCCGCATGAGAATCACGAACCAGTCTGCCCACGTTGATGGCAACGGCAACAAAAAAAGGGACCACAAAAACAAACACTTGAAGATGTTCAATATTTATTGAAGTCCCATTTTGGTTAATGATATAATTACTTCAATGCTTCATTTGGTCTTAAAATGACAATATTGTTGTCGATGGGCAATGATCGCTGGGACAATAGAAGTGTTAGTGGTCTTCTACAACTGACTGAAACACACTTATTGTGTACGTTCATCAACATGTGGGCAGAGAGCCACGTCTTTCCTTGGTTTGCAAAGTAGAAAGAAATTATTACAGCAGGAAAAGGATTCACATGGCCCCATTCGTTGCGGTTTACCTGACACAAGAAACGTGACAAATTGGGGAGTGCGCTATACACTTTAGCCTGCCAGAGGGCAGTAGAGAGCTGAATATATTAAAATGTGTTTTGTGTCAATTTCAGCTATGGCACAGCATCGGGTGTTATGTAGAGTGCCGCTTTCCATTATTTTCAGCATATATATATATATATATATATATATACACATACATACATATATATATATATCTACATACATACACACACACATATATATATATATATATACATATATACATGTTTACATATGTATATATATACACATATGTATGTATGTATACATACATACATACATATATAATTTAAAATTCGTAAAGAATGTATCAATTTAAAAGTGTAGAGGTGGAACTTTTACTCATTAATAAATTTGAAAAAAACTACTTAAAATGTATTTTAAAAAATTGCAATTTGTATTTACTTGTTGTTTTTGCAAAGGCATTTTTATAAATCCTAAAACCTAAATGATACATAGTACTGTTTGGTGTGTGTCCAAGTGAAATAACTATAAAGGCAATTAAATCACTAAAATACTAAGTATTAACAAAATGAATTATGAAATTATTCATTATTTAGTTAAATTACAAAATATATCTCTATTACATTACTGGAGTATTTAACTATTTTAAGTGCCTTAAAATGGATTACAATTTCCTTAAATAAATAAAAATGGTCATTGAAAGTAGTTCTTTGGAAAATAAGTATTAATAACCACATTCAATGTTATTTAACTTAATTATTGGACAATTTAATAAATAATTTTAAATTTTATTTACCCAATTGGATTCATTAGTTTATTAACATTTTTTTATAAGTAATTTGAAGAGAGAGAAATATGCAGTAATTACGGCCTCATTCGTCATGGTTTACCTGACACATGAAACGTGACAACTTGTGGGGTGCGCAATCTACTTTAGCCACCAGATGGCAGTGGAGTGTTGAATATCTTAAAATGTTTTTCGTGGCACTTTCAACTTCGACCACAGCGTCCGTTGTTATGTAGAGTGGCACTTTCCATCATTTTCAACAGACTGCATAAATATAATTAAACAATTACAAATAATTTGTAAATGTAATTACGGTATGTATTTTATTATTAAAAACATTTTTTTGCACTGTTAAGTGTGTGCGCGTGTACCCAAGTTAAATACTTATAAGGCCAATTAAATCACCAAGATACTAAAACATTAATATATGAAATGATTTATGGAATTATTAGTAGGCAACATGTATGATATTTTTGTATTACATTTTTTTTTTGTCACATATTACATTGCTGGTGTATTTAACACATTTTAAGTGCCTTCAAATAAATAAAAGTGTCCTTAAGTAAAAGTCATGAAATGAGTGATGAATAACCACAATTGTTGTTATTTAAGATTATATTAGACAATTCAATTAATTAGTTCCAATTTTTATACTTAATTGCATTCATGAGTTTCATATTTGCTATTTTTATTACCAGGGAGAGAAACATGCAGTAAATATGCCCTCATTTTGTCATGATTTACCTGACACATGAAACATGACAAATTGGGGGAGGGGGGTGCAATCTACTTTAGCGGCCAGATGGCAGTAGAGTGTTGAATATCTTAATATGTGTTTTGTGGCAATTCCAACTTTGACCATGGAGTCGTTTGTTACATAGAGTGGCACTTTCCATCATTTTCAGCAGACTGCATAAATATAATTAAACAATTAAAAATAATTTATAAATGTAATAGTTTTTAGGTAGAGTTTAAATTATTAATAATAATTTTTTTAAATTAAAAAATAAAAAAGTTTGGCACTTGCCATCATTTTCAGCCTAAATATAATTTAAAAATGATCATTTATAATTGTAATATATGAAATAGTTTTACTTAATAAATACAATTTTTCTATTACTATTTTAAAAACATAATTTTTTGACAAGTCATAAACCCTGACTGATGCCTGCTACTAATAAGTGTGTGTGCCCAAGTTAAAGACTTATAAGTGTATTTATAAATGATGATTGTGTTATGTAGCAATTCCAACTTTGGCCACAGCATCAATTGTTATGTAGAGTGGCACTTTCCATCATTTTCAGCTGACTGCATTGCAAAAATTATTATGATTAAACCGGGAATGTGGCCAGATGAATCCCTTCCCTGCTGTACACGGAATGAGTCGTCACATTTAGTTACTTGCTTCCAATTAACGGCCGTTAATGTGAATAATCGCCCCGGCAACCAATAGAGCAGGGGTCACCAACGTGGGGCCCGCGGGCACCAAGTCGCCCGTAAGGACCAGATGAGTCGCCTGTTGGCCTGTTCTAAAAATAGCTCAAATAGCAGCACTTACCAGTGAGCTGCCTCTATTTTTTACATTTTATTTATTTACTAGCAAGCTGGTCTCGCTTTGCTCGACATTTTTAATTCTAAGAGAGACAAAACTAAAATAGAATTTGAAAATCCAAGAAAATATTTTAAAGACTTGGTCTTCACTTGTTTAAATAAATTCATTAATTTTTTTTACTTTGCTTCTTATAACTTTCAGAAAGACAATTTTAGAGAAAAAATACAACCTTAAAAATGATTTTAGGATTTTTAAACACATTTACCTTTTAAATTCCTTCCTCTTCCTTCCTGACAATTTAAATCAATGTTCAAGTAATTTTTATTTATTTTTTATTGTAAAGATTAATACATACATTTTCATTTAATTCTTCAATTTAGCTTGTTTTTTCAACGAAGAATATTTGTGAAATATTTCTTCAACCATTATGATTAAAATTCAAAAAATTTATGCTGGCAAATCTAGAAAATATGTAGAAACAAATTTAAATCTTATTTCAAAGTCTTTTGAATTTCTTTTAAAATGTTTGTTCTGGAAAATCTGGAAGAAAAAATTATTTGTCTCTGATAGAAATATAGCTTGGTCCAATTATTTATATATTCTAACAAAGTGCAGATTGGATTTTAACCTATTTAAAACATGTCATCAAAATTCTAAAATTAATCTTAATCAGGCAAAATTACTAATGATGTTACATAAATTCTTTTTTTTAATTTTTTCAAAAAGAGTCGAATTAGCTAGTTTTTCTATTCATTTTTTTCGGTTGAATTTTGAATTTTAAAGAGTCGAAATTGAAGATAAACTATCTTTCAAAATTTTATTTTCATTTTTTTTCAAGTTTTCACCTCCTTTAAACCATTCAATTAAGTGTTTTTTTCATAATTTATTCCCTACGAAAAACGAAAAAAAATGTACGACGGAGTGACAGACAGAAATACCCACTTTTTTAATATATATTTAGATTTATTTATTAAAGGTAAATTGAGCAAATTGGCTATTTCTGGCAATTTATTTAAGTGTGTATCAAACTGGTAGCCCTTGGCATTAATCAGTACCCAAGAAGTAGCTCTTGGTTTCAAAAAGGTTGGTGACCCCTGCAATAGAGCTTTCAGGGTCGATAAAATGCCCTTTTTTGATTGGCTAACCAAAAGTTAAAGCCTGACTCGCACCAACAAATTTCTTCCTGTGGCCTTTCTGTAATTTTCCATGTGGACTTGATTGGTTTGAACCTGATGCCATCAAGTAGGCAGACTCGTTCTTCTGGGTAGACCAAGGACAAGAAGTGTAAAGACGCTTAAGGCTGTAGTGAAATGAGAGCAGGGCACGCAACCGCCATGCGGACTGACTACCAGCCCTCAGCGGGGTTCAGCACACGTCAACACGGGGCTCGAACACGGTCGCCCTGGTCCTCCCACTCATTTTGTTGTGCAAGAATAAGGCGCCAACATGGAAGGGGGAGGAGCTACCGACTCCAGCCAGGACTAGGGGGGGCGGGGACACGCAATAAATACGCCATCAAATACTCCGCATATATAGGCTTCTTATATAGATTTCAACAGCACATTTAAATAGGACAACAAAGTCGGCTCAAGAACAAAACATCTAAATAAAAAAACAAAGAACTGTTAAGACAAAAATGCTTTTTTTTTTCTCTCTATTTTTTTTTTTTACAGTTATATGTCTTTAGACTAAAATAGTTATAAGAATATCAGGCATTACTCGAGCACTATATGTAGTCATAATAATAAAAGCATGTGGTATAATAACGCAACGATGCAGCATACCAAGGTAAGTGAGGTGCAGTGTTTTTGGAGAACTCCCCTATAAAAATAAAATAAATAGAAATAAGGAGCTGACACCCCCCCGGACTGAAGAGGTACCCACAGAGATGCTCTTTCAGTCGACACCCTACTGGCTCAAGACGGGGGAGGAAGAGGGGACCTGGTCCCGCCTCCCTTGGGGTCGAGACATTGCACTAGCTGGAACCGTTCCAATACTGACGCAGGTTCTGGTCCTTCAGCTCCTTTTCTGCCTTTCCAACACCTTCATGACTTCCAGATGCCCACAACTGGTGTAGTTTTTTAAGCCGTGGTGAGGAAGCTTAGCCTTTCTTCACCAATCCCGCCAGAGGCCGGCTTCTAGTCATTAGATAAAGGCCATCGCACAATGACTAGGGTGGTGGGCTTCATCCAAACCCCAACAAGCGAGGTGTGGCTGTCCCACAACTACCTGGGCAGTGGGTGCCGGAAGGATATTGGGGGGGGGGACGACCACCAAGGTAGTCGAGGAAGTCCCTTGGCGCAGCCACCAGACACCCATCAGGTTAGTGGGGACCAACACACACCAACATAGCAGGGACTATCAGAAACTCAACAGGCTAGTGTTGAGTTCGACACCCATCAGCATAGTGGAACAATCCAAAACCCGGAAGGCTAGTGGTGGGTGTATCACACCCTCAAGGGTAGTGGAGGCTATCCGAAAGCCATCAGGGTAGTGCTTGCCTTCCACACAGTGGGCGACAGAGCCGTGTACAGAGAGAGTATGGCCAACCTGGTTTCAAAGTTGGGACCGAACATGGCGCCCCTGTAGTCACTTGAGGGGATTTAAACTATGATCAAAAAGTTTGATCATATCACACCTATACTGGCTCACCTGTACTGGATTCCTGTGCACTTAGGATGTGACTTTAAGGTTTTCCTACTTACGTATAAAATACTACACGGTCTAGCTCCATCCTATCTTGCCGATTGTATTATACCATATGTCCCGGCAAGGAATCTGCGTTCAAAGGACTCCGGCTTATTAGTGATTCTCAGAGCCCAAAAAATGTCTGCGGGCTGTAGAGCGTTTTCCATTCAGGCTCCAGTACTCTGGAATGCCCTCCCGGTAACAGTTCGAGATGCCACCTCAGTAGAAGCATTTACCAACCGGTTTAGCTCGGTTGGTAGAGTGGCCGTGCCAGCAACTTGAGGGTTGCAGGTTCGATTCCCGCTTCCGCCATCCTAGTCACTGCCGTTGTGTCCTTGGGCAAGACACTTTACCCACATGCTCCCAGTGCCACCCACACTGGTTTGAATATAACTTAGGTATTGGGTTTCACTATGTAAAGCGCTTTGAGTCACTAGAGAAAAAGCGCTATATAAATATATAATTCACTTCTCATCTTAAAACTCATTTGTAGCCTTTAAATAGACCCCCTTTCTCTTCTGTCCCCCTCTCCCTTGTGGATTTGGGTCGGGGGGGTACACAGGTCCGGTGTCCATGGATGAAGTACTGGCTGTCCAGAGTCGGGACCCAGGATGGACCGCTCGCCTGTGTATCGGTTGGGGACATCTCTGTGCTGCTGATCCGCCTCCGCTTGGGATGGTTTCCTGCTGGCTCCACTATGGACGGGACTCTCGCTACTATATTGGATCCACTTTGGACTGGAGTCTTAGCGTTATGTTAGATCCACTATGGATTGGACTTTCACAATATCATGTTAGACCCGCTCGACATCCATTGCTTTCGGTCCCCTAAGGGGGGGTTGCCCACATATGCGGTCCTCTCCAAAGTTTCTTATAGTCATCCTTGTCACTGTCACCTACGTCCAACTGGGTGTGAGTTTTTCCTTGCCCTTATGTGGGCTCTGTACCGAGGATGTCGTTGTGATTTAGGGCTAAATAAATAAACATTGATTTATTGATTGATAAACTAGTCATTTAATAGATCGTCTGACCATATTCTCTCTGATTGGTTGGAAGCCCCTCACATGACTACGGGACACCATGTTTGGTCCCAACTTTGAAACCGAGTGGGCTATACACGGCTCTGCTGGGCGCCATCAGCTTGGTGAGGACCGTGGTACACACACCAGCGTAACGGGGACCATCCAGAACTCCTTGACACCCGTGAGTACGGCGGCCAAGATAGTGGGGTCCGCCCTCAGCTTACTTGCTCTTTTAACCAGCCAACTCGTCTCTTGAGTGAGAATGACGGTCTCTAAAGTGCTGTGCTGTGGTTGACATTCACGAGCCGCGTAGTGCCGATCCCCGCCCTACACGCATTCCACTATGTCAACGACACCGAGGGGTCCAAGACACTATCGGATTTTTGAAAGTGTCGCATTGAGAGGGAGAAAAACATTTTCTTAAAAAAGGAGAATCAAGAGGAAAGGCACTTTCTGTGGACTTCTTGCACCAGTTTACTACCTTCCATGGTGGATATTACATCCATGGAATACACTTTAAAGGGAGACTTCTTGAAGTTTCTATAAAAACCTGGCAAAAGAACCAACTTCTCTTCACTGGCCTAGGCGCCTTCTTTCAGGTTCCTCTGCTAGCTCGCATGTGCCAACCAGAGGCCTGTAAACATGTCGGCAGCGTGGGTTAAAAATTAATTCCGCATCGACGAGAACCTCCCAAAGCCCAACAGAATCAATCGTGCTTGAATCAAAAAAAAAATAAAATAAATCATACTGACCAAACTTCGTGGTTGTCCTTTAAAGTACATCCCCCATAGGTCAGTTGGAGCATGGAAACGGGGGGTAAAATTCCAGGAGAAAAACAAAAAGGAATGGTACCTAATTCAACGTTAAATGAGTCTAAGATCTCCAGTCTGTTGGATCGATCACCATCCCTGCTGAGGAGCAGGCGTGCAGCACCAGGTGGACAAAAAAAAAAAGCAGAGAACATTCAGGGGCCGCGGCACTACAGCTTTGTCGTGTTTCTCGCTCTCTGAATAAACATCTACAAAAATGAGCATTCAACATGTGCTAGCAGTTTGCTCGGTGGCGGTTCGCGGTCCACCTTCCCGTCAATAACAGTACGACAGTCACCATCAAGACACGTCACTAGTTTCCACGACCGTTCGCACGAATGTACACTTATACCATTTACAGTGACACAAGTCAACAGTCTATTGCAATAATAATATCTTTTTTTCTTCCTTCAAACCATAACGTACAACGATACATGTATTACTAAGAATATTTAGACTACATCTTTTTTCTTTCTTTTTTTTTTTACTGTTAGCAAAAATAATTGGTGTGCATTATTACATCGTTTTAAATGTACAAATATACTTTTGATCTGGCTTGTTGTTTTTCATAAAGGCTTTCAGACACAACGAGTGAAAACACCAAAGGCTCAAATCCCCGCGAGCTTCCACACTGGAGGGAAAAAGCCTTCGAAAGGTAGTCAAACGCAACAATCGATAAGAGAGAACAGACATTTCTTCCAGACGGTACCGTTTTTAGGGCTACTCCAACACCCGCCCGGACACTACTTAGCTAGTGACGCCTGTACCACACCCACCAGGGTCGTAGGACCATCACTACGGCAATCATCCACCAATCTAGTGTGCCATTCACCAAGGTACACACTAAAGGGGGATGTCTGACATCCACAACGGTTCTAAGGGCCTTCCGACGCCAGCAAACGCAGACCTAGGTAGTGGCAGCCAACCACGGCAATGGGAAGCGCCCTTAGCTTTCCTAACCTGCTCACACCGTCCCAAGAGAAACTCAGTCTCAGATTCTACAATAGGTTGTAGTAGCACCACGCCTGTATTCGGAACCAGAACACATGCTTCTTTTAGTGCAGTTAACTTTGTAAAGGAACAACCCACCCATCCCCAAAAGCTTCAGATTATCAGCAGCATGGATGAGCAGAGTGGAGACCGCATTCCAGAAACGTACTTGATAGATTTAGGGGGCGGAAACTGAGAACAACAGTCAGCCACTTGACTCTTCAGCTTTGTTCCGAAGCCAATCTCGGTTTATTTTGGGCCAGCTACGTGGACCGACCCCGAGACTGTGACCCTGGCCTGCTAGGACTATGTTAGCAACTCAGGCTGTGATTATTACTGATAAGCAAGAAAGAAAAAAAAAAAACAGACCAGCTTTGCTTTTGACTGCTGTGTCCAAGCAAGGCTAACAGCTAACACTGGTGAACGAGGCAAACACCATAAACACACACTCCCATGTCAGGATTCCCATGAGTTGTGTAGAAAAGTCAGCTTGTCGAGAAGAATAAGAGGCATTGGGTGAAACTCTCTGGTTCGAATATGCCTTTTCATTATTTCACCCGACTCGAATCGGCACGGCGTGAAAACCCACCGTTAAACGCTTAAATTCCACCAGGCACTTAAATACTCCCTTTCCCCCCCCTTGATGGCCTTTGATGCAAGCAGGTCCAAAACAACTTGTAGGAATTCAGAGGGAATCAGCGCTCATTGGCAAACCCGTGATCAGGAGTTCCAGAATGATGCGCAGCGACCATGACCACCACAAGCACGTACTCGCACACCACACAGGAGCATATCAATCCTTCAAGTCAAGAATATGGAACATCATTAAAACTACATTTGTTTTACCGCCTGTGCCCGACTGCCTGGGCAAAAACAAAGACCACACACACGCTGCTCAATCCGACAAAAAGTGCCAAACAGTCTGCAAAGCTCACTCCGTACAAGACCACTCACTTCCGAATGAAATGTGTATTATTTTCTCTCCCTTTCCTTTAGCCCGTTATTGCACAGGTGGAGAACGCCCACAAGATCTCTTGCTCCACCTCCGAAGCCTAAAATATAGCGCATGGTCGTTTAAAAAGGTAACAATGTGTCCGTATACGAATATCTTCAAAGTTTCACATGACAACAAAAGCAGAAAAACAACATCCCGGATAAAAAAACAAAACAGTGTTATACTTTAAATTAAAAAGAGATGGCTGTGATTGATATATCAGACAATATAAAGTGTGACAGCTGATATCGTCCGTTACACCCTTTCAAGGCATCATCTTTCCCCTGGCTTGCCAACATTAGGGAGGGCGCAATACCTCGTAGCCAGCAGGTGGCAGTGTGCTCAAAGAACTGGTTATTTTACACCTGGAAAGTGACGAAAGAAGATGGGACAAAAAGGAATGAGTGACGCCATGAAATCATAATCTTCAAAATGTGAGTCGACCCTTTCTATACTGCTCCCTCGTTTAAAAACAAACCAGACGCAAAAAGCGAAACAAACAAAACAAAAAATGACAGAATGTAAAAGTGCTGCTGCTTGAACTGACTTGAGGTGCTGTGGATGGTAAGGGAGCAGATTGGTGGAATATTTAGGGGCGGGGATTAAATGAACAAACGCAGAAAATGGCGGTGAAAGAAACTGGAGTCCAATAGGATGGAAATAAACTAGTTGGCCGGTTGATATTGCATATTAGTGCTGAGTTTTCTTTGCTTTTTTTGTTAAAGCAGCGTTTGCATCCTCAATCCAGTGTGGGGGTGCCTCCTTCCTGCTTCCCTCTGCACAGTGTCGGGTCCGGATTGACTAGGCATGTGTGTGTGTGTGTGTGTATGGGGCGGGGGGTTACTTGCCAAGCCATCCTAGAATGGCCTTGTGTGTGTGTGTGTGTGTGTGTGTGTGTGTGTGTGTGTGTGTGTGTGTGTGTGTGGAGGATGGAAATGGTCAAGGGAGGGTCTTGCAGCTCAGGCGAAGTACATGGTCCTCAGGGTGTCGTGGTGAATCTGAACAGCTTTGGCCAGCGCCTGAGGGTCTCGACCGTTACTCTGACCGGACACATGGCTGCCCTCGGCGCTGGAGGATAGAGAAATGCACAGCAACGACGGCAAAAAGTTGAAAGATGACAATAAGGATAGGGCGTGCAATTTAGTTCAGCAAGGTTTGGTTATGTCATATTGCAAAATGATTAGACTGCATTATTTACAAACATGTGAAATACAGCAATATCCTACAGTACGTACTTAATACTCGGTGGCAAGTAAATATTGAGAGGCTTTCCTGCCTAGCCAGCCTGTGTTTTTATATATTAAAACTTCTTAAGGCCTTAGTGGCCACATGCGTGGACAGCACCTTTTCGCTCTTATTTCCAAAATTGTGTACACTATTGAATTGGGGTCTTATGGCCACTTATACTGCCATTTGTTGGTGTCAGAGGAGTATAACATACAATGGAATTTGGAAATAAACAGTGTAAAAAATAAGAATTAGCATGTCACTAAACATGAAGTACACGGTTGTGTACTTATGGACTACCATATTTTTCGGACTATAAGTCGCAGTTTTTTTCATGGTTTGGCCGGGGGTGCGACGTATACTGCGGAGCGATTTATGTGTGAAATTATTAACACATTACCATAAAATATCAAATAATATTATTTATCTGATTCGCGGAAGAGACGAAGAAAATGTCAGCTATCGTCACACATACGTCAACCAATAAGAATTTGGCGGGGGAGGGTCATGGCAAAAGTGCATTGTGGGTCATGGAATGCTAACTGCTATATGCTATATCAGGGGTCTCAAACTCAATTTGCTTCGGGGCCACTGGATGCAGAGTCTGGGTCACAAGAAAATATTTCCTAAAACAATATATTTTTAAATGTCTTTATTTTTATTTTTAACACAAAATAAAATACAATTATAAATGAAAAAACAATAGATTTAAGAAAAGTGAGGCAATGCAAATTAAACAAAAAAACAAATAATGGTTTGACTTGTTCCAGGTTATCGGGGACTGTTATTACTGACAGACTGGTGTCATGGTGTGACTGCAGCCAGGCACGTTAGAAAACCTTAGTTTCCATGGCAACGTCTCTGTTGCTTTCACTCATTTGCCGCTTTTCCTATAATGCAGGGGTAGGCAACCCAGAACGTTGAAAGAGCCATTTCGGACTCAAATAACACAACACTCTCAAGCGGCATTCACATAAAACTCGCGGGCCGCACTAACATTAAACTTTCATATTAAGGTGGGGGCCGCAAAATAACATCTCGCAGGTCGCAATTGGCCCACGGGCCGCGTGTCTGAGACCCCTGTGCTATATGCTACTGCCGTAGCTATTAAAATGGATCATTTCCTTGTTGGCGGTCATTTCTAAAAACTGAGAAAGGCTAAACAAAAATTGGACCGAAAAGAAATAATGTACTGCAGATTACAAGCTGGACATAGTGAAATATGCAGCAAAAAACGACTAGAGGAAGCGGCGCATACCTTTGGAGTTGGCAGACTTGTTTAGAAGCGACATCAAGGAAGAAGATTTCATGGGATTTATTGATTAGGAGTGACAGATTGTTTGGTAAACATATAGCATGTTCTATATTTTATAGTTATTAGATTGACTCTTACCATAATATGTTAGGTTAACATAGCAGGCACCTTCTCAGTTGGTTATTTATGCCTCATATAACGTACACTTATTCAGCCTGTTCTTCACTATTCTTTATTTATTTTAAATTGCCTTTCAAATGTCTATTCTTAGTGTTGGATTTTATCAAATAAATTTCCCCCAAAAGTGCGACGTTTTTAAGTTTTTTTCCTTCATTATACATTTTCGACCGGTGTGACGTATACTCCGGGGCGATTTATAATCCGAAAAATACGGTATATAACATTAATGAAATAAATACATTTTAATAGTAGATTCTTTATAAATTCTTCCAAGTCTAATCCTTCAACAATAAATGTCTTCTCACCTGTCGTGTTCTTTGTCCACCAGGTGGTAGCGGGCGCGGAAGGCCACCAAGTGGGCGTAGTAGGCAGGCGCGGGGATGGACACCGAGCGGGTACAGCGCACGTAGGTGTGGCACAACTGGTAAGTGAGCAGCTGGAACTCGTCGGCTGTGAAACAATTGTCATCCCACAGCACATGGTAGTGGGACGGCCGACTGGTGCCCTGCGAGACGTCGCACAGAAATTAAACCTTGCAAATAAATCCAGCGACGCAACAGGTAACGAGGGTGCTCACCTGTATTCCAGCGTGACTGCAGAGGTAAAAGTCAAACTCGTAAGGATGCGTAATGTCTGTATCCACGGTCGTACCAGCAGGAATGTTTCCGCTGCGGCCAACCTGACAGAAAAGAGGTCAGTCAAGTGCAGAGGTGGGTAGAGTAGCCAGAAATTGTACTCAAGTAAGAGTACTGTTACTTTAGAGATGTATTACTCAAGTAAAAGTAAGGAGTAAATATTTACTTGAGTAAAAGTAAAAAGTATGTTGTGAAAAAACTACTCAAGTACTGAGTAACTGATGAGTAACCTGTTCGTTTAATGATGACGGCAACAAACAATGCACAAAAACATAAAAATAAAAATGAACAAATTCACAGCCAGGAATATCTCTTAAGCAACTAATACAATAATATACATTGAATAATATTTATTTGGTTTAACACTGTATTGAAAAACAATTTGAAAATGAATTTTACTTTTGCAACCTCATTATACTATTGGCTAAGTTTTATATTCATAAATGTAAGTTTCTCAATATCCGAACTGTTTGTTGTGCCTTTGAAAAAGATTGAGAACTCTACATTAAAACACTATACCTCTAACAACCAAAAAGCTGTGAAAACGATGATGCTGTGTTCCAAATTTAAGTTGTTTACTGAGATTGAGTGAGCCTATGGCTTTGCACTTTGTTTATTTTATATATATATATGTATATATATATATATATTTTGCTTTATATTTGAGTTACTTTGAATTTACAACCCCATGGCACTGTTTTGTACGGTTTTTATACTGTTTTGTACTTTGATTATTATTTTCAACTGTTTGTAAATGTTGAAATTTATAAATAAAGGTTTCAACAAAAAAAAAAGAAGTGTGCAGTTAATCATGTGACCGCCTGGCTCTGTTTGATTGGTGAAACGGAGTCACACGTCACCAGTGCCTGCATTTGATTGGTGAAACGCAGGCATGTGATAGATCCTACTTTGAAGGTCTGTCTGACAAACCAAAACAAACAAAGCGTGCATTAACAGATCGATAAAAATCAGTAGCGAGCTGAATGTATATAAATGGAGTAAAAGTAGCGTTTCTTCTCTATAAATATACTCCAGTAAAAGTAAAAGTATGTTGCAATAAAACTACTCTTAGAAGTACAATCCATCCCACAAGTGACTCAAGTAGATGTAACGGAGTAAATGTAGCGCGTTACTACCCACCTCTGGTCAAGTGTGGCATCGAGATGTACAAGAAAACGCTTAATGCAGGCTACAGCAAAAAGGAAACAGGGGAGCTCTAAAAGCAATAAAATGCGGTAGTTCAACTTGTCAAAGTACTAAGCGGACTCACTGAGCAGTTTCCAGTCAAGCGATTAAAAGCCTAATGCTCTTGAGAGCTTACAACTCCTGGACGAAGAACACATGGCCATTTCCAAGCAGAGTACTACTCCATGGGCCTTGAACGCCACTCCACTGCTCTTTGCTTGGCATTGAGGCCCTACTGCCTTAATCGAATGCCATTTACAGGAGGTAGCAAAGGTGAACCGTGCAAGGTAATTAAAGTACTGGCCGAGTAAGAAATGAGAAGAGAAACTGGTGGTTCTTACTCGCTCGTTGCGGTCGGCGCAGAAGAGGCGTGTGTGGTGGCGTTTTTGCACAACAATGTAGGTGATGCCTGGCTGGTACTCCTTCTCCAGGCTGATACAGGCCTCACGGATGGCCAGCAGCTCATAATACAGCACCTGAAGAAGAAGAAACCAAAGGCCTGAGAAGGCTGGATCCATTGGCCAAATAAAAATGTTCAAATGTATAAAATAATAACCTGGAGAACAAACCTGGGAACCTACCTGTCTGAACTGGCCTTCAGACACTCCATCCCTGTAGAAGATGATCCTGGTGGGCTTGTAACGTGTGGACTTGTAGAACTGGATAAGCAGCTCACGCACCATGGAGGCCAGATCCTGGATCACCTCTTGCCTTGGCCTCTGGACCCGCACGGTGGCACAGTACCTGCTGGGGTGGGCGTCCATGCTGCCAACCACCTGGGGGAGAGGAAACAAAAGCCTGAGTTAGTTGAAAAAGTTATCATTGACAAATGAGACAAGACAAAGTGCTAGAAGGTTAACTTTATAATGGGCTGCCATGACTAACCAAAATATTTGAAGTTGACATTAGTGGAGTTTTTATTCACTAAGTGTGGCAAACTCACTGCAGCAATCGAGGGCTTCTTTCCATCTCCAGCAGGTGGATGTGTAACGTCGGCTCCCAAGAAGATGACTGGCTGCTGAAACACTGACGGTCTGTCGAGCCACACAAGACAAGAGTTCTTAAGGCCTTAGTGGCCACATGCGTGGACAGCACCTTTTAGCTCTTATTTCCAAAATTGTGCACACAACTGAATTGGGGTCTTATGGCCACTTATGTGGACACCTGTACTGCCATCTGGTGGTGTCAGAAGAATATAACATAGAATGGAATTTGGGAAAAAAGATTAAAAATAAGAATTAGCATGTCACTAAACATGAAGTACATGTTTGTTACTCATGGACTAAGTACATCTAATCAAAATATGATTCTTAGTTGTTATTCTAATTAGGGTCAAATAAGCCCAAAAAGCAAAGAGAAATAAAAAAAGCATATAAACTAACAGCTTGGGCCTTAAGAGAGCCACTTGAATCTTGCGTCACAAGGCAGAATCCAAACTGCATGGAAGGATGCCTTAGTTTCTGTTCTGTTGCAGACTATCGGTAACACACGGAAAATAAAACATTAGATCACCTTTCTAGATGGAAAACAGCCAAAGTTAGTCCAGTGCATCTCAAATATTTTCTGTTACGCCCCCCCGAGGAAGACGAAAACATTGCACAGTGTCGGGTCCGGATTGACTAGGCATGTGTGTGTGCTATGTACAGTATATATAGCGGAGTAGCGTGCAAGGACGGGAGTGGAAGAAGTGTCAAAAGATGGCGCTAACTGTTTTAACGACATTCAGACTTGATTTCAATCCATAACGGAGCAACATCTCCTCATCCGTAGTAACAATGCCGGAAATGTGTCCCGTGAAAAAACGTCTGACCGGAACTCTCTAATAACTAAAGTTCCTTGGGTAAATAACTTAAACTCACTACACCGGTATGTTTGAGTGCTTTCATGGTGAGTTTACCGACAGATATAAGTAAGAACTTTACACTACTTTATATTAGAAATGGCAACAGTGGAGGATGAATGTCACATAACAAGAAGATAGAGAAAAAGGAGAAGCTTATCGACTGCGGCATCGACACGGACTACAAAGGCGGCCGTGGGCAATTTTTCAAGATTTATGCAGATGTCAAATACAGATCAGCAGGTACCAGAAGGTAAGAAAAGTTGCTTTTGCATAATATTGCAAAACAAAACACCAGGTAATATGCCTTATTTTATACACACAGCATAATAATACTCCTATGTTGAAGCACAGTTCAATCCATCAAGCGGTGTGGCTTCATAGCTTACCAAAGTCCTACTAAAACATTTTGATAAGTCTCTGAGCGCCATGTGTGATGTTCTATATTTTCAATGGAACATATACAATTTTAGTGTTTACTTGAATCATATTGCCATTAAAGTGCAGTCTACACGTCTCTCTTATGTTTGACTGCCATGTACTGGTCACACTTATCATTACACCATGTACCAAATAAAATAGCTTCAAGGTATGTAAGCGCAACCAAACTTATTCCTTACATTAGGCACACTGGGTTATAAGGCGCACTGTCCAGTTTTGAGAAAAACGTGCGCCTTGTAGTCCGGAAAATACGGTAATAATTTTTTTAAAGGGGAACATTATCACCAAACCTATGCGAGCGTCAATATATACCTTGATGTTGCAGAAAAAAGACCATGTATTTTTTTAACCGATTTCCGAACTCTAAATGGGTGAATTTTGGCTAATTAAACGCCTTTCTGTTTATCGGTCGTTTAACAATGACGTCAGAACGTGACGTCACCGAGGTAATACATCCGCCATTTTCATTTTCAACACATTACAAACACAGAGTCTCAGCTCTGTTATTTTCCGTTTTTTCGACTATTTTTTGGAACTTTGGAGACATCATGCCTCGTCGGTGTGTTGTCGGAGGGTGTAACAACATTAACAGGGAGGGATTCAAGTTGCACCACTGGCCCGAAGATGCGAGAGTGTCTCCCGCCAGACCCCCATTGAATGTGCCGGACTGTCTCCACATTTTACCGGTGATGCTAAGACAGACATGGCACAGAGATGTATGGCTAACCTGCAGATGCATTTGCAACGATTAAGTCAACTAAATCACAAAGGTGAGTTTTGTTGACGTTGTTGACTTATGTGCTAATCAGACCTATTTGGTCGCAGCATGACTGCCAGCTAATCAATGCTAACATGCTACGCTAATCGATGCTAACATGCTATTTACACTAGCTGTATTTACATTTGAAACTAGATACCCACATTTAATGCGAAACAAACACTTACCAATCGACATATTTAAGTTGCTCCAGTGTCACAAAATGCGAAAGTCCTGATCGTTTGGTCCGCACATTTTACCGGCGATGTTAACAAGGCAGCCATGCTATGGGCCACTTCATTAGGTACACCCATGCTATGGCGGAATAGCGTCAATAGGTATTCGCTCAATAGCTTCAGTTTCTTCTTCTATTTCGTTTTCGCTATCTGCCTTCATACTCCGACCATCTGTTTCAATACATACGTAATCTGTTGAATCGCTTAAGCCGCTGAAATCCGAGCTAATGTTGCTATATCTTGCTGTGGTAACCGCCATGTTGTTTGTATTGGCAGCAATGTATGACATCACAGGGAAATGGATAGTCGCAACGCAAATAGCGAAAATCAAAAACTTTAAAGCTTTTTTTTCGAAAAATAAAACAAGCCACTGGGAACTGATTTTTATTGTTTTTAACCCTTTTCAAATTGTGATAATGTTCCCCTTTAAGGAAAACCGTAGTTTTTACCAGTGGATGATCATAAACCTTACTCATTATGGGAACACCATAGTTGTTGGCAGTTATGTCAAAGAGACGGATCAAGATTTGAACATACATTGTAGGTCAGAAAAAACTAAGAAAAAGGGAAAATAGTTTAGATTGTTACAGAGATAAAAAAAGACAGATTTACGACTTGAGACGCAAAAATGACATGCCTGCAAGTGCTGCATATGCTTCATCATATTCTGGCATGGCAAAAAAAAAGCATGTTTTTCGAGATCACACTGGCCCATAATACCCTACATCTTCAATACGCCCAACCAATATTTATTTGCGTTTTGGCTCTTCTTTGGATTTTTTGACATACAGCGTCTTTCTTTTCTTCCTCTGATTTCCTCCTCTGGTATATTTAGCAGTAAACGCTGTGACACAAGCACAGGTATAGCGATCTTCCAGGTGGGTGTTTGGCAGAAGTGCTTTATTGAATACAAGTTCGCACCATGCACGCGCTTCACTATATGTCGCGTCAGCCAATGAGGAGGTTTTCTTTGTGGGCTCTGCTCACAACCTCCTTTCTCTGAATCCTGTGGTTAGATCTGGAGGGGTTGACAAATGATTTTGTCTTCCTGGGTTTTATTGACTAAATTACCTAATTATAAGGCAGACATGTTTTTTTCCCAGAAATTATTACTGTTACAATATGCTGTATAGTGGTAATATGATTTTTGTTAGTTAAAGAATATAACTTAGTGACCCCAGCTTTAATTAAGGGTGTGAGGCACAAAGAGTCATCGTTTACCGTTGGTGAGGCACCAGGATGTTGTTGATGCCTCCCAGCTTCACGTTGATCTTGAGGCAGAGGTTGGAGAGGGTCTGAGGCGACGTCTTCACCACGTTCTTCACCTGAACACATTGCGTGGCCATGCCCAGCAGAGTGTCGCCCACGCGCTTCACCTCCGCTACAAACGAAAAGGTATGGCAACATGTCAGGAATTAAGACTAGCACATATTTATGGCCAATGAAAAAGAAAAGTAGATCCGACGGCCATTCACAGTTCAGCATTCATGTCCCTGCATTTACCTTGATTTGTTTCTCTCTTCTTTATATTGTAAATAATGTTATGGTAACTTGAAAGAAAGTGGATTGATGTTGCAGTGAGCACTGTCTCACGACTCACTTCCCTTTATTTTGGGAATTTTGCCTATCGATCGCAATCATTATAAGAGATAAGACGACGGACGTTCTTTTTTTTATGCAGTCCAACTCTTAGATAAATGTCAGGGGTGTCCAAAGTGCAGCCATTTGCGGCTCGCAGCTAATCGTTGACCGGCCCGCCACACATTCTGCAAAAATTCCAAAATTGATTGTATTGCAAAAATAAAAATAAAAACATTTAAAAGAAGTGGAATGAAGTGAAATAGTGGCAATGTTGACACAAAGCCATGAATTGATTAACGTGGACTTAAACAAGTTGAAAAACTTATTCGGGTGTAACCATTTAGTGGTCAATTGTACGGAATATGTACTGAACTTTGCAATCTACTAATAAAAGTATCAATCAATCAATCAATCAATCAATCAAACCTGCCATGCAGGCAGTTTTTTTTTCCTTTTGTCTTTATTTTCTTTTTATTCCATTGCTCAAAAAATAAAAGGACAAAAAAATCAATGTTATAATGAATTATTACTTAAAAATTATCACTTTAAAATATTTTATGTGGAAAAAATACTGCATATGTTGTGTGGTTGCCATATAAAAACATCAAAGTTTTGACAAAAGAGGATAAAACAAACAAAATAATAGTTCAAACTTAAAATCGACAGATATATCGGAAGTAGATCTTGAAATTGAAGTGTTAAAAGTAAAAAATTGTAATAAAAATGCATCACTTTATGAGTGGGGAACCTTTCGGATCTCAAATATATTTAGTAGGATTTTATTTAACTTTTCACTGTGATTACTCAAAAATATTAAATAATTCAAATCAATGGTGTGCTGCATTATTGATCTTTGAAGGCTTTAATTGCTAAATAAAAGGAACTCTCCTTAAGGAATCAATAAAGTACTATCTATCGATCTAAATACTGCATATTTCAGTTTTACTATAAAAAACAAAGTTGTCTTTGACAGAAAAGGCATAAAACCTTATTTGTTTTACTTTATATCAACCTCAAGTTGTTATAGAGATTTACTGTAAGCATTAAATAAAAAATTGTGATAATAATTAGACTTATTTTTAACATTTTAGTGACTGAGACCCTCTATGCTAAAGATAAAAAAAAAGTCTATATATTTTGTTATGGTTTGAAAATGAAAAATATCAAAATGGCCCCCGCATGCTTAAATTTTTCCATGCGCGGCCCTCTGTGGAAAAAGTTTGGACACCCCTGATATATGTAAATACAAGTCTCCTCATAATGGAGTCCACGGGAGGTCCTCTATTCAGCCCATAAATTCCTCTAAAAAAACCCAACAACAACAATACTCCATTTACATGTCCTGACTTGAAGATTAACAACGTATCAGCGTTATTGTTATTATAAGCGGTAACGCAGACAAACAATTTTTAGTGCTGCTGTGATCAGAGGGAACTAACAATTGGTTCTGCTATGTTGACATCATCGGAGGGTGAGCGGCTTTCTCGCCTCAGAGCTTGTGAAAGTTTTCTAGATCATAAATAATGGCTCTCACCTTGATAGTAGAAAGATGAAGACATAATCCCATGAGTTGGTCAAATTTGGCATCCAATTGTGACGCGGAAATGGCGAAAAAGACTCTTGGTTGCAACCCCTTTTTTTCTTCCCGAGGATTATGAGTTGTTCGTCGAATAAATGAGAATATATAAACAGTTGGCACCCTAGAACCAGCAGATCTTGTACAGTAAGTGATGTTGTATTATGTTTGTTGGCTCTCATGAAGCCAGTAGTAAGTAAAAATCAGTGATGTTATCGAAGGGGGGAAAAAAGGAACGTTGTGATGCGTTGTTTAAATTAATACGTTGCTGAATACTTAAAATGATCAAAATACATAAATATTACATATTATAAATGTGCCTGTTTATACTCTACATACATACTAACATTGTGCATATAAAACATTCATGGAGATGTTTGGATGATTTTTTAAAAAGGGATTTAAGCTCCATTGTCAGCAGACTTTTGATTGTATTTATTTACAAATGAGAATGCACTAAAAAAACTAAAACATATGTGTTCTTGTCTTACATAAGGATTGCGAATACAATACTTTTTTTATATATATACTGACAGTATTTTGTCTTTTATTCACAATCCCTATATGAGACAAAAACACACATTTTCTCTTTTTAATGCATTCTAATATGTAATACAGGGCAAACTTTAAAAAAATGTTAATGTCGTGCAAAAGTCCATTCATGTCAGCAATTCAACTTCAAATGTAAAACTAATATTTGATATAACTCCTTACATAAAAATGTAAGATAGGTTGTTGTAATATCAATGGTTTTCTTTTTTAAATCGCTATAAGCCATAATCAAAGTTATATCAAAGAAAGGCTTGAACAATTTAGTACTTAAATAAAATGTTGAACATACACGACAACTTGTCCTTTAGTAGTAAGTAAACAAACACTCTGAGTTAGCCTGCTGACGTATGCAGTAAAATATTGTGTCATTTATACACCTATTATTTTGTACACTAAGTGAGGGACAAACTTTAAAAAAATATTAATCTACTTGTTTATTTACTGTTAATATCTGCTTACGTTATATTTTAACATGTTCTATCTACACTTCTGTCAAAATGTAATAAGCACATATTCTTCTCTTCTTTGATACTTGACATTAGTTTTGGAGGATACCACACATTTGGGATCCGATCTGATACCAAGTAGTTATAGGATCATACAATGGTCATAATATAAGTCATCATGTATCCAGGGACGTATTTCCTGAGTTTATAAACATTATATGAACTTAAAAAAAGGAAAAAAGATTTTGTGATGCTAAAAATTTCGATGTAATCATAGTAGTATCGATGAGATACGCTCGTGTACTTGGTATCATTACAGTAGATGTCAGGTGTAGATCCACCCATGGCGTTTGTTTACATTGTGATGCTGGTGAGCTATTGTATCCTTCTACGGTGTGTAGTGAAGCATGTTTAGCTATTTCTTTGTCCTGCAGTGATAATAATACTTGTAAGAAACTTACTTTATTTGTCACCATGGAGGCGAGGATCGCTGATTTAAAGTAGCTAAAACACTGAGGACGGAAACCATGTCTTAAAGCACCTCTTCCTGAGGGTGTTTCAGTGTTATAACTTCACCTTTATCTTTAGTTTGGGGTGTGGGGGTTCTACAATACTAGTACCGGTAGACTGTACAACCCTCATGTGTATTATTAGGGACCGAATATCCCTTTGGGACAGAGGACCTTATTGTATTTCTAAGGTTTTATTATTATTATCATACCGCCGCCTCTTTGAGCTGTAATTTGACCCCCTTAACATGCTTCAAAACTCACCAAATTTAACACACACATAAGGACTGGCTAAAATTGCAATCTAATAAAAAAAACAAACCCCAAAACTCAAAATTGCTCTCTAGCGCCCCCTAGGAAGAAAACACAGACAAAACTGGTTGTAACTTCCGGTTTGAATGTCGTAGAGACATGAAACCAAAACTTCTATTTAGGGCTTACTTAGACCTAAATTTCATCCATTTACATCCTTCAGCAAAAATCAACAGGAAGTTGGCAATTACCCCTTCAAAACAAAAGTTTTGCAAAATCATGTCACGTTTTTTCAAACATTATCTCCTCTGAGCGCGTTTGTTGTGTCGGCTTCAAACTCGCACAGGAGAGAGAGTGAAACCTTATGATTAAAAGTTGCGAAAAGAGTTTTAATAACTGCTCCGGTTTTGATTTTACAAGCCTTCAAAGAACGGCTGCGCTGATGCTGCTGCCATCTCAAGATGGAAGGAAGCACCAGCGTGACCACACAATGCAGAGAAGGTAGGTACTGTGCGGATAAAGATATGTTGACTGGGTGAAAGAAGGAGGCACCAGTTTGACTCCAGGATACAGAGAAGGTAGGTAATGTGCAGGTAAAGATATGTTGTCTGGGTGATGGCAGGAAGCACCAGCGTGTATGGGTGACAGAAAGAAGCACCAATGTTACCCCAGGATACAGAGAAGGTATGTAACGTGCAGGTAAAGATATGTTGAATGGGTAAAGGCAGGAAACACCAGCAAAAGTCTGTCCCGTCCATCGCTGCTTGCAGCTTTAATTGAAGTGGTTTTGCTATTCTCTGGGGAGTCGTTGACTAGCAAAAGGCTGAGAGTCTAGTACACAATATTTCTTACCGTAGACGGGTGTTTTTCCCGGCAGGATGACGATGATGAGCTGCAGTCCAGCGTAGGTGTTCTTCAGGTGTCTGAACATGGGTTCCACGCTGTCCGCTCCCTGGGCGTACTTACAGAAGCACGGCTGGCCCTGGATGGGCATGCCAGCATCCTTGGAGATCTTACGTAGCTGGTCTGTGAAACCCCTACAAAAGGAGGGAGGCGGTGTTAGGAGAAGGCAACTTTTGAGTATCCAGTGGTACACATTGACTACAAAATTATACCATTTAATGTTATTTAAATGCACACAACAATTGTTACAACTACCAAAACCAGCTTTACTATCAGCAAATAATAGTCTTTGAAACAGTAATGATCCATTTTATTGACACAGTTAGAATAAATTGAACAGTGTTTATTATTATGGTTCTTGTTTGGAGTAAGTTAGAACTACAATCACAATAAAGATCAGTGATTATCATGAGCTCTTTAAAAAGATCAGCAGATGATCTCACTTGAGGATCTCCTCTCGACACTGCCTCTGCGTGGCGAAGCAGGCGATGGCCCACATCTTGATCTCCACCCCGGTGTGGAACTGCTTGCCCCTCATGTCCCACACGCCGTGACTTGGCGTGGCCACGGTGCGATTCTGCAACGACATTGCAGTCTCACTGCACCTTCCAGTGAATGTTTGTGCAAATATCACACATAAGCTTGAACTATGGGTTTATATTCTGAAAAAAAAACTAAGTTCAAAATACATTATCATATATTTATTCAGTGGTATCCAAAGTCAGGAGGCTATTTGTGGCCCGCAGCTCATTTTTCCTTACATAAATAAGGTTCAATACAATCAAAACATTACTAAAAATAAGGGCTCGCCAAGTAAATAAAAATATGCAAGATTTATGAAAAAAAACATGTTATCACAAATAATGCTGAGATGTTAGCTTTTTTATTTCATGCATTTTAACTGTTTAATATGTCTTTAGCATCAATTACTTTGGATTTATTTTTGTGTGTTCAATCAACAAAAAACTATTAAAGTGCATTCTTCCAATTTTCTGTGTAGACATTCCTGTATTTAATTTTTTTTAAAAAGGCACAAAAACAATTGGTTGCTGCTATACAGTGTATCTATCAAGCTTGAGCTACACAGCTTTGGAAATATACAAAAGCCAAAAGCAGTGACGTTGTCACGTTGTGTAAATGGTAAATAAAAGAGAATACAATGATTTACAAATCCTTTTCAAATTATATTCAATTAAATAGAGTGCAAATACAAGATACCTTAAGTTCGAACTGATATTTTTTGCAAATATCAGCTCATTTGGAATTTGATGCCTGCAACATGTTTCAAAAAAGCTGACACAAGTGGTGGTAATGCATCAAAAAGCAACATCGGTGTGTAAAGGATATCACCACATGGGCTCAGGAACACTTCAGAAAACCACTGTCAGTAACTACAGTTGGTCGCTACATCTGTAAGTGCAAGTTATTAGCTCATTTGGAATTTGATGCCTGCAACATGTTTCAAAAAAGCTGGCACAAGTGGTGGTAATGCATCAAAGAGCAACATCGGTGTGTAAAGGATATCACCACATGGGCTCAGGAACACTTCAGAAAACCACTGTCAGTAACTACAGTTGGTCGCTACATCTGTAAGTGCAAGTTAAAACTCTACTGTGCAAAGCCAAAGCCATTTATCAACAACATCCAGAAACGCTTCGCTGGGCCCGAGCTCATTTAAGACGGACCGATGCAAAGTGGAAAAGGGTTCTGTGGTCTGACGAGTCCACATTTCAAATTGTTTTTGGAAACCTTGGACGTTGTGTCCTTCGGATCAAAGAGGACAACAATTGTTCTAGGGTCAAAGTGTAAAAGGCAGCATGTGTGATGGTATGGGGGTGTATTAATGGCCAAGGCATGGGTAACTTACACATCTGTGAAGGCACCATTATTGTTGAAAGGTACATAAAGCTTTTGGAGCAACATATGTTGTCATCCAACCAACGTTATCATGGATGCCCCTGCTTATTTCAGCAAGACAATGCCAAGCTTCATAGTAAAAGAGTGCGGGTACTAGACTGGCCTGCCTGTAGTCCAGACATTGAAAATGAGTGAAGGCTAAAATATGAGGCAGGAGACTGTTGAAAAACTTAAGCTGTACATCAAGCAAGAATGGGAAAGAATTCCACTTCAAAAATGTGTCTCCTCAGTTCCCAAACATTTACTGAGTGTTGTTAAAAGGAAAGGCCATGTAACACACTGGTAAAAATGCCCTTTTTGCAATGTGTTACTGCCATTCAATTCTAACTTCATGACTATTTGCACAAAAACATACGTTTCTCAGTGTGAACATGAAATATCTTGTCTTTGCAGTCTATTCAATTGAATATAAGTTGAAAGGAATTTGCAAATCATTGTATTCTCTTTTTAGTTACCATTTACACAACGTGGCAATTTCACTGCTTTTGGCTTTTGTACTAAACAAATACTACACTAAATGAGCATCTAAGACTAAGACAGATCCAAAACAGACACATGTTAATGAACACTGTGGCTAAGTCTCAGCAAGAGGCTTCTTTGGCAAATCTTTTGATAGATTTCATTTTTGGAATCCAAAACTTGTGCGAAAGTGACAAAAAAAAACAATCTGCTTGTTTACTTTTGCAATTAAAATAGCAGACGTTCCTATGTCAAGAGAGTCAGCCACAAGAAGTCAAAACACACACACACACACGCGACAGAAACCAAGTGTGTTAGTTCCCCTTGGAGACGAGGCGTGATAAAAGAGACTGACGAAAAGGGGACAAGCACGTCAGACAAACACAGAGAATGAGTGTGATTTAAAAGAAGGGTACCATAAAGTGCTCTGTGCTCACCCTGCCGCCGTATTGCAGCATGGGGGCGGGTAGCACTCGCCCCGTCACGTGGGCCATCTCGTCGCGCACTTTGAACTGGAACTCTTGGACGAAAGGGTCGGCGTCGTAGTTGGCACTCCGCACCTTATGGGGGAGAGAAGAGGGCGGAGGTCAGGCTAAAAACGTCTTATATGTATGTGTATATATATATATATATATATATATATATATATATATATATATATATATATAAATATATATATATATTAGGGGTGTAACGGTACAAAAAAACTTGGGTTGGGTACGTACCTCGGTTCAGAGGTCACGGTTCGGTTCATTTTCGGTACAGTAAGAAAACAACAAAATATACATTTTTTGAGTATTTATTTAACAAATTTGCTAAATCTTCCACCAAAAATATATTTCTTAGTGGAATATTTGATGTGAAGTAATCGGAAACTTGGATAGGTCAATAATTCATAATAACATTGATTTTGATTCAATATTATGTTTTGAGCAATGACAGTTTGAAAGAAAAAAAAAAAAGGTTGGTTTTATTAGTCAACGTTGCAACTTTTTCTAAATTACATTTAGCCTTTAAGCTTTTTTATTTCACTTTTGTTTATGTTTTTGTTTATTTTAATAGTATCTTTAGAATGTGCCGTGGGCCTTTAAAAGATTACAGTTGGTACAAAATGCTGCTGCTTGACTTTTGACAAGAACAAGAAAGTTTGATCATATTACGCCTGTACTGGCTCACCTGCACTGGCTTCCTGTGCACTTAAGATGTGACTTTAAGGTTTTACTACTTACGTATAAAATACTACACGGTCTAGCTCCATCCTATCTTGCCGATTGTATTGTACCATATGTCCGGGCAAGAAATCTGCGTTCAAAAGACTCTGGCTTATTAGTGATTCCTAAAGCCCAAAAAAAGTCTGCGGGCTATAGAGGGTTTTCCGTTCGGTCTCAAGTACTCTGGAATGCCGTCCTGGTAACAGTTCGAGATGCTACCTCAGTAGAAGCATTTAAGTCTCACCTTAAAACTCATCTGTATACTCTAGCCTTTAAATAGACCTCCTTTTTAGACCAGTTGATCTGCCGCTTCTTTTCTTTTTTCCCCTGTCTCCCCCTCCCTTGTGGAGGGGGTCTGGTCCGATGACCATGGATGAAGTACTGGCTGTCCAGAGTCGAGACCCAGGATGGACCGCTCGTCGGGACCCAGGATGGACCGCTCGCCTGTGTATCGGTTGGGGACATCTCTACGCTGCTGATCCGCCTCCGCTTGGGATGGTTTCCTGTGGACGGGACTCTCGCTGCTGTCTTGGATCCGCTTTGAACTGAACTCTCGCGGCTGTGTTGGAGCCACTATGGATTGAGCTTTCACAGTATCATGTTAGACCCGCTCGACATCCATTGCTTTCGGTCCTCTAGAGGGGGGGGGGGGTTGCCCACATCTGAGGTCCTCTCCAAGGTTTCTCATAGTCAGCATTGTCACTGGCGTCCCACTGGATGTGAATTCTCCCTGCCCACTGGGTGTGAGTTTTCCTTGCCCTTTTGTGGGTTCTTCCGAGGATGTCGTAGTCGTAATGGTTTGTACAGTCCTTTGAGACATTTGTGATTTAGGGCTATATAAATAAACATTGATTGATTGATTGAGCTGTGGGCCGCAAATGGCCTCCGGGGCACACTTTTGACACCCCTGCTATAGATAATAAAAAATAAAATCTGATAAATCTATGGGTAAAAAGCAGAGCCTGGAGACGCATGCGCGTTTCTCATAACTCTCTCGCTCTCTCTGTCTCTGCCCCTCCCTCACGAATGCTGCTGCGTGCTCAAATTGTCTTGTTTTTAACCCTGAACGTACATTGAAAATACACGCAACCCTAACTTAAAATGCCTGACATTTGAGGCATTTAAGAAACTCCACCCGGACAGCCCCGCAAATGAGGACATGTCTGGTGAAAAGAGGCGGTATGGTCAGTCTATCGTAGCCCGGTCGCTGCTAGCATGCTGTGTGTTGTGCCTTTACACAACATGCGGTACGCTACTTAATATGTCCGTCTGGAAACTCGTTCGGTTGGAGGGTCTTCCAGCTCTGATTTTTATATGTTGTCCTAGCCCGGTCACTGCTAGCATGTGTACTCGTTCGGTACACCTCCGAACTGAACCGAAACCCCCGTACCGAAACGGTTCAATACAAATACACGTACCGTTACACCCCTAATATATATATATATATATATATATATATATATATATATATATATATATATATATATATATATATATAAATATACAAGGAGTTTACAGAACTCACCAGCCTGCTGATCTCTTCCTGTCTGTCGGGTGCCGAACGAGCTGTGGCCTTGATCATGGTGGATGTCTGATTATCGGTCAGCTTCTTGATACATCGCTGACCGGCTACAATGTTACACACCTGCTAGCACACACCAGGGCTTTAACACAAGGCTGCAGGGCACCACATATTTCTTCTTGTGGATCAGCTCTTACCTCTAGGGGGAGGTAGGTGTGCTTCTGCTCCTGGCCCACCTGCAGACAGGGAAGATGCGGGTACTTGAGCTGCAGGCTGTACTTCTCCCTGAAGTACTGGGCTACGGTACGCTCAACAGTCTGACCGTTTTCCAACTGGAGAGGGAACCTGCGGAGAACAAGAGGGAACACTGTTGACTATTGTAACAACACTAACAGGGAGGGATTCAAGTTGCACCACTGGCAAGAAATCTGCCGCCAGACCCCCATTGAATGTACCAGAGTGTCTGCACATTTTACCGGCGATGCTAAGACAGACGTGGCACAGAGATGTATGGATAACCTACAGATGCATTTGCAACGATTAAGTCAACGAAATCACAAAGGTGAGTTTTGTTGATGTTGTTGACTTATCTGCTAATCAGACATATTTGGTCGCAGCATGACTGCCGGCTAATCGATGCTAACATGCTATGCTAATCGATGCTAACATGTTATTTACGCTAGCTGTATGTACATTTGAAACTAGATACCCACATTTAATGCGAAACAAACACTTACCAATCGACGGATTTAAGTTGCTCCAGTGTCACGAGATGCGAAAGTCCTGATAGTCTGGTCCGCACATTTTACCGGCGATGCTAATAAGGCAGCCATCCTATGGGCCACTTCATTAGGTACACCCTGCTATGGCCGAATAGCGTCAGTAGCTATTCGCTCAATAGCTTCAGTTTCTTCTTCAATTTCGTTTTCGCTATCTGCCTCCTTACTCCGACCATCTGTTTCAATACATGCGTAATCTGTTGAATCGCTTAAGCCGCTGAAATCAGAGTCTGAATCCGAGCTAATGTCGCTATATCTTGCTGTGGTAACCGCCATGTTGTTTGTATTGGCAGCACTGTATGACGTCACAGGAAAATGGACAGTCGCATCGCAAATAGCGAAAATCAAGAACTTTAAAGCTTTTTTTAGGGATATTCCGGGAGGTGTAACATTTTGAGAAAAACTTCGAAACATAAAACAAGCCACTGGGAACTGATTTTTATTGTTTTTAACCCTTTTGAAATTGTGATAATGTTCCCCTTTAAGACAAAGTAAGAAATGATAAAGCTGCCGACTCATAAGCTCATACATGATGTCCCAACAAGGTGGAACTCCACTTATGATATGTTGTAGAATCAGGCAGCTATATACTCTGCATTGAGCCACAAGACACTGAAGAAAAATGTCAAAGACATCATCAACCTGTCTAAAAATGATGTGAGAGTGGCAGAGGAGGTCCTCCAGGTGCTTAAACCCCTCAAAACTGCTACATCTCTTTTTATGTAGCACTGTTTATCATTAAAGGCCTACTGAAATTAGATTTTCTTTTTCAAACGGGGATAGCAGGTCCATTCTATGTGTCATACTTGATCATTTCTCGATATTGACATATTTTTGCTGAAAGGATTTAGTAGAGAACACCGACGACAAAGTTCGCAACTTTTGGTGATGATAAAAAAGCCTTGTCTTTACCGGAAGTCGCAGACGATGACGTCACAAAGGTGAGGGCTCCTCACGTCCTCACATTGTTTTTAATGGGAGCCTCCAGCAGCAAGAGCTATTCGGACCGAGAAAACGACAATTTCCCCATTAATTTGAGCGAGGATGAAAGATTCGTGGATGATGATATTGATAGCGAAGGACTAAACATTTTTTTACAAATAAATTAAGTTTTTAAAAAAAAAGGCGATTGCATTGGGATGGATTCAGATGTTTTTAGACACATTTACTAGGATAATTCTGGGAAATCCCTTATCTTTCTATTGTGTTGCTAGTGTTTTAGTGAGATTAAATAGTACGTGATAGTCGGAGGGGTGTGTCTACAGGTGTCTTGAGGCCAGTGTCTGAGGGAAGTCGACGCCAGCTACAAGAACAGCGCAAACTCCACAGATCTCCGGTAGGAGGCGACTTTTTAACACAATTTTCTCACCGAAACCTGCCGGTTGACAAGTGGTCGGGAACCATGTTCGCTTGACCGCTCTGATCCATAGTAAAGCTTCACCTCCGGGAATTTTAAACAAGGAATCACCGTGTGTTTGTGTGGCTAAAGGCTAAAGCTTCCAAAATCTATTGTTCTACTTTGACTTCTACATTAATTGAACAAATTGCAAAAGATTCAGCAACACAGATGTCCAGAATACTGTGTAATTGCGCGATGAAAAGAGACGACTTTTAGCCGCAAATAGTGCTGCGCTAATATTTCCTGACAGTCCGTGACGTCACGCGCACGCATCATCATTCTGCGACGTTTTCAACAATAAACTCCTCGGGAAATTTACAATTGCAATTTAGTAAACTAAACCGGCCGTATTGGCATGTGTTGCAATGTTAATATTTCATCATTGATATATAAACTATCAGACTGCATGGTCGCTAGTAGTGGCTTTCAGTAGGCCTTTAATCATGTTAAAAAGAAGATATCATGCCGTGTGCACTTTAATTTGATTTTGTATATTTTAATTTAATAATTTAAAAGTGTCACAAAACAAAAGGACAAAACTTCTGTTTATTTGTCTTGTCTTTTTTTTTGCTGATCCGAAAAATTTTCCGATCCGTGACTCTGATCCAAGAAACTATCCGAACCGTGAGGTTTTTGATCCATTGCACCCTTATTTGTTAGTCGTTAAACAGCTTTTTGTGTGGTCAAGTTACTTGGATGACTAATGCTGACTCTCTTATAAGCGACATCTGCTTTGCCAGGTAGTGAATTTGTAGCCAGCCTTAGTCAACCCCATCACACACACACACACACACACACACGCACACACACGCACACACACGCACACACACACGATGACCACACTAGAGGCTGACTCACGTTTGATGGCTGGCCGGTCTGCGGGTCACGTTGCAGACGCGGTACTTCCTCCGCATGGTTCCACAGTGCGTCACCTCCACTTTCAAACCTGGTGAAACACAATGGTGATTCTCAGCGACAGGTGGAGGTGGGTAACATTGACAGCAAATGTGTTTTTCATGGAGGACAACCGTTGTTGTTGGGTTTGGTTTACCTTTGATTTCTTTGGTGAATTTGACCCGGTGCGAGTCAGTGAGAGGGCGGGGCTGCTCGTCAATGTTGTGGATGTCCAGCACTTCACACATGAACTGGATGACGGGCTGCGCCTTGTAGAAGGCGGTGGCGGACACTGCGAGGTAAACACCACAGGCTATGTTTGCATGGCAGTTCAAGTAGAGCGGTACAGAGTCGTGTATAGAGTGTGGACAACGAGGCTATCTCCTCAATAGCTGGTCTAAAGCATGGGTGTCAAACTCTGGCCCGCGGGCCAAATTTGGCCCGCCGTGTAATTTAATTTGGCCCTTGAGGCAATATCAAATTAACATTACAGCTGGCCCGCCGTTATTACACAGCAGCGGTGCCGCTGTAACACCGCAATTTGTCACACTTGCCAATCCTCCCCAAGTTCAGTGCCCCTCCGGAAAATCTCCCGGGGCAAGCATTCTGCCGATTTCCACCCGGACAACAACATTGAGGGCGTGCCTTAAAGGCACTGCCTTTAGCATTCTCTACAACCTGTCGTCAGGTCCGCATTTTCTCCATACAAACAGCGTGCAGGCCCACTCGCATAATATATGCGGCTATTACACACACATAAGTGAATTCAAGGCATACTTGGTCAACAGCGATATAGGTCACACTAAGGGTGGCCGTATAAACAACTTTAACACTGTTACAAATATGCACCACACTGTGAACTCACACCAAACAAGAATGACGAACACATTTCGGTAGAACATCTGCACTGTAACATAACATAAACACAACAGAACAAACACCCAGAACCCCTTGCAGCACTAACTCTTTCGGGACGCTACAGTATATTTTGATAATTACCTCAGAAGGCTGCAAATAGAAAAGAGGCATTAAATTTGTATTTAAGTTTTATTTGATATGCTATTGATATTTTTTAATTATTATTATTATTATTTGAAACTCGATTTTGCATGTCACTATAAAGTTATATAAGCCTTGCTTGTTCAGTGTTCAATGCAAAACTTGTTTGAGTCCCTATTAAAAAGTTAATTTGTTCTACCTTGGCCCGCGGCTTTGTTCAGTTTTAAATTTTGGCCCACTCTGTATTTGAGTTTGACACCCCTGGTCTAAAGGCACTCGGGTGACAACAGGGCGCCATGTTACATAACAGTTTGAAATCGCAGCTAAGCGATATTGCACTTCCTCCTTATTCATTTATTTTACAAAACCCAAAAACCAGTAAAGTTGACACATTGTTGAAATCGGTAAATAAAATCAGAATACAATGATTTGCGAATCCTTTCGAACTTATATTCAATTGAACAGACTGCAAAGACAAGATATTTGTCAATGTTCACACTGAGAAACTATTTTTGCAAATAATCATGAACTTAGAATTGAATGGCAGCAACACATTGCAAAAAAAGGCATTTTTACCATTGTGTTACATGGCCTTTCCTTTTAACAACACTCAGTAAAGGTTTGGGAACTGAGGAGACACATTTTTGAAGTGTAATTATTTCCCATTCTTGATTGATGTACAGCTTAAGTTGTTCAACAGTCCGTTGCCGTATTTGACGCTTCATAATGCGCCACATATTTTCAATGGGAGGCAGGTCTGGACTGCAGGCAGGCCAGTCTAGTACCCGCAGTCTTTTACTACGAAAGCCACGCTGTTCTAACACGTTGTTTGGCATTGTCTTGCTGAAATAAGCAGGGGCGTCCATGAAAAAGACGTTGCTTGGACGGCAAAAAATGTTGCTCCAAAATCTGTATGTACCTTTCAGTATTAATGGTGCCTTCAAAGATGTGTAAGTTACCCATGGCTTGGGCACTAATCCCTAAATTCCTTGCAATATCTGGTTGAGAATTGTTGTTCTTAAACTGTTGGACAATTTTCTCACACATTTTTTAACAAAGTGGTGACCCTCGCCTCGTCCTTGTTTGTGAATGAGTGAGCAATTCATGGAAGCTGCTTTTATACCCAATCATGGCAACCGCCTGTTCCCAATTAGCCTGGCCACCTGTAGGATAAGTGTTTGATGAGCATTCCTCAACTTTCTCATTCTTTTTTGCCAACAAATGAGCTAATATTTGCAACAAAAAACAAGTTTATGTTAGAATAATTGATTCTAAATTGTCACTTGGGATGTTTTCCTGCTGGCTCCGCTGGACTCTTGCGACTGTGTTGGATCCATTATGGATTGAACTTTCACAGTATCATGTTAGACCCGCTCGACATCCATTGCTTTCCTCCTCTCCAAGGTTCTCATAGTCATCATTGTCACCGACGTCCCACTGGGTGTGAGTTTTCCTTGCCCTTATGTGGGCCTACCGAGGATGTCGTAGTGGTTTGTGTTGTGGTTTGTGCAGCCCTTTGAGACACTAGTGATTTAGGGCTATATAAGTAAACATTGATTGATTGATTGACAAAATACTTTGTATTACAATGTGCTCCGGATAAGAAGACAAAAGGCTGAAACCTTCCAAGAAGAATGCTCGTAAAACTTCACTGGACTTCCAAGCGGACAGATGACAGGATCTGCCCAACTTCCAGAAAAACTATTTTTGAAGAATTTTTACGAACTCTTTTTGAACCATTTTATGGAACTCTTTTTGATCTATTTTATGGGACTCTCTTTGAACAATTTTATAGAACTTTCTTTGAATTGTTCGGGAAACGAAGGCAACGCTGTTCATGTGACCCACTTCCCTGAGGAAGAAGCTGTGGGAAGGTGGGGGGGGGGGGGGGGGGGGGGGGGGCGGTTTGGGGGGGGTCAAATAAAGAAGGAGGAAAACTATCTTGGGGCAGAGGTTGGTGCAGGACTGTGAACAGAGTGTACAGTGGCCATGTCTCCCCTCGGATCTGAGTCCAAATTTAATTCTGTCCCTGTTTGATTCTTTGCCTTTTGTCTTGTTTAATAGATGTCATCAGTGTTTGAACCTGACAGTTTACAAGTTCGAACATTAACTATTTTATTTTTGCAGTCTATTCAATTGCATATAAGTTGTATAAGAGTTGCAAATCATTGTAATCTCTTTTTATTTACCATTGACACAATGTGACAACTTCACTGCTTTTGGGTTTTGTAATTGAAGAATGTTTGCCAAGTAAACATGCCATGTTGTGCAGCCACTCGCAAAAAATGCGGGAGTAAATAGCATACTTTCCCCCAAGACTCAGAAATGAGAAACATATGGGAAGTGAAGATTCACCGTAAAGGTTGGAGTCAATAACAGTTTCTTGTGTGAGGTAAACAAGCATGCATACCCACAAGTATATCGCATGCACAGCAACAGTGAATTAACACCATCTGCATGTGTCACCAATAATCCAAACTAAACTAATGAATGTTGCAGTAAAAAGCAGCATTAGTTTAGTATTCAAGTTAATATGGTGATAATGAAATCAGGAAGTCATGAAAAATGATTTAAAAGTGGCGTAGTGATTACAAACAATACATTGGAGGCAGACGCCACAGTTGACATACTTCACACAAAAGTCATAATTTCTCCGTAACTGTTGGTCCTAAACTAATGAGCATTTTGGCAATATTAGGGTACTACGTTTTATTTCTGGTAAATTTTGCAGGTGGCAGCGTGTTAGAGCTCCTAGTCACTAAACACGGCATGAATTTAGCAGCGGAGTGCATTGAAAACAGCCGCAAAATTGCCACAAAATAAAAATTATATATACTACTTTGACAAAATAAAAGCATGTTTTATGGTAAGTTATGTTAAAGTTTAAGTACCAATGATAGTCTCACACACACACACATACACTAACACTAAGAGTGGTGAAATTTGTCCTCTGTATTCGACCCATCCCCTTGTTCACACCCTGGAAGGTGAGGGGAGCAGTGAGCAGCATGTATTTCCTGTAAAGTGTATACAAAAGAATATGGAAGATGGACACTTTCATGTGGTATTTTTTCTCCTCCATTTGAAAATGTGAAAGTTATCATCACTACTGTCTGATTCCAATCATTTCAAGTCATCACAATCATACCAACTTATATTATTGTCTTCATTAAAGACAAGACAATATGTATGTGTTAAACATGTCTGTATTTATATTCAACACATTTAACTTGGATGCATCCATTTTTCTACCCCTTGTCCCTTTCGGGGTTGGGTGGGGTGCTGGAGCCTATTAACAAAAAAACATCTGTTTCATAAATAAATAAATAAATACATATTTATATACATACCTATACCTATTACCTATGTCATTACACTGCTATTAAGCTGTATAATGACATTAATTAAATAAGTAATACAGTCATATACCAGAGTGCTAATAGTTTTCATGCTGCTGCTTCCCTGAAAATGTTTTTTTTTTTTTTTTAAATATAAAATACTGTCTGTTCTTTTCATTTTTTATTTTTGTTTGTTTGCTATTTATAGTAAAGTTCAGCTGTTTTTTCAGTGGGGCCCTGAATTAAACATGAATTAATAAAGTCAAGTCAGTCAAGTCATACATACATACATATACATACACACACATATATATATACATACCGTATTTTTCGGACTATAAGTCGCAGTTTTTTTCACAGTTTGGCGGGGGGTGCGACATGTACTCTGGAGCGACTTAGGTGTGAAATTATTGACACATTACCGTAAAATATTAAATACTATTATTTATCTCATTCGCGGAAAATGTTAGCAATCGTCACACACACGTCAGCAATCGTCACATACACGTCAACCAATAAGAATTCGGCGGCGGGGGAGGGGGGAGGGTCATGGCAGGAGTGCATTCTGGGTCATGGAATGCTAACTGCTATATGCTACTGCTGTAGCTATTAAAATCGATCATTTCATTTTTGGCGGTAACTTATAAAAACTGAGAAGGGCTGTACAAAAATGGCACCGAAAAGGAAATCATGTACTGCAGATTACAAGGTGGACGTAGTGAAATATGCAGCAGAAAACGACAAGAGGAAGCGGCGCACACCTTTGGAGTTGGCAGAGTTGTTTGGAAGCGACATCGAGGAAGAAAATTTCATGGGATTTATCGATTAGGAGTGACAGATTGTTTGGTAAACGTATAGCATGTTCTATATGTTATAGTTATTTAATGACTCTTACCATAATATGTTGTGTTAATGTTCACTATTCTTTATTTTAAATTGCCTTTCAAATGTCTATCCTCGGTGTTGGATTTTATCAAATAAATTTCCCCCAAAAATGCGACTTATACTCCAGTGCGACGTATGTATGTCTTTTGCCTTCTTTATTATGCATTTTCGGCAGGTGCGACGTATACTCCGGAGCGATTTATAATCTGAAAAATACGGTACATACATATATGTACGTAAATACGTATATATATATATATATATATATATATACGTACGTATACATATATATATATATATATATATATATATACGTACGTATGTATACATATATATACGTACGTACGTATACATATACAGTGGGGAAAAAAAGTATTTAGTCAGCCACCGATTGTGCAAGTTCTCCCACTTAAAATGATGACAGGTCTGTAATTTTCATCATAGGTACACTTCAACTGTGAGAGACAGAATGTGAAAAAAAAAAAGTTCTATTTTGGTTTCATCTGACCACATGACATTCTCCCAATCCTCTGCTGTATCATCCATGTATCCATTTAGGTATAAACTCAACTCGTCGTGTTTGGAGGAAGAAGAATACTGAGTTGCATCCCAAGAACACCATAACTACTGTGAAGCATGGGGGTGGAAACATCATGCTTTGGGGCTGTTTTTCTGCTAAGGGGACAGGACGATTGATCCGTGTTAAGGAAAGAATGAATGGGGCCATGTTTCGTGAGATTTTGAGGCAAAACCTCCTTCCATCAGTGAGAGCTGTGAGTGGTTGACCCAATACTTATTTTCCACCATAATTTCCAAATAAATTATTTAAAATTCCTACAATGTGAATTCTTGGATTTGTTTTCACATTCTGTCTCTCACAGTTGAAGTGTACCTATGATGAAAATTACAGACCTCTGTCGTCATTTTAAGTGGGAGAACTTTCACAATCGCTGGCTGACTAAATACTTTTTTGCCCCACTGTATATGTATGTATAGATATATATACGTACATATATATATATATACGTACGTACGTGTGAGCGTGCGTGCGTGTGTGTAAAGATGAGGTCGATCCCCTCGACTTGGTCATTTGAAAAGTAGCTGAAAAAGTGTGGGCCCCTCTGATTTAAAAGAAGAAGAGGCTACATTGTGGGAGTCACGTCCCTGAAAGTGGCTCATGGCTTTTTGAGCAATGAGTGCTTAGGGAAGCTAATTATCTTCCAAATGTTTTGGGGGGGTAAAAAGAGAACCTTCTGGACAAAGGGGGAAAAGGCGGGAAAAAGACACAATGGCAGAGGGGAGAGAGAGGGCCAGTCTTTGAACACTACCAGCCAAACAAAAGCTGCAGTGCAAAAAGGAAATCCTTCATGCAGCCCTCGCCTCTTGACCCTGGCAACTCTTGTTTCCACAGCAACCAATTAGTCAGCTCCCATCCAGCCAAAGAACACCGCTTCCTCCAGCTCCTCAAACACAGACAGACACACACACACACACACACACACACACACACACACACACTTGCGGCAGTGCTTGTGTATTGCTGCCTGTTAATTCCCAAACAGCCAGAGGTGACAAGTGTCCCGCTCCATTAACAACGCCAAGACCATTATTTGACTTCCCCCAAATTACTGCTCCACAGCTGCTGGCGCAACACGGCGCCATATTTGGCTCTCACCGTCGATATTGAGCATCATCTTCCACATGGCGGGGCGCACGGATTGGTGAAAGCCGAACCACACCTCCCTTCCTCCACCAAGGGGGTGATCGTAGCCTTCTGGGGCTGAGAAGAAGGAGCGGCCAACTGGTGTGTACCTACAGGACGGGAAATGTTGATTATTACTTTATCTGGAAAATTGTTTTCCGCATTGGCCTACACAGATTTAGACCACATTTGTAGGCTATTATCCACTTCTTGTTCATATCAACAAGGTTATATAACGAATTTCTTTGAATTGCCGCCGGGGCGCAAATTAATTTAAAACCTCTTCTCACTCCGGCACTTACCAAAGGCATGCGGTAAAATTAGGCCTGCGCTTATAAATGTGAGTGTGATGTAAGGATACCATCATGAAAAGCACATTTAATAAAAAAAAACGTTATTATGGTCTTACCTTTACTTATAAATTAAGTCCATGCGCAGCTCCTTCTGATCAAAAGCATCGATAACTTGTTTATAGAAGTCTTCCTTATCTTTCTTCAGTTTTAAAAGTCTCTCTGTCTCAATGGAGATCTTCCTTTATTACCTCCTGCTTCGATTGAAAGTCCAGTTTAGAAAACGGTTTTATTTTAGATATGTAATCCTCCATGTTAAAAGTGCAAGCGAGAGGAAAAAATAAACGATCGCTGCTCACTCTTGCTGCTTGTTGTCACTTCTTCTGCAGCCAAGTAGTCGCAAGAAGGATCGCTAGCGCCGTCTACCACCAGGAGGCAGGACTCATTTAATGACTCGTATTTGACACACGCAGCTACGGTATATTAATAAAACATAGCTGCTTACTGTTCTTTTTAGCATATTCAATAGCTTGGACCTTAAATCCTACTGAATAGCTCTTAATCTTCTTCCCTTTATGCGATTTCAAATGATTAAAATCGGCCTCCTCCATTTTGAAAATGATGACAGGTGAAGTGTCACTCGTGACGTGACGAGTTTGACCCGGCGGAAATTCCAGGCATATGCTAATTATTTTGCGAAATGAGTTTGACCCGGTGGAAATTCTAGACTTGCGCTAATAAAAATAATATTTTGCGAAACGAGTTTTACCCGGCAGTAATTCTGGGCAGGAGCATACTATATACCCGGCGGCAATTCAAGGAAATACGGTAGCTATGTCCTGGCTTTCTGAAAGACGTTATACCCACATTTCCAGCATGCGGAGGCACACCACCAGCAGAAAACATAAAAACATTAAACTCAGCAACTGCAGTTGACAATAAAAAGTTGTTCTCGCAAGTGTTGGATAAGAATTTAAAGCATAACCAAGCATGCATGACTATAGCTCTTGTCTCAAAGTACTGTCACTTCACACTGTGACTTATTTGGGGGTTTTGGTGTCTTCCTGTGTGTAGTGTTTTACTTCTTGTCTTCTGCTGCTATTTTGTCTTGCGTTCTTATTTTGGTGGCTATTAGTTTAGTTTAGTCTTTATTTGAAGGGACAATGCACAGAATCATTAAGCTCAAAGACAGATATGTTCTGTACCAGATTATAGCTAAATAGCTCATTTCCATCTGCAGTCCCTGGCTACCTAAATTAAAGGGATACAAAAATCATGCAATAAAATAATGATAATGAAATCATACTATAGCATGTAATCAAATTAAGAAAAGTCATAAAATGCCCTTTCATGGACACATACCTAATATACAATACAACCACACCTCATTTGCATCACCACACAAAGTCAATACATGCTCTTGTTCACATCTGTCATCATTTGTAAAAACAACCATGCTTTTAGCAGACACACCTCACAATTTTACAATTCCCTGTTTTTTTGGTATTTTCCTGTGGCAGTTTCATGGCTTCCTTGAGGACTATTCCCCACACCTGCTTTGTTTTAGCAATCAAGACTATTTCAGTTGTAGCTATCCTTCTTTGTGTGGACATTGTTGATTGTCATGTCATGTTCGGATGTACTTTGTGGACGCCGTCTGCTCCACACGCTGTAAGTCTTTGCTGTTGTCCAGCATTCTGTTTTTGTTTACTTTGCAACCAGTTCAGTCTTAATTTTGTTCTGCATAGACTTTCCTACGCTTCAATTCTTAGCGGCACTCGCCATTTGTTAATTTTTGGTTTAAGCATTAGACACCTTTTTATCTGCACACTGCCTCTCACTGTTCCCGACATCTACAAAGCAAATAGCTACCGGCTGCCACCTACTTGTATGGAAGAGTATTACACGGTTACTCTGCCGTGCTCTAGACTGCACAGACACTCAACAACGGCACATTTACAGATTATTATTGCTGGTTTGCAAAAAATATTTTTAACCCAAATAGGCGAAATTACATATTCTCCCACCACACACCAGACTGTATCTCACGGCACACTACCGCGGCACAGTAGTTGAAAAACACTGTGTTATAGTATTAGAGATTACACAGACATGTGAACACCCTTTGAGGACAAAAAAAAAAGGAAAGGAACATTGATTAGAAAACATTTCTAAAACGAAGACAACATTTCCTGCAATTGTGTGCATTTCTACACTATATTTTACTTTTAGATGTATTCTCATCTACAAACCTCTCAACTTCAAATTTGTTTAATTTGGTCCGCCAAAAAGTGGCTTCCAAATGTAATACATAGTCATACTGACCTTTTAAACTCACCACTTCTATTTTAGTCGAATCATTTACAAAAGGTAAACATGCTATAAAAAGTACTTAACAAATAAAGTTTGACTGATAGGCTATGAGCTACTGGGAGCTATCAGCTAAATAACAGCTGAGCACACACTAGCACACAAGCTAGACATACGGAATAATCAGCACATTTGCCAAAATAAACAACTGTTGTATCATTAAAGTTGCATATCCAGTTACACATTCAAAGTCTCCAAAGCAGAAGCATATTAAAAAGTATCCAGTAACAAACGTGTCCGCGTCATTCAACTTACTGCCTCATGAGCTTAACTTAAAGGCCTACTGAAAGCCACTACTAGCGACCACACAGTCTGATAGTTTATATATCAATGATGAAATATTAACATTGCAACACATGCCAATACAGCAATAGTTTACTAAATTGCATTTTTAAATTTCGCGACGAAGTATCCTGCTGAAAACGTTGTGGTATGATGACGCGTGCGCGTGACGTCACGGATTGTAAAGGATATTTTGTTCCAGGATCGTTCCCAGCTATTAAGTCGTCTGTTTTCATCGCAAAATTCCACAGTATTCTCGACATCTGTGTTGCTGAATCTTTCGCAATTTGTTCAATGAACAATGGAGACATCAAAGAAGAAAGCTGTAGGTGGGAAGCGGTGTATTGCGGCCGGCTTTAGCGACACAAACACAGCCGGTGTTTCATTGTTTACATTCCTGAAAGATGACAGTCAAGCCTTACTATGGAACAGAGAGGTCAAGCGAACACGCTTGGATTGGACCACACACACACACAAAGTACAGTGTATTATGCAGCGATCATTTCGAAAGATCGTGTTTTGAAGAGGGTCCCTTGCGAAGGGCACAGATGGGCATCGCCACCACCCCTCGAGTGGTGCTGAAGAAAGGTGCGGGGCCGACCTTCCGGTTGTACAGGTACGACTATATAATCTCACTAAAACACTAGTAACACAATAAGCAGATAAGGGATTTTCCAGAATTATCCTCGTAAATTTGTCTAATAACATCTGAATTGCTCCCACTGCCCTAGTCTTTTTTTTTTTCCTAGTCCTTCACTCTCACTTTCCTCATCCACGAATCTTTCATCCTCGCTCAAATTAATGGGGAAATCGTCGCTTTTTCGGTCTGAATCGCTCTCGCTGCTGGTGGTCATGATTGTAAACAATGTTCAGATGTGAGGAGCTCCACAACCCGTGACGTCACGCGCATATTGTCTGCTACTTCCGGTACAGGCAAGGCTTTTTTTATTAGCGCCCAAAAGTTGCAAAATGTATCGTCGATGTTCTCTACTAAATCCTTTCAGCAAAAATATTTCAATATTGCGAAATGATCAAGTATGACACATAGAATGGAACTGCTCTCCGCGTTTAAATAAGAAAATCTCATTTCAGTAGGCCTTAATACATTGTTGTCATCACTTGGTGTCACCAAAAATAATTACCACACCACTTAAACCTAAAAGACAGCATAAGACCATTCTATAACCAGGTTAGTGTTTCTCATAGCTACCATTGTACTCCGTTTGACTCATTTCACTTGATCTACAATAAGTATTTATGATCCCTGCTGATATCGGCTCAATATTCGTATCGTATCGGAAGTGAAAAAATTTGGGACACCCTTGACGCTCAAACGATCATTGACAGAACGCTTCCAATACTAACTATTTTTTTTTTTTAATTTTCCTCTCCTGAAGGAATCAATAAAGTACTATCTATCTATCTAACTAGTTGGCTAACGAGATGCCATCTTTCATTGTAATTAGTACAAAATATAGGAACTTGTTTTCTATTTGAGTTTATTGCTTAAAATTGCTGTGTTTGGCTGGCGGCCCGTTGGCACATTTTTTACTTTGGCCCCGGCACTATAATTACAGCTGGTTCCAAACTGACAGTGCTTGGATTGTAATCATCCAAATATGATTAGCAGCAAAGTAGAGAGCCGTCAACTTTGTGGCTGGGTGAGTGAACGCAGGCACAAAAATTGAGCTGGCTAGATGATGCTAAGTATGCAAACTAGCGAGCTTGTTTCGGTGCCCCTGATCATAAAAGTGAGTTAAAAAAAAAAAAAAAAAAAAAAAAAGAGTAAAAGTGAGCACTTACGGCTGAGGCCAGCGTTGAACAAATTTGGTTTACATTGTTTTTTTATTTCATTTAAAAAACAGAAAGGGATATTTTGATGCGTAAAATAATGTTTATTGTGTGCATTTAAGTATAGTACGTGCCTGTACACCAGGGGTGTCCAAAGTGCGGCCCTCTGCTAATCATTTACCGGGCTGCCACACATTCTGCAAAAATTGCTAAATTGATAGTATTGCAAAAATAAAAAATAAACATTTTAAAAAAGTGGAATGAAGTGTAATCCAATGAGAAAAAGTGGCAATGTTAACACAAAGCTGCCATGCAGGCATTTTTTTTGTTCCTTTTGTCTTTATTTTATTTTTTTCCTTTGCTCAAAAAAAAAAGGACAAAAAAAAATCTATGTTATAATGAATTATTATTTAAAAATTATCACTTTAAAATGTTTTATGTGGGAAAAAATGGCATATGTTGTGTGGTTGCCATATAAAAACATCAAAGTTTTGACAAAAGAGGATAAAGCAAACAAAATAATAGTTCAAACTTAAAATCGACAGATATATCGGAATTGATCTTGAAATTGAAGTGTTAAAAGTAAAAAAAAAAATATTAGGATCTCAAATATATTTAGTAGGATTTTATTCAACTTTTCACTGTGATTACTCAAAAATATTAAATAATTAAAATCAATGGTGTCCTACATTATTGATCTTTGAGGGCTTTAATTGCTAAATAAAGGAACTCTCCTGAAGGAATCAATAAAGTACTATCTATCTAAATACTGCAATACTGCATATTTCAGTTTTACTATAAAAAAAGCATAAAAACTGATTTTTTTTTTACTTTATATCAACCTCGAGTTGATAGAGACTTACTGTAAGCATGAAATAAAAAATAATAATAATTTGACTTATTTTTAACATTTTAGTGACTGAGACCCTCTGTGCTCCCTAGGAGCCCTAAGGATTAAAAAAAATCCATATAATTTGTTATGGTTTGAAAATGAAAAATGCGGCCCTCTGTGGAAAAAGTTTGGACACCCCTGCTGTACACTAATACCTATTTCCTTTTGTCACCCATCATAAAAAGCTAAAATGTGGATTTTTTGGTCAGATAACTTAGTACAGTGAAGTAAAGACTTACTTTGGATTGCTTTTAGCATCTTTAATATACAAAATGTATCAAAGGGAACAATTTTTCATAAAGGTGGTTGTTTGTTTTTGTTGTTGTTTATAGAGTATGTCATGGTCAGTTTCAAATCATACATGTAGTACATAATATACATACAGTACATGTCTCCAGAAAACAGTCTTGTGCTCAATAGCAATATTACTATTTCACAAAAAAAAGGAAATGTAATTAAATTAAGAAAATTACATTATATTAAACATATCTCAAAGGGGAAATGAGATGAAGTATAAACTTTTTGAATTCCCCCCACGCCTTTTATTTTTTTACATAGTTAATTTGAACCAGTTTCCTCTGAACCACATTGATCACATTCATTAACTGGATTTGCCCGGAACAATGTGCTTACAATAACCTCAATATATATCAGAAAGTCATTCATACTCACATTCAAAACAAGCCTAAACCTCACTATAACCAACCATTTTCTCAAAAGTTTGAACAGTGTTTGAGCTCATGACTCAGGCTGGTCCATATTTTCAGCCCACAGACTGAGACACAAAAACTTGTGCCAAAGTACTAAAGCGTGTTTATATTTTTCCCTTCCTCTTAGGTTGTACCCCACGTCTCTTTCTATGAATAAACTTTGAATATTTGCAGGCAGTTGATAAATTCTTGCTTTAATCATGATAAGCCTTGTCAAAAATTCTACTAAATCAGGACATTTTAACAGTTTTGACCTTAAAAATAAGCTATTAGTGTGCTCCTTGAACCCCACAATATGGATCATTCTAATTGCCCGTTTTTGTAAGGTTGTATGTTGGTTTTATAATAATTTCTCCAAACTTCTGCACAGTAACTTAAGTAAGAATGAATGAGTGAATAGCACAGTTCTTCATACAGCAGCACGTTCCTGTTAAAGTACGGCAGGGGTGCCCACACTTTTTCTGCAAATCGAGGGAATCTACCTCAGTCATATATATCCTTTATGTTTATTTATTTATGAAAGACACGTTTTTGTCAACAAGTTAAATGTGTTTAATGATAATACAAGCATGTGTAACACATATAGATCTATTTTCTTTCATGGAGACAAGAATATAAGTTGGTGTATTACCTGATTCTGATGACTTGCATTGATTGGAATCAGACAATAGTGATGATAACGCCCACATTTTTGAATAGAGGAGAAAAAAGTCCTCCTTTCTTTACAATACCACATGGAAGTGGTTGGTTTTTGGCATCTTATTTATCCAGCTTCCATACACATTACAAGAAAAACATTGGCGGCAAATTCCGTAGCTTGCTTGATTGACATTCACGGCACCCGAAGGTCTTGTGAGATGACGCTGGCTGCTGCGAGATCTTTATTAAGAAAAAATGACAGAGAGAAAGGCGAGAAACACTTTTTATTTCAACAGACTCTCGCACCGTACCTTCCGTCAAAACTCTAAAGGCCGACTGCACATTTCCTATCTTCACAATAAAAGCCCTGCTTCATGCTGCCTGCGCTAACAAAATAAGAGTCTCGGAAAGCTGGCGTGCAAAAGCGATCACTTGGAAAGCTGGCGTGCACAAGCGATCTCTTATTTTGTTAGCGCAGGCAGCATGAAGCAGGGCTTTTATTGTGAAGATAGGAAATGTGCAGTCGGCCTTTACGGTTTTGACGGAAGTTACGGCGCGAAAGTCTGTTGAAATAAAAAGTCCTCTCGGTAATTTTTTCTTAATAAAGATCTTGCAGCAGCCAGCGTCATCTCACAAGACCTTCGGGTGCCGTGAATGTCAATCAAGTGAAGATTGATGATCGCTCATTTTTAGGTCTATTTTTTTCAAAACCTGGCTGGCGATCGACTGACACACCCTCCGCGGTCGACCGGTAGCTCGCGATCGACGTAATGGGCACCCCTGTAGTGCGGCATAAACATCAGCTTTACAGACATTTAAAGTCTTGGTGTTGTTTACTGGCATCATATTGCAGTCTACACCTATCTCTTATGTATGACTGCCATCTGCTGGTTACACTTATTACACCATGTAGCAAATAAAATTGCTTCGAGGTCGGTAAGCACAACCAGAATTACTCCGTAAATTAGGCGCAGCGGGTTATAAGGCGTACCGTCGAGTTTTAAGAAAGGATTTTAAGTGTACCTTATAGTCCGAAAAATACGGTATTCATGAATTATACATTTTTGAGATTTTATCAACATTGGAAATTTGTGCCAAAGTCCATTAAAAAAGGTAACACCTAATTTGATAATGACCCCAAAATGTTTACAGTTTAATTGCATGAGAGATATGAGGGCGCACTGCAAAAACTGAAATCTAAGTAAGATTAAATCACTCAAATTAGGGTGATATTTGCTTATTTTCTGTCTAATAAGATCATTCTTCTCCCTAAGCAGATGTTATGTTAGAGACTTTTACTTGTTTTAAGGGTTTTGGTCCTAAATGATCTCATTAAGATCTTACAATGTGATGACGTATATTGAGTAAAACATGCGTGAAACTAGAAAGCTGTGCCATCAACACTCACGAGTATAAAACTACTTTTTTAAAGTAATCATTTCTTACTTCAAGCATGAAAAAAAAATCATGATGCCGAGTGTATATTATTAAGTCAAAATAATGGTACTACCATTTACTTCATTTAAGAATATTTTTCAACATATTGAGCAAAAGGGTGTCATTTTTTCAACCAAGAAAAGTGCACTTGTTATTAGTGAGAATATACTTATTTGAAGCTATTTTTGGGTTCATTGAGGTTAGCTAATTTGACTTGTTTTGGAAAATGTTCTTGTTCTATTGGCAGATAATTTTGCTTAGTTCAAATAAAATACCCCTCATTTTTGTTTGTTTTTTTCTTGTTTTTGAAGACTGACTTTTTGCACTGGCTGGTCCATCAGGCTCTTATTATTCTGCATTGTGGCATCTGGGTGCAAAGGCCGTACATTTCCAATGTTTCAATGTGTCAGTGTGATAGCCAGCCGGCTGTAAACAAAACCAAATAAAAGATAAGAAACAGTCGCGTTTTGATAACGCTTTTAAAAGATGTTTTTTTTTTTATTGAAGCAGCAGTAATATTTATGGTCCAGCTTTTGTCGCAGCAAAAGAAAGTGATATATAAGATAGAAGATGGCCTGGCTGGACCCACCGAGATCCCTTTTAAGCCGGGTTTGATTTCCGCTGGGAAGGCAGGGTTGATATTGATCCCAAGCAGATAAGCAGTATTTACTACATGTGTGACAGGGATTTTGTTCCCTTTTTTCAATCTGTCATCTGACGATGAAGCTGGCAGAAACAGGCACAAAAGACAGTACATTTTGCCCTGAGTTCTATGACACTGGCATTGTTGACTCAATGAAATTGTGTCAAAAAGCGTGACTTTAAGGAAGGGGGAAAAAAAAAGGCAGACTCACTTCATGGATGGCAGGTGTCTCAGCACCACGTCTACAGCATGCACAGGGTTGGTGCTGATGGGCTTGTCTAGTTCCAGGGGCTCGGCCACGCTGCGGCCAGTCAGCACCTCGTGGAGCATGTGCCAGCTGACCAGGGACACGAACTTGATGGAAACTTTGAAGGGTCGGTCTTTGCCCCCCTCACCTGGCAGAGTGACATCCAGGTCCACCTGAGGGGGACGGCAAAAAGGAATCAGAGGTCGGACTTTATCGAGTTTAGTTCCAAAAACTAGTGTGTTAACATTAGATTCCTGTAAACACGCATAACTTGCCATAACTGTTGGTAATCAGCATCATCTGCAGTGGACATGTGCTTTTGGTGACCATATTTCCTTGAACTGCCGCCGGGTATATAGTACGCGCCTGCCTAGAATTACTGCCAGGTCAAACTCGTTTCGCAAAATAATTAGAGCATGCTTAGCATTACCGCCGGCTCAGGATTAACGCCGGGTCAGACTCGTTTTCGCAAAATATTATTTTTATTAGTGCATGTCTAGAATTTCGGCCGGGTCAAACTCGTTTCGCCAAATAATTAGCATATGCCTAAAATTTCCGCCGGGTCAAACTCGTCACGTCACGAGTGACACTTCCCCTGTCATCATTTTCAAAATAGAAGAGGTTAATTTCAACAATTATAAATCGCATAAAGGGAAGAAGATCAAGAGCTATTCAGTAGGATTTAAGGTCCAAGGTATTGAATATGTTAAAAAGAACAGTAAGCTGCTATGTTTTATTAATATACCGTAGCTGCGTGTATCAAATATGAGTCATTAAATGACTCCCGCCTCCTGGTGGTAGAGGGCGCTAGTGATCCTTCTTGCGTCTGCTCGGCTGCAGAAGAAGTGACAACAAGCAGCAAGAGTGAGCAGCGATCATTTATTTTTTCCTCTCGCTTGCACTCTTAACATGGAGGATTACATATCTAAAATAGTTTTCTAAACTGGACTTTCAATCGAAGCAGGAGGTAATAAAGGAAGATCTCCATCGAGACAGAGAGACTTTTAAAACTGAAGAAAGATAAGGAAGACTTCTATAAAGAAGTTATTGATGCGTTTGATCAGAAGGAGCTGCGCTTGGACTTCATTTATAAGTAAAGGTAAGACCATAATAAAGTTTTTTTTATTAAATGTGCTTTTCATGATGGTATCCTTACATCACACTCAAATTTATAAGCGCAGGCCTAAATTTACCGCATGCCTTTGGTAAACGCCGTAGTGAGAAGAAGTTTTTAAATAATTAGCGCATACTTGCCTTTACTGCATGCCTTTGGTAAACGCCGGAGCGAGAAGAGGTTTTAAATTAATTAGCGCCCCGGCGGCAATTCAAGGAAATACGGTATTTCAGTTTCCTATTTCAGCAAAAATATATCCTCTTATGCAAAACACAAATGTTCACTGCAGAGGACACTGTTTGTCAGGAGGACATAAAGGATCTGTGACTAAAGTTTCTGCAGTATGTTTATTTTTAAAGCAGATCATTCCTGTCATATGGACAATCTTTGATTTGATGAATTAAACCAAAGATGACATTTTATTAAGGATCTTTGATTTGCGTTACTGCAGCATGACCATAAAAACAGCAAGCGCTGGTCATACAACTTTTTCACTTCCGATACATCACCAATATTGGAGCCTTGAGTATTGTCTTATACGGATATTGATCCGATATGGTATCACCAGAAATAAATACATACTTGTATTATTTTGTAGTGTGCGATGTTGAGATAAACGTGATGAAGTGAAATTACTCAGGGAACAATGGTTGGGAGGGATGTATATCGTTCGGATTTTATCCACACTGAAACCAATATTGATATTCCTTAGAGCAAGGGTCGGCCAGCCCTATTTTGAGGAGTAAAGATTGTTGTGTTATAAACTTTTGTCTGGTGTTGCTTCCTTATTTGTGAATAATACACGCTGATTTTCGATGCATCGCCGTGGCAACTGAAGTAAATGTGACTGTGTGCCATAATTACTACGGTCAACCGGATAAAACAAAATACCGATCGCCATATCATTTGTCCAGAATCTTAACGGTCCAGAATGGTATACATCCCTAAAAGGTAGGTATAAAAAACACTAACCTATTCCTGGTTTACTGTCTGCAAAGGGACTTATACTATCTTTAAATTGAAGTGGAGTAATAATCGTTTGGCCAAAATATTCAAGTTAGCTCATAATGCAGTAATTTGAAAGGTACAGACACGTTTGTTACTGAATACTTTCTAAAAGGCTTCTAACTTTGACTTTATATCACTAAGTAATATGCAACAATAATAAAATAGAATAAAATAGACTTTATTGTCATGATATTTGCAAATAACGAGATTAAGGACTCCAACTTAAGGTGCGGTAGTGGAAACAAATATGGGATAAAAATAAATTACACAAGAAGTAATAAAGATGAAAAATAAGAATTGAAATGAACAGACTACTATCCAATAAAAATAATAAGCAATATTGTACAATATAGAAAACAATATACAAAATACAGTACAATATACAGAACAAGACAAGAGTACCGGATTAATAACAATCAGTGTCGTATGTATTGAACTCGAAGGGTAATATTGCACAGTAGGGTATTAGGGTAGGATATTGTATAGGGGTGAATTATTTATTTTAAGTTTGAGTTCAAGGTTAGGGTTAGTAATCATTTGATACAGGTTTGTATTGACAAATTAATATTGTTCAATTTATGTGGTACGTCTGGTTTGTTTGCTCAGAGGCCGTGTAGCTGTTCCCATCATGTTTACCTTTTGTAAATGATTTCACTAAAACACAAGTAATGACCAACCTTGTGTGCTTCTGGGCAGACATTTAGATGTTAACTGGCTGTATTTGCACAAGTAAAGGTGCCGTATTAAAGAGTTTGTACAGGACATTTTACATGCAAGCCGATATAATCCCCTACTTGTTTTTCCTGATATCAATATCAGATCGGGACAGCACTACTTGTCATCCATCCATTCTTTATCTACTGCTTGTCCCTCTCTGGGCCACGGACGGCCTGGAGCCAATCCCATGTAAAGGATTTTTGACAAGCATAAACATCCTTCTGTTTAAATGTATGACTGTTTGATGAAATGAAAGAGAACATGGTAAAAGACATTTAGACTACCGTATTTCCTTGAAGTGGCGCCGGGGCGCTAATTATTTTGGACCTCTTCTCACTCCGGCGTTTACCAAAGGCATGCAGTAAATATTGGCCTGCGCTTATACATTTGAGTGTGATGTAAGGATACCATTATGAAAAGCACATTTAATAAAAAAAACGTTATTATAGTCTTACCTTTACGTATAAATGAAGTCCATGCGCAGCTCCTTCTAATCAAAAGCATCAATAACTTGTTTATAGAAGTCTTCCTTATCTTTCTTCAGTTTTAAAAGTCTATCTCTCTCGTTGGAGATCTTCCTTTATTACCTCCTGCTTCGATTGAAAGTCCAGTTTAGAAAACTGTTTTATTTTAGATATGTAATCCTCCATGTTAAAAGTGCAAGTGCAATAAACGATCGCTGCTCACTCTTGCTGCTTGTTGTCACTTCTTCTGCAGACGAGTAGTCACAAGAAGGATCACTAGCGCCCTCCACCACCAGGAGGCGGGAGTCATTTAATGACTTATATTTGACACACGCAGCTATGGTATATTAATAAAACATAGCTGCTTACTGTTCTTTTTAGCATATTCAATAGCTTGGACCTTAAATCCTACTGAATAGCTCTTAATCTTCTTCCCTTTATGCGATTTCAAATGATTGAAATCAGCCTCCTCCATTTTGAAAATGATGACAGGTGAAGTGTCACTCGTGACGTGACGAGTTTGACGCGGCAGAAATTCTAGGCATATGCTAATTATTTGGCGAAACGAGTCTGACCCGGCGGAAATTCTAGACATGCGCTAACATAAATAATATAATGCGAAACAAGTTTGAACCGGCGTTAATCTTGAGCCGGTGGTAATGCTAAGCATGCGCTAATTATTTTGCGAAACGACTTTGACCCGGCAGTAATTGTAGGCAGGCGCTTACTATATACCTGGCGGCAATTCAAGGAAATACGGCATACTCAGTGTAGATGTAGATATAGTACTCCATCTTACCCCTGTAGGTGCCACAGGCAGAGGGTTGGCTGTGTACAGACTCCTCTTGCCATCGTAGACCGGCCTGCGATCCCCAAAGATGGTCACCTTAAAGTGCTGCACCATGGAGTCCACCACCTCTCTGTAACAGACAACCAAGCGCATTGAAATCAGCCAATAAAACAAAACAGGGATATTTTTGGGGAGTTGCACGCTACCTGTTAACTCGTCGAGGGCATTTGTCAGGCTTGATGTCCACCTCGTAAAGGTAGACATCCATCTTGGGGATCTCCACCTGGAAGCAATTGGCCAGCAGCTTGATGGGCTTGCCCATGGTGCCATAGCCAGGCCGCCGAGGCATGGCGAACAGGGACTGGGCCCCAACGGCTCCTGGGGAGAGGGGAAGAGAAGGTAAGCTGTAACCAAAATGTATGGGAAGCATCAAAAGGTTACAGCGCATGGTAATATTTAGGAAGTCACTCATCAAAACTGACAGGCACATTGTAATACATTTGTACAAACCCCGTTTCCATATGAGTTGGGAAATTGTGTTAGATGTAAATATAAACAGAATACAATGATTTGCAAATCCTCTTCAACCCATATTCAGTTGAATATGCTACAAAGACAACATATTTGATGTTCAAACTGACAAACATTTTTTTTTTGCAAATAATCATTAACATTAGAATTTGATGCCAGCAACACGTGACAAAGAAGTGGGGAAAGGTGGCAATAAATACTGATAAAGTTGAGGAATGCTCAACAAACACTTATTTGGAACATCTCACAGGTGTGCAGGCTAATTGGGAACAGGTGGGTGCCATGATTGGGCATAAAAACAGCTTCCCAAAAAATGCTCAGTCTTTCACAAGAAAGGATGGGGCGAGGTACACCCCTTTGTCCACAACTGCGTGAGCAAATAGTCAAACAGTTTAAGAACAACGTTTCTCAAAGTGCAATTGCAAGAAATTTAGGGATTTCAACATCTACGCTCCATAATATCATCAAAAGGTTCAGAGAATCTGGAGAAATCACTACACAAAACCGGCACGGCCGGAAACCAACATTGAATGCACGTGACCTTGGACCCCTCAGACGGCACTGCATCAAATATCGACATTAATATCTAAAGGATATCACCACATAGGCTCAGGAACACTTCAGAAAACCACGGTCACTAAATACAGTTTGTCGCTACATCTGTAAGTGCAAGTTAAAGGGAGTTGAGGTACAGACCGTGGACTCATTCAAGTACCTCGGGGTTTGGGTGGACAATAAGCTGGACTGGACTGTTAACACGGACCATCAGTACAAGAAAGGACAGATCAGGCTGTACTTCCTCAGGTGACTGCACTCCTTTAACATTTGTAGAAAACTCCTGTGGATGTACTACCAGTCTGTGGTTGCCAGTGTTCTGTTCTACATGGTAGTGTGCTGGGGGGGCAGTACATCTAAGAAGGATCAGGCGGGCCGGTTCTACAATCAGAATGAAACTGGACTCACTGGTGACAGTGGCAGAGAAGAGGACTGTTGACAAACTAGTGAGCATCCTGGATGATGCCAGTCACCCTCTGCATAGCTTTATCTGTAGCCAGAGGAGCCTGTTCAGTTCTAGACTGCTTCATCCCAAGTGCAGGACTAATAGACTCAAGAACTCCTTTGTCCCACACGCCATTAGACTGTACAACTCCTCTCTGGGACGGGGGGCGGGGAGTATTAGGATGACAGGGGATGCAAAACATTAACAGTACAATACGTTGTCATAACATGGTCACTACTGCCTACTTTGTCTTGTTATATTCTTATTTTACTGTTATATTGTTATTCCCATTGTTTTTATTCTTTTTGTAATATTTGTCAATTTTGTTTCCTTTTAAAACCCCATGATTTACTTTTTTTTTTTAATTGATCTCAACTCTGTACACTGGTGCTGGAATTTTAATTTTCCTGAAGGAACTCTCCTGAAGGAATCAATAAAGTACTATCTATCCATCTATCTATCTTAAAGGGCCTAGGCTAAGACCGATTTTTTAATTTTATTTTAATCTTCTATTTTTTTTCTTCACCCCCCACCCCCCTTGTTTACCTGTATGTCATCTTTTTTGTAAGGGGCGCTGGAAGCCGGCAGACCCGTCAGCGATCCTGTTCTGTCTCCCTGTAATGTTTGTCTGATCTTGAATGGGATTGTGCTGAAAATTGTAATTTTCCTGAAGGAACTCTCCTGACGGAATAAATAAAGTACTATCTATCTATCTATCTAAAGCTCTACTATGCAAAGCAAAAGCCATTTATCAACAACATCCAGAAACGCTGCCGGCTTCTCTGGGCCCGAGATCATCTAAGATGGACTGATGCAGAAGTGGAAAATTGTTCTGTGATCTGACGAGTCCACATTTCAAATTATTTTTGTTGTCCGGACCAAAGGGGAAGCGAACCATCCAGAATGTTATCGACGCAAAGTTCAAAAGCCAGCATGTGTGATGGTATGGGGGTGCATTAGTGCCCAAGGTATGGGTAACTTACACATTGGTGAAGGCACCATTAATGCTGAAAGGTACATACAGGTTTTGGAATAACATATGCTGCCATCTAAGCGCCGTCTTCTTTCATGGAAGCCCCTGCTTATTTCAGCAAGACAATGCCAAACTACATTCGGCACTTGTTACAACAGCGTGGCTTCGTAAAAAAAGAGTGCGGGTATTTTCCTGGCCCACCTGCAGTCCAGACCTGTCTCCCATCGAAAATCTGTGGCGCATTATGAAGCATAAAATATGACAGCGGAGACCCCGGACTGTTGAACAACTGAAGTTCTACATAATGGAACAAGAATGGGAAAAGAATTCCACTTTCAAAGCTTCAACAAATAGTTTTCTCAGTTCCCAAACATTTATTGAGTGTTGTTAAAAGAAAAGGTGATGTAACACAGTGGTGAACATGCCCTTTTCCAACTACTTTGGCACATGTTGCAGCCATGAAATTCTAAGTTATTATTTGCAAAAAAAAAAATGTTTATGAATTTGAACATCAAATATCTTGTCTTTGTAGTGCATTCAATTGAATATGGGTTGAAAAGGATTTGCAAATCGTTGTATTCCGTTTATATTTACATCTAACACAATTTCCCAACTCATATGGAAACGGGGTTTGTATATCATGCTTAAGTTAATGGAGTTTAAGAAAGAAATCAAGGCAGACTACGTTACCAATTTAAGGCTAAGAAGGTTTTTGCAGTATATTTGCTGCTTTGAAATAATGAGTTGCATTTATTAGCAGTTGCTAATGATCAAAATTATTAAGATATACATTCTTGACATATTTCACTGTGTGTAGTGAAGCTACAGCATGTGCACTCAAGAGGCGGCCGGTGGGCAACACCCAGCTCACCAAAATGTTTCATTTGTCCCAGCAAAGCACCCAAATAGGGCAGTAACGATAAACCGTAAGAACAATGACCGCGGTGAAACTCCCCAAAAAACTCCTAACGTTTTGAATTAAAATGATCGAAAAACCGAGATGGAAAACTGCACTTTGATAAACTCACGGACCGACTGGCGCCAGCTTGCTAGTTTGAACGCCAACATGTAAACGAGATACATTACCGTCTTTCCCCTTTAAGAAACTACATACCTCAATCTAAACTTTTAAAAAACACATTGTTGTGTGCACATTAAACATACAAGCTGTGCTCTCCTAATTCAAGCGATCTTTCTTTAGAGGAAAAGAGACGCAGGTGCGTTCAAGGACCGCTGAACAGAGTAGGTCACAACGCCCGCCAGACACAATACATAATTTACATGTATTTTATTTGTTACACACTTTTCATTCAAATACATCTTAAAGTGCTACAA
>NC_084621.1:16010432-16060432 GCF_033978795.1 Nerophis ophidion
TCATACATACATACACAAATATATATGCACATACATACACACATATATATACATATAAACACTTGTAATGCATACATATATATATACATATACATAAACTTGTGTAATATGTACGTACATACATACACATACATACACACACGTGCCATGCATACATACCTGCATACCTACATAATCTATTAAGAATCGTTACAAATAATAATCACGATTCATTTGAAAATATTTTTTCTTTTTTTCACACTCCTATTATTTATCCCACTTTGTTTGATAGGACCTACTGAGGATGTCTTGGACATGAGTCAGCTTAACAGACCAACAGCATAACCAAAACAGCCCCAACGTGACATGCAAGTCACACTTGCCACGTCGCACTTGAGAAAACAAATGGGCTTTGACGCCTCTATTTCAAGTTGTGACTCTATTTCTTATTCAGGCCAGTCAATGTGCAACTTGTCCCCCCCCACCCACCCCCCAGCACACACACACAAATCAAGGGCCTGGTGCTTCTTCTGACTTCAGAGTCAAATGTGATTCATCATTGATTTGACTCACATGTGTGGGGGATGTTGAGGCCCCCGCAGAGGGGAAAGTTCCAAAAAAGCAGAGCTTGGCTGAGGTGGGAGCAAGTGATGTGTTTACAGTCACGCTGCCATGTTCTCCTTTGCCCTGGTTCTCCAAACTACTGGGTGACAACTACATTGGGGCCCAGCTGGGTAGACACTCGGGCCTCACTGGGATTAAAAAAAAAAAAAAAAAAAAAAAAAAAAAAAAAAGCGATGGAAGTTTGGAATTCCTGCCACGGTTGTCAGACTCACGCAAAGCTATGTGCATGAAAAGCTTTGTTATGGTAATTCCCTTAAGGCCGTCTGTGAAATTCTTGAGACAGATTTGACACACAAACACATATTCCTTAAAGCCTGCATTAAAGCTACAGGGACACACTTGTCTCGCACAGACAGACTCGTCTTAATCTGCACGTAATTCAATTTCCACACAGATCTAACCCCGGATGGCCCGGATGCAAGCAGTTGTCTGGGTCGCGCAGAAGCTTTCTTCTGAGCCATGATGGTGTCGTTATGTTGCCCCTGAGGAGGAGGATGGAAGGGAGTGGCGGGATTTAGTGGGCAGGCGCTGAGTTTTACAGCTTTTTTTCTTAGAGCTGGTTCCCGTCCAGCGTGAGTCAGACCGCCACACCGCAGGCGGTGGCACATCCGAGCCTGTGGCGACAAGCATACGGGCGGCGACGCGCTTCAAAAAAAAAAGGGGATAAAACATGCTGAAATGATATTAAGGGCCTACTGAAAGCCACTACTACAGACCACGCAGTCTGATAGTTTATATATCAATGATGAGATATTAACATTGCAACACATGCCAATGCAGCTGGGTTAGCTTACTAAATTGCAATTTTAAATTTTGCGACGAAATATCCTGCTGAAATGTCTCGGTATGATGACGCGTGCGCGTGACGTCACGGATTGTCGAGGACATTTTGACCCAGCATCGTTCCCTGTCTGTTTTCATCGCAAAATTCCACAGTATTCTGGACATCTGTGTTGCTGAATCTTTTGCAATTTGTTCAATGGACAATGGAGACGTCAAAGAAGAAAGCTGTAGTTGGGAAGCGGTGTATGGGGCGGCATGGCGTAGTGGGTAGAGCGGCCGTGCCAGAAACCTGAGGGTTGCAGGTTCGCTTCCCACCTATTGACATCCAAATCGCCGCCGTTGTGTCCTTGGGCAGGACACTTCACCCTTTGCCCCCGGTGCCACTCACACTGGTGAATGAATGATGACTGAATGATAGGTGGTGGTCGGAGGGGCCGTAGGCGCAAACTGGCAGCCACGCTTCCGTCAGTCTACCCCAGGGCAGCTGTGGCTACAGATGTAGCCTACCACCACCAGGTGTGAATGAATGATGGGTTCCCACTTCACTGTGAGCGCTTTGAGTATCTAACAATAGAAAAGCGCGATATAAATCTAATCCATTATTATTATTATTATTATTGCGGCCGCCTTTTACCAACATAAACACAGCCGGTGTTTCATAGTTTACATTCCCGAAAGATGACGGTGAAGCTTTACTATGGAACAGAGCGGTCAAGCGAACACGGTTGAATTCGACCACACACACAAAGTACAGTATATTATGCAGCTATCATTTCGAAAGATTGAGTTTCGAAGAGGGTCCCTTGCGAAGGGCAGAGATGGGCATCGCCACCACCCGTCGACTGGTGCTGAAAAAAGGTGCGGGGCCGACCATCAGGTTGTACAGGTACGATCATATAATCTCACTAAAACACTAGTAACATAATAAGCAGATAAAGGATTTACCAGAATTATGCTAGTAAATTTGTCTAATAACATCTGAATAGCTCCCACTGCCCTAGTCTTTTTTTTTCTTTCTAGTCCTTCACTCTCACTTTCATCATCCAGGAATCTTTCATCCTTGCTCAAGTTAATGGGTAAATCATCACTTTCTTGGTGCGAATCGCTCTCTGCGCTGGTGGCCATGAAATTTGTCTAATAACATCTGAATAGCTCCCACTGCCCTAGTCTTTTTTTTTTTCTAGTCCTTCACTCTCACTTTCCTCATCCAGGAATCTTTCATCCTTGCTCAAGTTAATGGGTAAATCATCACTTTCTTGGTCCGAATCGCTCTCTCCGCTCGTGGCCATGATTGTAAACAATGTTCATATGTGAGGAGCTCAACAACCCGTGACGTCAGGCGCACATCGTCTGCTACTTCCGGTACAGGCAAGGCTTTTTTATCGGCACCAAAAGTTGCAAAATTTATCGTCGATGTTCTCTACTAAATCGTTTCAGCAAAAATATGGCAATATCGCGAAATGTTCAAGTATGACACATAGAATGGACCTGCTATCCCCGTTTCAATAAGAAAATATCATTTCAGTAGGTCTTTAAGGCGTCCGTCGTTGACACACGCTGGCCTAATTACTATAATGCTTCTCACAAACGGTACGGACAACATTCCAGGCCATGCTTCACTCGACAAGACCGACTTCTGGTGGTAATCTGACAAGATGCAAACCAGAAACAAAAATAAACAATTTGCTTGGTTCCCGTTTAGATTGCGCCCTGCATTCTTTGGCTTCCTGCAATTACGGGAGACATTCTGCTGCTTGCAGATACTCTATAGACAAAAGTATTGGGACATCTCAGCGTTACACAAACAGAAAATGAAAACGGAAGACCACGTGCAGTTGCACCTGTAATAACTTTCATACTGCCTGTAAGAGTCAGCTAACGTACACTATTCATTCTTTTCATTCTGGAATTGGGACTAAAACCGCCAATTGTGTGGCTTTGGAGGTAGTATCAGGATCCATCGGTTTGTAAGGATATTCTCCAAATTTGGTACCAAGGTGTGATATTTAAAATCAGAGGCTTACTTGGTTTTGCTAAATAACAATAAGAATTATTAGTGATACCCAGAGCCCAAAAAAAGTCTGCGGGCTATAGAGTGTTTTCTATTGGGGCTCCAGTACTGTGGAATGCCCTCCAAGTAACAGTTAGAGATGCTACCTCAGTAGAAGCATTTAAGTCTCATCTTAAAAACTCATTTTTATACTCTGGCCTTTAAATAGACACCCCCCCCCCTCACACACACACACACACCTTTTTTGCTCTGTGTCCCTCTCGTTAACAGGTGACCAAAGATGAGTCGCAAGCTGTTCAAAGTCGGGACCTAGGGTGGACCACTCCTTTGTGCATCAGTTGGGAACATGTCCGCGCTGCGGACTTGTTTCCATTCAGGTTGATCCCCTGCTGGCCCCACTATGGACTGGACTCTCATTACATTATGTTAGATCCACTATGGACTGGACTCTCACACTATTATGTTAGATCCACTATGGACTGGACTCTCACACTATTATGTTAGATCCACTACGGACTGGACTCTCACACTACTATGTTAGATCCACTATGGACTGGACTCTCACACTATTAACTAAATCCACGATGGACTGGACTCTCACGCTATTATGTTAGATCCACTATGGACTGGACTCTCACACTATTATGTTAGATCCACTACGGACTGGACTCTCACACTACTATGTTAGATCCACTATGGACTGGACTCTCACACTATTAACTAAATCCACGATGGACTGGACTCTCACACTAATATGTTAGATCCACTATGGACTGGACTTTCACACTACTATGTTAGATCCACAATGGACTGGACTCTCACACTATTAACTAAATCCACGATGGACTGGACTCTCACACAAATATGTTAGATCCACTATGGACTGGACTCTCACACTCTTAACTAGATCTACGATGGACTGGACTCTTACACTGTGAAGTAAGACTGACAGGTAAAACTCAGGTACTTAGGTAAAACAGAATCCATCCTATTTGAGTTCCACATCAACCTTAAGAAAGTCAGTGACTTCACTATAAAAGTGGGTGACATTGTTATCACCAGGAAAGATGAGATCACCTACCTAGGTTCCATTCTAGAGGCCAATCTTTCCTGTGATAAAATGGCAACCAAGGTAATCAAAAAGGTCAACCAAAGAACGAGATTCCTCTGCAGAATCTCCTCTCTGGTCAACAAAAGCACATTGAAGCTTCTAGCGGGAACTCTCATTCAACCCTTTTTCGATTACGCTTGCACCTCCTGGTACCCCAGCACCTCCAAAACCCTCAAATTTAGACTCCAAACATCCCAGAACAAGCTAGTCGGGTTACTTTTAGACCTCCACCCCAGATCACACCTCACTCCAACCCACTTCTCAAAAGTGGGCTGGTTCTGGGTGGAGAACAGAGTAAAACAACTTGCACTGAGCCTAGTCTATAAAATCCACTACATGTACCGAAGTACATGTTAAACTACTTCCTTAACGTAAATGACCGCCATAACCACAACACCAGGGGGAGCTCCACAAACCACGTTAAACCCAGATTCCGATCTAACAAAGGTCTTAACTCATTCTCTATCTATGCCACATCAATGTGGAATGCACTCCCAACAGGTGTAAAAGTAAGTGGATCTTTATCTTCCTTCAAAACCGCTCTAAAACAAAACCTCCAGGCAACTTCAACCATTTACTAATACCCTCAAATGTATTTCTAATGTACATACTTGTTCTTATGCTATCTGACTCACCATGTTCTCTGCTCACTGTACATATCCTACTAAATAAGACCTATACTGTTTTAATGTCTATTTCTCTGTTGATGCAATTGTTGATGACTGAAGTACTGATATCAACCAAAGCTCCTCATCCCACCCCGCGGATTGTAAATAATGTAAATAATTCAATGTATATACTATGATGATTAACTTGTGTGAGGACTGTATTATGCTGATAGTATATATTTGTAGCATGAATTGATTAACGTGGACCCCGACTTAAACAAGTGGAAAAACTTATCGGGGTGTTACCATTTAGTGGTCAATTGTACGGAATATGTACTGAACTGTGCAATCTACTAATAAAAGTTTCAATCAATCACACCCAATCCGCCCTCCAAATACATACACGCTGCTCACGACTGCACACGTCCACACGAACGCAGGCCCGCACAGTAACACACACACTCACACACACACACACACACAATACAGCTGTTGTGATTGTAATCCACAGAGGCTGGAGCTGTGGGAACAGAGCGAGCGCTCATTGGTGAAGCACAATGGCGTCAGTCACGGCAGGCAGAACATGGACACGCACACTGGCAGAGCAACACAGACGGCTAGCAAGGATAGCTTGTGCTGTCCTTCTCAGCCTCTCAGGGTTGTTTGCTTACGGCGCCCGTGGGAGTCATCGCCGCTCTTCTTGGTTAGTCACAACATCCTGACAAAAACACCAGCAAGGGGAGCGAGGTCGATGAGTAACAGCTTACAAGTGAAACGGCTGCCAGTGATAGATGTGTAAATGCTACTCCCCAAGAGCTTCGCCGCTGTGTGTATTGGCAGCTCGGGGCTTTTGGCTCACGGGCTAGCGCTGTTTAACTTTACTCTCGATAAGTGGGGATGTGCATTCGCAGGATCGAGCAACGTTACAAATGATGGGGATTCTGTCGACCGAAATGGTCCTTGGCGCTCATTCGGTTTCATGTTTCCCCTCAACAAACCATGGCTTTCCTAATAAAACCATTCAAGTAATTCAATTGAATAATTACTCTCAATAAATTATAGGGGTGTAACGGTACACAAAAATGTCGTACCTCGGTTTAGAGGTCACGTTTCGGTTCATTTTTGGTACAGTAACAAAACAACAAAATTTACATTATTTGGTTTTTTATTTACCAAATTTATAAACAATGGCTTTATCCTTCTAACATTGGGAACACTATAATAATTCTGCCCACGTTAATCCACAATAAACTGCTTCAAGTTGTTGCTTGGATTAAATAAAATGACAAAACTTTTCTTCTACATATAAAAAGTGCAACAATAACAGTTTTAAGTCAACTCATCATGCTTAATTTATTACTGCATTTGGGAAGCCTGTAGTTGATTTTTATTATGTAAACGTTATATTTTTGTCAACATGTGATAGCAGGGACCCTGCCATTCAAAACTAGGCTGCTACATTACTAAGGATTCATGTAACTATAGCTGAAAAAATAGTACAATAGCAATAGGAGAGACTATTCATCCCTGAACACCATGGAGTTCAAGTGAAATAACAGACAGACAGGGCTTTACTGCCCCTAACACAGCTACACGCACGCACACCGCAAAATGAGATAACGTTACGCTAAAAGCTAATTAGCCTTCACCTCAAGCCAGGACTGCGAGCGAGCTGAGCTTCAGTTTCAGTTTCTAGGTCAACGGGTTCATAGTGATGTTAGTTGTAGTTGACTGGGAGGTGTTTTTTTTATGATTTGGGGAGAGTACGCTGCCTTATGCTCACCTGCTTAACACATATTTGCTCAACGCTGAAGCTTTGACTACATGCGCTATGAATACGAAATGCTGAATGGATGTTACTATTTTGAATAGGCATTGCTGATTGGGTTTGTATGTTACCCATGGGATGGTTGTGTGGGTGGGACAATGCTGGGTGCTGAGAGAGAGAGGCAGAAGAAGCAAAGCAGCTTGTTAAGACTTCAGCTTAGAAACTCGTTCAGTACACCCCCGTACCGAAACGGTTCAATACAAATACACGTACCGTTACACCCCTAATAAATGAATAAGCTGTAATTAGTTATTTCTTTCAAATGGCTTCATCCGGCCAGGATCTTTAGCTCTCACTGGATCGGTTCACAGCCGAGTGTGAAGCGACTGGGATGAGAATCAGCACCTCCAAGTCAGAGTCCATGGTTCTCGCCCGGGAAAGGGGGGAGGGCCATCTCTCATGTTGGGGAGGAGATCTGGCCCCAAGTAGAGGAGTTCAAGTACCTAACAGTCTTGCTCACGAGTGAGAGAAAAGTGGATGGTGAGATCGACAGGCGGATCGGTGCGGTGTCTTCAGTAATGCAGACGCTGTATCGATCCGTTGTGGTGAAGAAGGAGCTGAGCCAGAAGGCAAAGCTCTCAATTTACTGGTCGATCTACGTTCCCAGCCTTACCTATGGTCATGAGCTTTGGGTTATGACCGAAAGGACAAGATCACGGGTACAAGCAGCTGAGATTAGTTTCCTCCACTGGGTAGCGGGCCTCTCCCTTAGAGATAGTGTGAGAAGATCTGTCATTTGTGAGGAACTCAGAGTAAAGCCACTGCTCCTCCACATGGAGAGGAGCCAGATAAGGTGGTTTAGGCATCTGCTCGGGAGGCCACCCTGACGCCACCCTAGGGAGGTGCTTAGGGCACGTCCGACCGGCAGGAGCCCACGGAGAAGACCAAGGACGCGGGACACGTTGGGAAGACTATGTCTCCCGGCTGGCCTTGGAACGCCTTGGGATCGCCCGGGAGGAGCTGGACCAAGTGGCTGGGGGGAGGGAAGTCTGGGCTTCTCTGCGTAGGCTGCTGCCCCCGCAACCCGACCTCTGACAAGCCGAAGAAAATGGATGGATCGATGGATGGAGTTATTTCTTTCAAATCACAAAATACTTGTAATCTGAGGGCCGCAAGACTTCATTTAATAGAGTGGAGAAGAAAAAGACCAACTCCATTCAACATAGTATGGCAAAGAGGTGGTTAGCATTATGGGTGGCCGGGGGTCCCAGACGGGGTGGGGGTGGTTGTCTATAGTCAGCGGACCGCTAGAATGAAGTGAGCGTTTATGGAGAGGGACTGCAAATGAGCCCGCCCTCAAAAGTGGAACTGTGTGCCAGTTTCCCACTGAGGCAAAGGGAGAGAAATAGAGGCCGGACTAAAAGAAGACAAGAAGGGGGAGGTGGCAGTTACAGACAAAACAAAAAAAGAGCGGGAACCCAGGGTTGACAGAACGGAATGCTAAGAAATTAGATGGGGGTGGGGGGACCTTTTGGACAAATCTTTATTCAAATACAAAACATGCAAAGCCTGTTTTGACTTAGTCTTAGAAAGAAGCTAAGTCATACCAATCCAACTCAAATCCCATCCGGGGGTCAAGTGTAGAGAGCAACAGGTGCCTTGTTTGTTAGCCTTGGCTGCTTTCATCAGGACTAAAAATAACAATCCGTGCAGCTTTTAACAACAAACCGCCTCATGCAAATTTGCTCGGAGGGAATCTGATATTTCAGCGTCCAAAGCGAGAGTCAGTTTGTCATTCAATCTTCCAGTAAATCAACCAAATAGGCCAACTCTCAAACACGTTTGGATCAGATGGAGACGGCCGTTTGATTGCAATCTTTGCAATTATGCAGAAGAAAAAAAACAAACCTCACCGAGAATGTCTTTCCTGACATTTTTGTCACTTGAACACAGATGTGTAATACAGACATGTGAAAAAATAGGACACCCCCTTGGCGTAACTCTACTCCTCGATCACTGCAAACAAAAGTTGAACATTTTTCTAAACATGCTTATTATTTGTCTGATGAACACACCACACTGTTATTCATCCCCAAGTTTGAAGTTAGTCAGTCCTTATGTCAGACTGCCTGACACGTCCCATCAGGGTGTTTAACTCAATCAGCACAACATTTTGTACATGACTTTAGATAGTGTTTATCAACCACTGTGCTGCGGCAGTGTACCGTGAGATATTGTCTGGTGTGCCATGGGAAATTATGCAACTTCACCTAATTAGTCCAAAAAAATCAATCCATCCATTTCCTACCACTTGTCCCTTTTTGGGATAGCAAGGGGTGCTGGAGCCTATCTCAGCTGCATTCGGGCGGGAGGCGGGGTACACCGTGGACAAGTCGCCACCTCATCGCAGGGCCAAATATTTTTTGCAAATCAATAATTATAATAATGTGCCGTTGTCTAGTGCAGTGTTTTTCAACCTTTTTTGGTATTTAAAAGGTATCCATCCATTTTCTACCACTTGTCCTTTTTGGGGTAACGCTTACCGTATCCCTTGAATTGCTGCTGGAGCGCTTATTATTTTAAAACCTTTTCTCAGTCCGGCGCTTACCAAAGGCATGCGGTAAATATAGGCCTGCACTTATAAATTTGAGTGTGATGTAAGGATGCCATCACGAAAAGCACATTTAATAAAAAAACGTTATTATGGTCTTACCTTTACTTATAAATGAAGTCCATGCGCAGCTCCTTCTGATCAAAAGCATCGATAACTTTTTAATAGAAGTCTTCCTTATCTTTCTTCAGTTTTAAAAGTTTCTCTGTCTCGACGGAGATCTTCCTTTTTTACCTCCTGTTTTGATTGAAAGTCCAGTTTAGAAAACTGTTTTATTTTAGATATGTAACACTCCATGTTAAAAGTGCAAGCGAGAGGAAAAAATAAACGATAGCTGCTCACTCTTGCTGCTTGTTGTCACTTCTTCTGCAGCGGAGTAGTCGGAAGAAGGATCACTAGCGCCCTCTACCACCAGGAGGCGGGAGTCATTTGATGACTCAGATTTGACACACGCAGCTACGGTAATTAATAAAACATAGCTGCTTACTGTTCTTTTTAGCATATTCAATAGCTTGAACCTTAAATCCTACTGAATAGCTCTTAATCTTCTTCCCTTTACGCGATTTCAAATGATTGAAATCAGCCTCCTCCTCTCTGAGCTGCAACCTTATCGTGGTAGAGGAGTTTGCGTGTCCCAATGATCCTAGGAGCTATGTTGTCCGGGGGCATAAAGCCCCCTGGTAGGGTCTCCCAAGGCAAACAGGTTCTAGGTGAGGGATCAGACAAAGAGCAGCTCGAAGACCTTTATGAAGAAGAAACATCATGGACCCAGATTTCCCTCGCCCGGACGCGGGTCACCGGGGCCCCCCTCTGGAGCCAGGCCCGGAGGTGGGGCACGATGGCGAGCGCCTGGTGGCCGGGCCTGTTCCCATGGGGCACAGCCCGAAGAGGCAACGTGGGTCCCCCCTCCAATGGGCTCACCACCCATAGCAGGGGCCATAGAGGTCGGGTGCATTGTGAGCTGGGCGACAGCCGAAGGCAGGGCACTTGGCGGTCCGATCCTCGGCTACAGAAGCTAGCTCTTGGGACGTGGAACGTCACGTCACAGCAAGGGCTCTGGAACCACTTCTCTCGAGAGGGATTGGACCCTCTTCCACTCTGGCGTTGCCGGCAGTGAGAGGCGACGGGCTGGGGTGGCAATTCTTGTTTCCCCCCGGCTCAAAGCCTGTACGTTGGAGTTCAACCCGGTGGACGAAAGGGTAGCCTCCCTCCGCCTTCGGGTGGGGGGACGGGTCCTGACTGTTGTTTGTGCTTATGCACCAAACAGCAGTTCAGAGTACCCACCCTTTTTGGGAACGCTCGAGGGAGTACTGGAAAGTGCTCCCCCGGGTGATTCCCTTGTCCTACTGGGAGACTTCAACGCTCACGTTGGCAACGACAGTGAAACCTGGAGAGGCGTGATTGGGAAGAATGGCCGCCCGGATCTGAACCCGAGTGGTGTTTTGTTATTGGACTTTTGTGCTCGTCACAGTTTGTCCATAACAAACACCATGTTCAAACATAAGGGTGTCCATATGTGCACTTGGCACCAGGACACCCTAGGCCGCAGTTCCATGATCGACTTTGTAGTTGTGTCATCGGATTTGCGGCCTCATGTTATGGACACTCGGGTGAAGAGAGGGGCGGAGCTTTCTACCGATCACCACCTGGTGGTGAGTTGGCTGCGATGGTGGGGGAGGATGCCGGACAGACCTGGGAGGCCCAAACGCATTGTGAGGGTCTGCTGGGAACGTCTGGCAGAGTCTCCTGTCAGACAAAGTTTCAATTCCCACCTCCGGAAGAACTTTGAACATGTCACGAGGGAGGTGCTTGACATTGAGTCCGAGTGGACCATGTTCCGCACCTCTATTGTCGAGGCGGCAGATCGGAGCTGTGGCCGCAAGGTAGTTGGTGCCTGTCGGGGCGGCAATCCTAAAACCCCTTGGTGGACACCAGCGGTGAGGGATGCCGTCAAGCTGAAGAAGGAGTCCTATCGGGTCCTTTTGGCTCATAGGACTCCGGAGGCAGTGGACAGGTACCGACAGGCCAAGCGGTGTGCAGCTTCAGCGGTCGCGGAGGCAAAAACTCGGACATGGGAAGAGTTCGGGGAAGCCATGGAAAACGACTTCCGGACGGCTTCGAAGCGATTCTGGACCACCGTCCGCCGCCTCAGGAAGGGGAAGCAGTGCACTATCAACACCGTGTATGGATGTTGTGGATAGGTGGAAGGAATACTTCGAAGACCTCCTCAATCCCACCAACACGTCTTCCTATGAGGAAGCAGTGCCTGGGGAAACTGTGGTGGTCTCTCCTATTTCTGGGGCTGAGGTTGCTGAGGTAGTTAAAAAGCTCCTCGGTGGCAAGGCCCCAGGGGTGGACGAGATCCGCCCGGAGTTCCTTAAGGCTCTGGATGCTGTGGGGCTGTCTTGGTTGACAAGACTTTGCAGCATCGCGTGGACATCGGGGGCGGTACCTCTGGATTGGCAGACCGGGGTGGTGGTTCCTCTCTTTAAGAAGGGGGACCGGAGGGTGTGTTCCAACTATCGTGGGATCACACTCCTCAGCCTTCCCGGTAAGGTTTATTCAGGTGTACTGGAGAGGAGGCTACGTCGGATAGTCGAACCTCGGATTCAGGAGGAACAGTGTGGTTTTCGTCCTGGTCGTGGAACTGTGGACCAGCTCTATACTCTCGGCAGGGTTCTTGAGGGTGCATGGGAGTTTGCCCAACCAGTCTACATGTGCTTTGTGGACTTGGAGAAGGCATTCGACCGTGTCCCTCGGGAAGTCCTGTGGGGAGTGCTCAGAGAGTATGGGGTATCGGACTGTCTTATTGTGGCGGTCCGTTCCCTGTACGATCAGTGCCAGAGCTTGGTCCGCATTGCCGGCAGTAAGTCGAACACATTTCCAGTGAGGGTTGGACTCCGCCAAGGCTGTCCTTTGTCACCGATTCTGTTCATAACTTTTATGGACAGAATTTCTAGGCGCAGTCAAGGCGTTGAGGGGTTCCGGTTTGGTAACCGCAGGATTAGGTCTCTGCTTTTTGCAGATGATGTGGTCCTGATGGCTTCATCTGACCGGGATCTTCAGCTCTCGCTGGATCGTTTCGCAGCCGAGTGTGAAGCGACCGGAATGAGAATCAGCACCTCCAAGTCCGAGTCCATGGTTCTCGCCCGGAAAAGGGTGTAGTGCCATCTCCGGGTTGGGGAGGAGACCCTGCCCCAAGTGGAGGAGTTCAAGTACCTAGGAGTCTTGTTCACGAGTGAGGGAAGAGTGGATCGTGAGATCGGCAGGCGGATCGGTGCGGCGTCTTCAGTAATGCGGACGTTGTACCGGTCCGTTGTGGTGAAGAAGGAGCTGAGCCGGAAGGTAAAGCTCTCAATTTACCGGTCAATCTACGTTCCCATCCTCACCTATGGTCATGAGCTTTGGGTCATGACCGAAAGGATAAGATCACGGGTACAAGCGGCCGAAATGAGTTTCCTCCGCCGTGTGGCGGGGCTCTCCCTTAGAGATAGGGTGAGAAGCTCTGCCATCCGGGAGGAACTCAAAGTAAAGCCGCTGCTCCTTCACATCGAGAGGAGCCAGATGAGGTGGTTTGGGCATCTGGTCAGGATGCCACCCGAACGCCTCCCTAGGGAGGTGTTTAGGGCACGTCCAACCGGTAGGAGGCCACGGGGAAGACCCAGGACACGTTGGGAAGACTATGTCTCCCGGCTGGCCTGGGAACGCCTCGGGATCCCCCGGGAAGAGCTAGACGAAGTGGCTGGGGAGAGGGAAGTCTGGGTTTACCTGCTTAGGCTGTTGCCCCCGCGACCCGACCTCGGATAAGCGGAAGATGATGGATGGATGATGGATGGAAATCAGCCTCCTCCATATTGACAGGGGAAGTGTCACTCGTGACGTGACGAGTTTGACCCGGCGGAAATTCTAGGCTTATGCTAAATATTTTGCGGAACGAGTTTGACCCGGCGGAAATTCTAGACATGCGCAAATAAAAATAATATTTTGCGAAATGAGTTTGACCCGGCGTTAATCATGAGCTGGCGGTAATGCTAAGCATGTGCTAATCATTTTGCGAAACGAGTTTGACCCGGCAGTAATTCTAGGCAGGCGCATACTATATACCCGGCGGCAATTCAAGGAAATACAGTAAACCAAAAATGAACAAAAGGCAAGTCCCGCTAAGAAAAGGCACTGATGCATGGCTGTGCAAAACAAAAGTAAAACTGAACTGGCTACAAAGTAAACAAAAACAGAATGCTGGACGACAGCAAAAACTTACAGCGTGTGGAGCGGAGACGGCGTCCACAAAGTACATCCAACAGTGTCCCCACAGAGAAGGATAGCGTACGCACAACTTAAATTGTCTTGATTACGAAAACAAGAGCAGGTGCGGGCAATAGTGCTCAAAGGAAGGCACGACGCTGCTACAGGAGAACACCAACAAAACAGGAAGCGTCATTAAATTAACAGCGCAAGACAGAAACTAAAGCACTACACATAGGAAAGAACAACAAACTCAAAATAAGGCATGACAACCTGGTGGAATTTCATTTTTTAACCTTTTCTGCTGGTGGTGTGCCTCCGTGTTATTTTTTTATGAAAAAAATGTGCCTTGGCTCAAAAAAGGTTGAAAAACACTGCCTTAGGGCAGGGGTGGCCACACTTTTTCTGCAGGCGAGCTACTTTTCAATGTACCAAGTGGAGGGGATCTACCTTATTTATATATATCTTTTATATTGATTTTTTTATTTATTGTGTTAACAAGTGAAAAGGTGTTTAATGATAATACAAGAATGTTTAACACATATAGCTTCATTTCTTTCATGAAGACAAGAATATAAGTTGATATGATTGTGATGACTTGCATTGATTGGATTCCGACAGTAGTGATGATAAAAAATGTCCTCCCTTCTGTCCAATACCACATGAAAGTGGCATCTTTTTTGTCCAGCTTCCATACTCCTTTTTATACACTTTACATTGGCGGCAAACTCTGTAGTTTGTTGAAACTCTCATTTTGTTAGCACAGGCAGGATGGAGCAGCGCCTTTATTGTGAAGACAGGAACTGTGAGGTTGGTCTTACGTGTTTCTCGCCTTCCTGTCAGTTGTTTTTTCTTAATAATGATCTGGCAGCAGCCAGCATCATCTCACAAGACCCTCGGGTGCAGTGAATGTCAATCAAGTGAGCAAAGGCACGTCCTGGTGAAGATTGATGATCCATCATTATTAGGTCTATTTTTTTTAATGCCTGGCTGGCGATGGAGGGACACCCTCCACCATGAACCACGTAACGGGCACCCCTGCCTTAAGTGTACAACCAGGTGTGTGTAAATTTTGAGCAAGATTGGTCAAAAAGTGGTTGTCCGTAAGTCATTGACCATTTGAGTAATGATTATAAAACTCGGAGGAGATGTGTATTGCAAACCCCATTTCTATATGAGTTGGGAAATTGTGTTAGATGTAAATATAAACGGAGTACAATGATTTGCAAATCATTTTCAACCCATATTCAATTGAATGCACTACAAAGACAGGATATTTGATTTTCAAACTCATAAACTTCTTTGCAAATAATAATTAACTTAGAATTTCATGGCTGCAACATGTGCCAAAGTAGTTGGGAAAGGACATGTTCACCACGGTGTTACATCACCTTTTCTTTTAACAACACTCTAAAAACGTTTGGGAACTGAGGAAACTAATTGTTGAAGCTTTGAAAGTAGAATTCTTTCCCATTCTTGTTTTATGTAGAGCTTCAGTCGTTCAACAGTCCGGGGTCTCCGCTGTCGTATTTTACGCTTCATAATGCGCCACACATTTTTGATGGGAGACAGGTCTGGACTACTACGAAACCACGCTGTTGTAACATGTGGCTTGGCATTGTCTTGCTGAAATAAGCAGGGGCACCCATGATAACGTTGCTTGGATGACAACATATGTTGCTCCAAAACCTGTATGGACCTTTCAGCATTAATGGTACCTTCACAGATGTGTAAGTTACCCATGCCTTGGGCACTAATACACCCCCATACCATCCCAGATGCTGGCTTTTGAACTTTGCGCCTATAATAATCAGATGGTTATTTTCCTCTTTCTTCCGGAGGACACCACGTCCACATTTTCCAAATATAATTTGAAATGTGGACTCGTCGGACCACGGAACACTTTTCCACTTTGCATCAGTCCATCTTGGATGAGCTCGGGCCCAGCAAAGCCGGCAGCGTTCCTTGGTGTTGTTGATAAATGGGTTTTGCTTTGCATAGTAGAGCTTTAACTTGCACTTACAGATGTAGCGACCAACTGTAGTTACTGACAGTGGTTTTATGAAGTGTTCCTGAGCCCATGTGGCGATATCCTTTCCACGCTGATGTCGGTTTTTGATACAGTACCGTCTGAGGGATAAAAGGTCCGTAATATCATCGCTTACGTGTAGTGATTTCTCCAGATTCTCTGAACCTTTTGATGTAAAATCCCCAAATTCCTTGCAATAGCTCGTTGAGAAATGTTGTTCTAAAACTGTTCCATAATTTGCTTACAAAGTGGTGACCCTCACCCCATCCTTGTTTGTGAATTACTTAGCATTTCATGGAAGCTGCTTTTATACCCAATCATGGCACCCACCTGTTCCCAATTATCCTGCACACCTGTGGGATGTTCCATATAAATGTTTGATGAGCATTTCTCAACTTTATCAGTATTTATTTCCACCTTTCCCAACTTTTTTGTCACGTGTTGCTGGCATCAAATTCTAAAGTTAATGATTTTCTGCAAAAAAAAAATGTTTTTCAGTTTGGACATCAAATATGTTGTCTTTGTAGCATATTCAACTGAATATGGGTTGAAAATTATTTGCAAATCATTGTATTCCGTTTATATTTACATCTCACACAATTTCCCAACTCATATGGAAACGGGGTTTGTCCATGTTCATTTCTTATTCCAAACCCTTCTGAACACAACCCAAAGGGGGCGTCACAAATGTCCTTTGACATTTTTTTTCCCTTGACAACAGTAAATATCCAAATGGGTACTTAAGATATTTCAGGCCCAAAATGGGAAAAGATTGAAAATACAAGTGGATATCACAGAAAGTACTTGTGCATAAATGCTTGGTGGAGACCACGACAGTGCAACGTCGCAGACTCCATCATGTCAAGTTCAAGCAGTGCAAGGAGCATGCATGCCACTGTACTGGTGAATCAAAATGGATTTGATTTATTTCATTCCTGCCCTCATTACATGGCAGCAAGTGTTAATGTGGCCAACAGCGTGGCCTCTGTGCGGCTGCCGGGACAAATGCAGTGCAGAGGAGTGTCGGCTTTCAAAGCTGGCGAGTTCCACGGTCATTTCTAAGTTCTCACGCTACTCTGCAAGTCAGCGACTTCCATAATCATTCGCCGCCACACTGAGATCAGAAAGTGACTTGCTAGTAAACACAACATGGGCAATAATGAATGAATAGATATACTATCATGACAGTTTGTAACGGCACTGAGTGTGAATGCAACATGGCATGTAAGGTGACAGGGGTGTTTGGCGGCACAAGCCAAAAAGCAATTTCCAGTAGGGCTGGGCGATACGGCCTTTTATTAATATCTCGATATTTTTAGGCCATGTCACGATACACCATATATATCTGGATATTTTGCCTTAGCCTTGAATGAACACTTGATGCATATAATCACAGCAGTACGATGATTCTATGTTCTATTCTATTCTTCTTCATACTGCATTAATATATGCTCATAAGATGACATATCGAAACACTGAATTAAATTGCTTATTTTGTACAGAACGCCACTACAATATTTTAAAACAAAAAGTGCACTTTTGTGCATGATGTCACACAAGATATTTCAATAAGTGTCAAATAAAAATGAGCTGCATAATAGGAAATCCAATAGTGTATGTCATGGGTGTCAAACTCTGGCTCGCGGGCCAAATTTGGCCTGCCGTGTAATTTAATTTGGCCCTTGAGGCAATATCAAATTAACATTACAGCTGGCCCGCCGTTATTACACAGCAACGGTGCAGCTGTAACACCACAATTGCTCACACTTGCCAATCCTCCCGAAGTTCAGTGCCCCTCCCAAAAATGTCCCGGGGCAAGCATTCTCCAGATTTTCACCCGGACAACAATATTGAGGGCGTGCCTTAAAGGCACTGCCTTTAGCATTCTCTTCAACCTGTCGTCACATCCGCATTTCCTCCATACAAACAGCGTGCAGGCCCAATCGCATAATATATGCGGCTATTACACACACATAAGTGAATGCAACGCATACTTTGTCAACAGCCATACAGGTCACACTGAGGGTGGCCGTATAAACAACTTTACAACTGTTACAAATATGCGCCACACTGTGAACTCACACCAAACAAGAATGACAAACATAATTTCGGGAGAACATCTGCACCGTAACATAACATAAACACAACAAAACAAATACCCAGAATCCGTTGCAGCACTAACTCTTTCGGGACGCTACAATATATTTTCATATTTACCTCAGAAGGCTGCAAATAGAAAAGAGGCATTACATTTGTATTTAAATTTTATTTGAAAAGCCATTGATATTTTTATATTATTATTATTATTATTTGAAGCTCGATTTTGCATGTCACTATAAAGTTACCGTATATAAGCCTTGCTTGTTCAATACTCAATGCAAAACTTGTTTGGGTCTCTATTAAAAGGTTAATTTGTTCAACCTTGGCCCGCGGCTTTATTCAGGTTTAAATTTTGGCCCACCCTGTATTTGAGTTTGACACCCCTGGTGTATGTCCTTCGCTATGTGGTAGGTTCCTGCGGACGTTATCTACTTTTGTTGTGGACTATTTCTGTGGCACCGGCCGGAGATGTTGACATGCGGAGTTTCAAGCACTCTTCATTGTCTAGCGCAGTGGTTCGCAACCTTTTTTCAGTGATGTACCCCCCGTGAAAAATGTTTTAATTCAAGTACCTTCTAATCAGAGCAAAGAATTTTTGGTCGAAAAATAGAGATAAAGAAGTAAAATACAGCACTATGTCATCAGTTTCTGGTTTATTAAATTGTACAACAGTGCAAAATATTGCTCATTTGTAGTGGTATTTCTTGAACTATTTGGAAAGAAAGATATAAAAATAACTAAAAACTTGTTGAAAAATAAACAAGTGACTCAATTATAAATACAGATTTATACACATAGAAGTAATCATCAACTTAAAGTGCCCTCTTTGGGGATTGTAATAGAGATCCATCTGGATTCATCAACTTCATTCTAAACATTTCTTCACAAAAAAATAAATCTTTAACATCGATATTTATGGAACATGTCCACAAAAAACAGCGGGCGGTATTGATGAACGTGGACCCTGACTTAAATAAGTTGAAAAACGTATTGGGGTGTTAGTATTCACTGGTCAATTGTACGGAATATGTACTGTACTGTGCAATCTACTGATAAATGTCTCAATCAATCAATCAAAAAAAGCACTTTATATGTAGAAAGGTTTTGTTAAGGAACCATTCTGAGCCTTATCTTATTTAGTTTTTATTTTATATATGTTGACCACATTAACCCTGGCAATGGACCCTGTGTGTATATGTATGTTATGCCATTGTTTACAAATTTGGTAAATAAATAACCAAAAAATGTATATTTTGTTGTTTTCTTACTGTACGGAATATGAACCGAACCGTGACCTCTAAACCGAGGTACGTACCGAACCAAAATTTAAAGTAGCTCGCCTGAAGAAAAAGTGTGGGCACCCTTCATCTACACTGTACATTTTCAAAACAAAAAATAGAGAGCTCCCAAACAGGCACATACATGTTGAAAGTGTGTTGGGTGATAAAAGTGCTTGGTTACTGGGGAAACACCTCCTGGTCCCTCATGTTACAGACTGTGGGAAGTATCCAGACACTAATGAGAGTGGTAGAGGAACGGGAGGGTTGTGGGGTCAGGATCAAATTTTATGGTCACATAGGTAGAAAGCTTCCGTTACAGCTGAGACAAAGCCAGGCGGTTGAAGCGTTTAACTGCCACTCATCACAGGGTGCTGCAAACTGCACAAATACAGGTGCCTTATGACGATGCAGCAGGTGGGAGCGAATATGAATATTAACACATTTAAATCATTAAAACTGCTAGTAGGCAGTCTTCCTTTGTAGAGCTTTAATTGAAATACTCTAAAACGGTGGTCGCCAGGTTTGTGACGTATGTGCTATCAGGCCCCATGGACACATTGTGTTTATAAAGGACGGCATTTCCTACGACTTTCGCCTTTTCCACCAGATCGTCACTTCTCAAATACTGGGGGGCGTGGCGCTCGCTGGGGGACGCGTGTGACCTCGGGAAACATACTTTATCAGTATCATGCTTAAAACTCTACTTTAAAAAAGGGTGCTCATTGTATTCATTAATGCTGACTTTCTTACAAAATAAAAATAATCAGCACGAATCGTTTTATTCATTTTTGTTTTGTAGGTTAAAGTGTTTAACATATTGTGGTCCTGATTTAATGTACCGTATTTCCTTGAATTGCCGCCGGGTATATAGTATGCGCCTGCCTAGAATTACTGCCGGGTCAGGATTAACGCCGGGTTAAACTCGTTTCGCAAAGTATTATTTTTATTAGCTCATGCCTAGAATTTCCGCCGGGTCAAACTCTTCACGGGTGACACTTCACCTGTCATCATTTTCAAAATGGAGGAGGCTGATTTCAATCATTTGAAATCGCATAACGGGAAGAAGATTAAGAGCTATTCAGTAGGATTTAAGGTCCAAGCTATTGAATATGCTAAAAAGAACAGTAAGCAGCTATGTTTTATTAATATACCATAGCTGCGTGTGTCAAATATGAGTCATTAAATGACTCCTGCCTCCTGGTGGTAGAGGGCGCTAGTGATCCTTCTTGCGACTACTCGGCTGCAGAAGAAATGACAACAAGCAGCAAGAGTGAGCAGCGATCATTTATTTTTTCCTCTCGCTCGCACTTTTAACATGGAGGATTACATATCTAAAATAAAACAGTTTTCTAAACTGAACTTTCAATGGAAGCAGGAGGTAATAAAGGAAGATCTCCATCGAGACAGAGAGACTTTTAAAACTGAAGAAAGATAAGGAAGACTTCTATAAACAAGTTATCGGTGCTTTTGATCAGAAGGAGCTGCGCACGGACTTATTTATAAGTAAAAATAGACCATAACGTATTTTTAATTAAATGTGCTTTTCATGAGGGTATCCTTACATCACACTCAAATTTATAAGCGCAGGCCTAAATCTACCGCATGCCTTTGGTAAGTGCCGAGTGAGAAGAGGTTTTAAATTCATTAGCGCCCCGGCGGCAATTCAAAGAAATACGGTATGTCAATAATGTGTGTGTTAATGATCAATTTGAATGCATTATTATTAAATTGTATTTTTAAGTATCAAATATTTCCAGTCGGTCCAAAAAGTTAATCGTTTAAATAAGGATTTAACTTTTTTCGTTTTCTTGAATGTTAAAAAGGATACAGCGTTATGCAGAGCTGTACTTATTACAATTTAATTGACTAATGACACTATTCAGAGTAGTATTTGAGGTGGAAACATTTTTTCTTAGAGGATCTCATTTGATTGAGCAAGTGTACCTAATGTCTTGGCCCGTGACCTGACAACTGGATAATTAAGACGAAAATTCAAGCATGGTGAACATTGTTACACAAATTCACAGTACAGTGTCTTGGCAATAATCATATTTAATCACAATAATTTAAATGTTGTATGGTATATTTTTGTTTTTGTTATTTTAGACTGAGTGTGTTTTCCCTGGCCAAAAAGTACGTTATAATGGGACCGTCTGAGTCGCTTGTCTTTCCAACTTTGTTCAGTAGATGGTGTTGTAAGCCTGCCTGATCAAGCATGACAATAAATCTGATCAGCAATATGGTGTTGATAGGCCTATCTCAGTTTGAAGTGGACATATTGCAGCTACATTTGGCTATGCAATCATCTTTTTCCTTCTTATTGGTATTACTGTATCGATCCTTTGTGGTGAAGAAAAAGCTGAGCCGGAAGGCAAAGCTACGTTCCCATCGTCACCTTTGGTCATGAGTTTTGGGTTATGACCGAAAGGACAAGATCACGTACAAGCCTCCCTTAGAGATAGGGTGAGAAGCTCTGCCATCTGGAGGGAGCTCAAAGTAAAGCCGCTGCTCATCCACATGGAGAAAAGCCAGATGAGGTGGTTCGGGCATCTGGTCAAGATGCCACCCGAACCCCTCCCTAAGGAGGGGGTTAGGGCACGTCCGACCTGTAGGAGGCCACGGCGAAGACCCAGGACACGTTTGGAAGACTATGTCTCCCGGCTGGCCTGGGAACGCCTCGGGATCCCCCGGGAGGAGCTGGACGAAGTGGATGGGGAGAGGGAAGTCTGGGCTTCTCTGCTTAGGCTGCTGCCCCCGCGACCCGACCTCGGATAAGCGGAATAAGATGGATGGATGGTGCTACTTTGCGGTGCTTAGACTAGCCAGGCTCTGTGTGTGTAATCTATCCATCACACCTCCGCCTACAGAGACAAAGATTCTGGATGACTGACAGAGGTCACGCTAGGAATATACTGGATATAGGGCTGGGCGATATATTGATATATACGATACATCGCCGGTTTGTCTCTGTGCGATATAGAAAATGACTATATCGTAATATTCGAGTATACGTTCTCACGCAGTTGCTTTTAGCTGCGGGCATTACACTTCAGGCTCTTCTCACTCTTTCCTATCTCTCCTTCTCACAGACAAGCAGGCGCACATTCTTACATACGTCACATACTGTCACGTCACATACATGTCCGCCCTCGCAGAGCAGAGAGGTAGCATACTGGGCTACGTTAGCTGCTAACCTAGCTGTACGAGAGAAAGAAGGTGCAGATCTGGTAACAAATGAAGGAAGAATTAATTCCCAATAAAGACAGCAGGGGGTCCATCGTCTGACGGTGGTTCGGCTTCAAGTGTTGCTATAAAAAGTAGCATTACTGCTAATATGTAGCATCATTTGAAAAGTCACTCGCTAGAGAATGAAGAGAATTTCATAACCTTAGTTACCTACCACATAGTGAAGGACGAATACTATTTGATTTCTTATTATGCAGCTCATTTTTATTTGACACTTAAAATGTCTCTGACCATCTTGCACTTTCTGTTTTGGAAATGACTTGAATGTTTGTGCCATTGCTTAATAATTTTAATAAATACACTTTTGGTCAATTGACTTAGTTGTGATTTCCCTCTCTGCATGAAAGTTTAAAAGTAGCATATATGAATGCAGTATGAAGAAGAATGTTTTAATGTAGACACATATAATTATCATACTGCTGTGATTATATGCATCAAGTGTACATTCAAGGCCAAGGCAAAATATCGTAATATAAATCCTATATCGCCTAAAAATATTGAGATATTAAAAAAAGGCAATATCGCCCAGCCCTAACTGGATATATCGCGGCTTTGTCTCTATGCGATATAAAAAGACTATATCGTGATATTCATGTTTTGCAAGTATGCGGCAAAAGCGTTGCTACAAAAAGTAGCACCATTGCAAATTTGTAGCACCATTTGAAAAGTCACCCACTAGAGAATGAAGAGTGCTTGAAACTCCGCATGTCAACATCTCGGCCAGTGCCACACCTAACCATTTCCACATCAACACTGTATGAAACAAATAGTCAACAACAGAAGGAGATAACGTCCGCTGGAATCTATCACATAGCAAAGAACATACACTATTGAATTTCCTATGATGCAGCTAATTTTTATTTTTACACTTATTGAAATATCTTGTGTGACATCATTCACAAAAGTGCACTTTATTTGTTTTAAAATATTGTAGTGGTGTTCTGTACAAAAAGTGCACTTTAATTGAGTGTTGTTTTGATATGTCATCTTAGTGACATCATGCACAAAAGTCCACTAACAGCTTGTTTTACAATGTCTCTGACAACCTTGCACTTTCTGTTTTGAAATGACATGAATGTGTGTGCCACTGCTTGGTAACTGTTTAATAAATACACTTTTAGTTGTGATTTCCCTTTCTGCATGAAAGTTTAAAATGAGAATATATTAATGCAGTATGAAGAAGAATATTTTAACGTAGACACATGGAATCATCATACTGCTGTGATTATATGCATCAAGTGTTCATTCAAGGCTAAAGCAAAATATCCAGATATATATCATGTATCGTGGCACGGCCTAAAAATATCCAGATATTACTAAAAGGCACAGCTTTTGACCCAGCAGATTTGCTCACATTTTCAGTAGAGCCATAATAAATTCATTAAAGAACCAAACTTCATGAATGTCTTATGTGACCAACAAGTGTGTGCTACAATCACTCTATCACCAAAAGATGAGAGTTGTAGAAATGACTGGAAACTCAAGACAGCCATGACATGATGTTCTTTACAAGTGTATGCACACTTTTGACCACCACTGTATATGCATTATTACTTAGAATATCAAGGAAAAAATGTTTTTGCCATGTAATAATAATATTATTTTATTTTAAAGTTACAACTTGGCATGACAAAAGCCTCTACTTTATGTGTGAGTCATGTTTGGTAGAGATAAGGAGTCTCCTTGACTACAGTAAACAGCCTCATTCATCCTGAAGAGATAGAAATGTTTTTTGTGACCATGAACTGATTATCATGGACCCTGACTTAAACAAGTTGAAACTCTTATTGGAGTGTTTCCATTTAGTGGTCAATTGTACGAAATATGTACTGTACTGTGCAATCTACTAATAAAAGTCTCAATCAATCAAATTTCAAGACAATACATAGAGACTCACCAGTAGCTCCGATTTCAAGACAACTAAAAAACATGGAGACTCACCTGTAGTTCCGATTTCAAGACAACTAAAAAACATGGAGACTCACCTGTCGTTCCGATTTCAAGACAAAAACATGGAGACTCACCCGTCGTTCCGATTTCAAGACAAAAACATGGAGACTCACCCGTCGTTCCGATTTCAAGACAAAAACATGGAAACTCACCCGTCGTTCCGATTTCAAGACAAAAACATGAAGACTCACCCGTCGTTCCGATTTCAAGACAAAAACATGGAGACTCACCCGTCGTTCCGATTTCAAGACAAAAACATGGAGACTCACCTGTTATTCCGATTTCAAAACAAAAACATGGAGACTCACCTGTCGTTCCGATTTGAAGACAAAAACATGGACTCACCAGTAGCTCCGATTTCAAGACAAAAACATGGACAATCACCTGTCGTACCGATTTCAAGACAAAAACATGAACACTCCCCTGTCGTTCCAATTTCAAGACAAAAACATGAACACTCCCCTATCGTTCCAATTTCAAGACAAAAACATGAACACTCCCCTGTCGTTCCAATTTCAAGACAAAAGCAACAAAAACATGGAGACTCACCTGTCATTCCGATTTCAAGACAAAAACATGGACAATCACCTGTCGTACCGATTTCAAGACAAAAACATGGACACTCACCTGCCGTTCCGATTTCAAGACAAAAACATGGACACTCACCTGCCGTTCCGATTTCAAGACAAAAACATGAAGACTCACCTGTCGTACCGATTTCAAGACAAAAACATGAACACTCCCCTGTCGTTCCGATTCAAGACAAAAGCAGCAAAAACATGGAGACTCACCTGTCATTCCGATTTCAAGACAAAAACATGGACAATCCCCTGTCGTACCGATTTCAAGACAAAAACATGGACACTCACCTGCCGTTCCGATTTCAAGACCAAAACATGGACACTCACTTGTCGTTCCAATTTCAAGACAAAAACATGAAGACTCCCCTGTTGTACCGATTTCAAGACAAAAACATGGACTCACCTGTCATTCCAATTTCAAGACAAAAACATGGACACTCACTTGTCGTTCCAATTTTAAGACAAAAACATGAAGACTCACCTGGTATTCTGATTCAAGACAAAAGCAACAAAAACATGGAGACTCACTTGTAATTCCGATTCCTAAACTAAAACATGGACTCACCTGTCATTCCGATTTCAAGACAAAAACATGGACACTCACCTGTCGTTCCAATTTCAAGACAAAAACATGGGCACTCACCTGTCGTTCCGATTCCAAGACAAGAACATGAAGACTCACCTGTCGTTGCGATTCAAGAAAAAAACATGGATACTCACTCACCTGTCGTTCCGATTTCAAGACATCAACAACTAAAAACATGAAGACTCACCTGTCGTTCCAATTTCAATACAAACACATGGACACTCACCTGTTGTTCTGATTTCAAGACAAAAACATGGACACTCACCTGTCGTTCCGATTCCAAGACAAGAACATGAAGACTCACCTGTCGTTGCGATTCAAGACAAAAACATGGAGACTCACTCACCTGTCGTTCCGATTTCAAGACATCAACAACTAAAAACATGAAGACTCACCTGTCGTTCCAATTTCAATACAAACACATGGACACTCACCTGTTGTTCTGATTTCAAGACAAAAACATCAAGACTCACCTGTCCTTCCGATTCAAGACAAAAGCAACCAAAACATGGACACTCACCTGTAGTTCCGATTTCCATTCATGAGGTCGCAGCCCGGATTACTTCCCGGATCACAGTCGCCAAACGTCCGGTCCTCCTCCTCCTCCCTTCAGCCCGGTGTCTCCCTCGATTGGCTCTCCCCCGACGTCGAGTGGCCTCGCCCGGGCGCTGTCAGCCCGCAGGCCTCCCTCCCCTCCCCTGCCCTCCAAGCGGGTGTTGTTGACACGCCGACGTGTCCCGAGCTGGCGTCACTTGACCCGGCGAGTCAGCAAGCGAAGGCGGCGCCTCTCGGTGAAGCTAAACTAGCCGGCGAGCTAGCGAGGCTTCCGAAAGGGAAGCGGGGGTGAAAAAGTGTCCAGTCCGGGCGAGAGCTGCTGTCAGGAGGCCATCACGCCGCGTCCGAGCCGAGCGGAAGTGAAGCTTTTAATGTGATTTTCCCCCGCTATTATAAAGACTATGTCGTGTTAGCATCAGCTAACGTTAGCCGGCTAGCTCGCTACTTTAAAATTCTCGAACAAAAATATACAAAAGTTGTTTCCTCAACGGCGTCGTCCTGGGAGCTCGTAGCCCGGTTGTAAGTCCAGGTGGGAAATAAATGTAGCTGTCAAGAGTGCAAAGTATCCGTGAAAAGGAGAGTTTGGAGGCGCCGGGCTGACAGATGAAGTGTGCGGGGCTTCCTCCGCCAGCAGCCTGCTAAATATGGTCAAGTTGGCCGTGACACGCACCGGAAGAGGCGGGGACTGCGCCGGCCGACGTCACCCCCCAGGAAATGAAAAAATAAAAGCCGCCCCACCTTTTTTGTACTGGTTTTGTTCTTATTTTGATTATTAATTCTCAACTCTTTGTAAATGAGTTGAGACTATGCACAGAGGAAAGAATAATTTCTTTCAAGGAGGATCTGAGGAAACAAACTCGGGACAATGTATACAATGAAGGGGTGTCAAACGTACGGCCCACGGGCCGGGTTAGGCCCGCAATCATTACTCGTCCAGCCTGTGTGATGAGTTTGCTAAGTATCAATCAATCAATCAATGTTTATTTATATAGCCCTAAATCACAAATGGCTCAAAGGACTGTACAAACCATTACGACTACGACATCCTCGGAAGAACCCACAAAAGGGCAAGGAAAACTCACACCCAGTGGGCAGGGAGAATTCACATCCAGTGGGACGCCAGTGACAATGCTGACTATGAGAAACCTTGGAGAGGACCTCAGATGTGGGCAACCCCCCCCCCCCCCCCCCCCCCCCTCTAGGGGACCGAAAGCAATGGATGTCGAGCGGGTCTAACATGATACTGTGAAAGTTCAATCCATAGTGGCTCCAACACAGCCACGAGAGTTCAGTTCAAAGCGGATCCAAGACAGCAGCAGAGGAAACCATCCCAAGCGGAGGCGGATCAGCAGCGTAGAGATGTCCCCAACCGATACACAGGCAAGCATTCCATCCTGGGTCCCGACGAGCGGTCCATCCTGGGTCTCGACTCTGGACAGCCAGTACTTCATCCATGGTCATCGGACCGGACCCCCTCCACAAGGGAGGGGGGGATATAGGAGAAAAAAGAAAAGAAGCGGCAGATCAACTGGTCTAGAAAGGAGGTCTATTTAAAGGCTAGAGTATACAAATGAGTTTTAAGATGAGACTTAAATGCTTCTACCGAGGTAGCATCTCGAACTGTTACCGGGAGGGCATTCCAGAGTAATGGAGCCCGAACGGAAAACGCTCTATAGCCCGCAGATGTTTTTTGGGCTTTAGGAATCACTAATAAGCCGGAGTCTTTTGAACGCAGATTTCTTGCCGGGACATACGGTACAATACAATCGGCAAGATAGGCTGGAGCTAGACCGTGTAGTATTTTATACGTAAGTAGTAAAACCTTAAGTCACATCTTAAGTGCACAGGAAGCCAGTGGAGGTGAGCCAGTACAGGCGTAATATGATCAAACTTTCTTGTTCTTGTCAAAATTCTAGCAGCCGCATTTTGTACCAACTGTAATCTTTTAATGCTAGACATGGGGAGAACCAAAAATAATACGTTACAGTAATCGAGACGAGACGTAACAAACGCATGGAAAATGATCTCGGCGTCTTTAGTGGACAAAATGGAGCGAATTTTAGCGATATTACGGAGATGAAAGAAGGCTGTTTTAGTAACGCTTTTAATGTGTGACTCAAAGGAGAGTGTTGGGTGGAAGATAATACCCAGATTTTTTACCGAGTCACGTAGTTTTATTATTTGGTTGTCAAATGTTAAAGTTGTATTATTAAATAGAGGTCGGTGTCTAGCAGGACCGATAATCAGCATTTCCGTTTTTTTGACATCCACGGTTTGTTTTTTGACGAACCCCAAGATGCAGAGACGGAGGCAGGCATTGAACAGGAAAACATGATTCAATTAAAAAACACTAATATAAAAACAAAGAAAGGGTAAAAAAATAAAAAATAAAAAGCGCGCACGTGGGCGGATAACAAACAAAAAGAGCTAGCATGGGAACTAGAAAATAAAGGGAGCTTTGTTAAGATCCGTACTCCGATCTTCCCATATTATGGTTTATTGTTGCATTTTTGTATCACCCTGTTTGTCGTCTTTATTTCCTGTTTAGTCCGTCACCATGGTAGCTCATTAGTTCACCTGCTACAATCACGGTCCCTGCACACCTGTCACTGTTGATTACTTCCTTATTTAAGCTCGCCTTTTCTGTTCACTCATTCTCGGATCCTAATTGGCCTACGTGCAACCGTGACGACTCTCATCCTTCTACTGTATGTATTTTCTCGCTAGCTCTCATGCTATGCCACTTGTTTATTTCAGTTTTCGTACTGATGATTTGTTTTCTCGTTTGTGCTCTCGAGCCAAGTTTTGGTTTTCTAGTGTTTTATCCTAGCTTTCACGCTAGCGTCTTTTGTCTGCTTTCTCTTTACACCAGTGTTTTTGTTCCTAGCCTTTTATTATTAAATTAAATACCTTTATATCTCACCTTTGCTGTGTTCTGCTTCGTCGCATCCTCGGGAAAACAACACCGGCCTTACCATGCCGAAGAACAGTCCTCACAAGCTTAGCATGGAAGCAAGCGAAAACAAAAAGGCCTAGCGTGGAAGCTAGCAGGTCTCGAGCAGTAAACAGAAGTCTTACATGAAATATGAAAAAAAAACTTGGAAGCAGGGAACAAAAGGCAGTACGCTAAAAACCGCAATCAAATAAAGCTTACCGCAACGCTGCGTTGACAAAACACGACACGACAGGTAGAAACGACAAGAGCGACATCGACATGACAATAATCCAGCACTGACTGGAAGACAAAACAGGTACAAATAGGGGCGGGCTGATTGACACCAGGTGTGGCCTGGTGCCAATCAGCCGCAGCTGAGGGGAAACAAAGCACCCAGGAAGACAAACAGGAACTAAGGACAGGAAATACTAAACACACAGGAGGAAAAACTAAAACACAAACAAACTGTCAGTGGCAAGCCAGACAGAAACATTATCATTTTATTGTCACATTTGCTGATGACACCCAACTCTACATGCCCCTAAAGCTGACCAACACGCCGGATTGTAGTCAGCTGGAGGCGTGTCTTAATGAAATTAAACAATGGATGTCCGCCAACTTTTTGCAACTCAACGCCAAAGAAACGGAAATGCTGATTATCGGTCCTGCTAGACACCGACCTCTATTTAATAATACAACTCTAACATTTGACAACCAAACAATTAAACAAGGCGACTCGGTAAAGAATCTGGGTATTATCTTCGACCCAACTCTCTCCTTTGAGTCACACATTAAAAGCGTTACTAAAACGGCCTTCTTTCATCTCCGTAATATCGCTAAAATTCGCTCCATTCTGTCCACTAAAGACGCTGAGATCATTATCCATGCGTTTGTTACGTCTCGTCTCGATTACTGTAACGTATTATTTTCGGGTCTCCCCATGTCTAGCATTAAAAGATTACAGTTGGTACAAAATGCGGCTGCTAGACTTTTGACAAGAACAAGAAGGTTTGATCACATTACGCCTGTACTGTATATACCTTTATATACATATATACATATATATATACCTATACTGGCTCACCTGCACTGGCTTCCTGTGCACTTAAGATGTGACTTCAAGGTTTTACTACTTACGTATAAAATACTACACGGTTTAGCTCCAGCCTATCTTGCCGATTGTATTGTACCGTATGTCCCGGCAAGAAATCTGCGTTCAAAAGAATCCGGCTTATTAGTGATTCCTAGAGCCCAAAAAAAGTCTGCGGGCTATAGAGCGTTTTCCGTTGGGGCTCCAGTACTCTGGAATGCCCTCCCGGTGACAGTTCGAGATGCTACCTCAGTAGAAGCATTTAAGTCTCACCTTAAAACTCATCTGTATACTCTAGCCTTTAAATAGACCTCCTTTTTAGACCAGTTGATCTGCCGCTTCTTTTCTTTCTCCTATGTCCCCCCCCTCCCTTGTGGAGGGGGTCCCGTCCGATGACCATGGATGAAGTACTGGCTGTCCAGAGTCGAGACCCAGGATGGACCGCTCGCCTGTGTATCGGTTGGGGACATCTCTACGCTACTGATCCGACTCCGCTTGGGATGGTTTCCTGTGGACGGGACTCTCGCTGCTGTCTTGGATCCGCTTGAACTGAACTCTCGCGGCTGTGTTGGAGCCACTATGGATTGAGCTTTCACAGTATCATGTTAGACCCGCTCGACATCCATTGCTTTTGGTCCCCTAGAGGGGGGGGGGGGGGTTGCCCACATCTGAGGTCCTCTCCAAGGTTTCTCATAGTCAGCATTGTCACTGGCGTCCCACTGGATGTGAATTCTCCCTGCCCACTGGGTGTGAGTTTTCCTTGCCCTTTTGTGGGTTCTTCCGAGGATGTTGTAGTCGTAATGATTTGTGCAGTCCTTTGAGATATTTGTGATTTGGGGCTATATAAATAAACATTGATTGATTGATTGAAATGAATTATATTTATATAGCTCTTTTCTCTAGTGACTCAAAGCGCTTTACATAGTGACACCCAATATCTAAGTTACATTTAAACCAGTGTGGGTGGCACTGGGAGCAGGTGGGTAAAGTGTCTTGCCCAAGGACACAACGGCAGTAACTGGGATGGCACAAGCGGGAATCGAACATGCAACCCTCAAGTTGCTGGCACGGCCACTCGAGCTATGCTGCCCAAATGTCATTCTTGTTTGGTGCGGGTTCACTGTGTGTCGAATATTTGTAACAGTGTTAAAGTTGTTTATACGGCCACCCTCAGTGTGACCTGTATGGCTGTTGACCAAGTATGCCTTGCATTCACTTGTTTGTGTGTAAAGTCCGCATATATTATGTGACTGGGCCGACACAATGTTTGTATGGAGAAAAAGCGGACGAGACGATTGTAGAGGACGTTGAATGCAGTGCCTTTAAGGCACGTCCCCAATGATGTTGTTTGGGTGGAAATCGAGAGAAATTCGGGAGAATGGTTGCCCCGGGTGATTTTCGGCAAGGGCACTGAAATTTGGGAGTCTCCCGGGAAAATCGGGAGGGTTGGTAAGTGTGAGTATTAGCGGTGAATGCGGTGTTATAATACCGGCGGGCCAGCTCTAATGTTAATTTCATATTGCCTCAAGGGCCAAATTAAATTACACGGCGGGCCAAATTTGGCCCGCGGGCCAGAGTTTGACACCCATGATTTAGATAGATAAATAGTACTTTATTGATTCCTTCAGGAGAGTTCCTTTATTTAGCAATTAAAGCCCTCAAAGATCAATAATGCAAGATACCATTGATTTTAATTACTTAATATTTTTGAGTGAAAAGTTAAATAAAATCCTACTAAATATATTTAAGATCCGAAAGGTTCCCCACTCATAAAGTGATGCATTTTTTATTAGTTTTTGTTCAACTTTTAACACTTAAATTTCAAGATCATCTGTCGATTTTAAGTTTGAACTATTATTTTGTTTGTTTTATGCTCTTTTGTCAAAACTTTGATGTTTTTATATGGCCACCACACAACATATGCAATATTTTTTCCACATAAAACATTTTAAAGTGATATTTTTAAGTAATAATTCATTATAACATAGATTTTTTTGGTCCTTTTTTTTTGAGCAATGGAAAAAAAATAAAAAATAAAGACAAAAGGAACAAAAAAAACTGCCTGCATGGCAGCTTTGTGTCAACATTGCCACTTTTTCTCATTAGATTTCACCTCATTCCACTTTTTTTTAAATGTTTTATTTTTATTTTTGCAATACTATCAATTTTGCAATTTTTGCAGAATGTGTGCACACCCCTGGTCTACATCATCTAAATCAGGGGTGCCCACACTTTTTCTGCAGGCGAGCTACTTTTCAATTGACCAACTCGAGGGGATCTACCTCATTTATATATATCATTTATATTTATTTATTTATGAAAGAGACATTTTTGTAAACAAGTTAAATGTGTTTAATGATAATACAAGCATGTGTAACACATATAGATGTCTTTCTTTCACGAAGACAACAATATAAGTTGGTGTATTACCTGATTCTGATGACTTGCATTGATTGGAATCAGACAGTAATGATGATAACGCCCACATTTTCAAATGGAGGAGAAAAAAAGTTGTCCTTTCTGTACAATACCACATGAAAGTGGTTGGTTTTTGGCATCTAATTCATCCAGCTTCCATACACTTTACAAGAAAAACATTGGCGGCAAATTCCGTAGCTTGCTTGATTGACATTCACGGCACCCGAGGGTCTTGTGAGATGACGCTGGCTGCTGCCAGTTCATTATTATGAAAAAATGACAGAGAGGAAGGCGAGAAACACTTTTTATTTCAACAGACTTTCGCGCCGTCCCTTCCGTCAAAACTCTAAAGGCCGACTGCACATTTCCTATCTTCACAATAAAAGCCCTGCTTCATGCTGCCTGCGCTAACAAAATACGAGTCTCGGAAAGCTGGCGTGCACAAGTGATGTGCACGCCAGCTTTCTGAGGGATCGCTTGTGCACGCCAGCTTTCCGAGACTCTGTATTTAGTTAGCGCAGGCAGCATGAAGCAGGGCTTTTATTGTGAAGATAGGAAATGTGCAGTCGGCCTTTAGAGTTTTGACGGAAGGTACGGCGCGAGAGTCTGTTGAAATAAAAAGTGTTTCTCGCCTTCCTCTCAGTCATATTTTCATAATAATGATCTTGCAGCAGCCAGCGTCATCTCACAAGACCCTCCGGTACCGTGGATGTCATTTAAGTGACGTCTTGGTGAAGATTGATGATCACTAATTTTTAGGTCTATTTTGTTTAAAAGCCTGGCTGGAGATCGACTGACACACCCCCCGCGGTCGACTGGTAGCTCGCGATGGACGTAATGGGCACCCCTGATCTAAATGATGTGTCTGAGTAGCTGAACAGGACAAAAAAAAAATAGTCCTGCCTGTGTATCATTCCACAGAATCCATGTCTGCGATGACTCAGATTTTTTTTTTTAAAAAGAGCATGACCTAAAAATAAGCCAACGTTGGGCCAAAGAAAATCTCGAGTGCCAGCCCTTTGATGCGGTGCAGCCGGAAAGTACTCACACGGCTTCACTTTTTCCACATGTTATGTCACAGCCTCATTTTCAAAGTTAAATACATTCATGTTCGTCCTCAAAATTCTCCACACAATACCCTATGATGACAATGTGAAAACTTTATTTTTTTGGAGCGTTTTGCAGGAGTTTGTGGCCTGATGTTGAAAAAGACTTGAGGCTGTGATCAAAGTGTGTGATATTTTTTTTTTTTTTAGTAACATAGTTTGACAACAGGTGTCCCTAATGAAGTGTCAAACTTTTTCCACTGAGGGCCACACACTATATCGTTCGATATTGTTCATCTTTAAAACCAGTACAATATATATTATAACTGTCAGGTTCAAACACTGATGACATCTATTAAACAAGACAAAAGGCAAAGAATCAAACAGAAACAGAATTAAATTTGGACTCAGATTGGAGGAGAGACATGGCCACTGTACTCTCTGTACAGTCCTGCACCAAGATCATACTCATCCTTCTTTATTTGATCCCGCCCTCCTTCCCACATCTGCTCCCTCAGAGAAATGGGTCGTGAACAGTGTTGTCTTCAGTTCCCGAAGAGTTCAAAGAAATTTCCATAAAATTGTTCAAAGAGGGTCCCATAAAATAGATTAAAAAAAGAGTTCATAAAAATACTTAAAGGAGTTCCTCTGGGGCTTCACGGTGGCAGAGGGGTTAGTGCGTCTGCCTCACAATACGAAGGTCCTGCAGTCCTGGGTTCAAATCCAGGCTCGGGATCTTTCTGTGTGGAGTTTGCATGTTCTCCCCGTGAATGCGTGGGTTCCCTCCGGGTACTCCGGCTTCCTCCCACTTCCAAAGACATGCACCTGGGGATAGGTTGATTGGCAACACTAAATTGGCCCTAGTGTGTGAATGTGAGTGTGAATGTTGTCTGTCTATCTGTGTTGGCCCTGCGATGAGGTGGCGACTTGTCCAGGGTGTACCCCGCCTTCTGCCCGATTGTAGCTGAGATAGGCGCCGGAAGGGAATAAGCGGTAGAAAATGGATGAAAATGGAGGTTCAAACACTGATGACATCTATTAAACAAGACAAAAGGCAAAGAATCAAACAGAGACAGAATTAAATTTGGACTCAGATTCGAGGAAATACATGGCCACTGTACTCTCTGTACAGTCCTGCACCAACCTCTGCCCCAAGATCGTACTCATCCTTCTTTATTTACGAGCATTCTTCTTGGAAGGTTTCAGCCTTTTGTGTTTTTGTCCGGAACACAATATAATACAAAGTATTTTTTGATAATTTACTCACAATTTTTCTGACAATAACCATCAAGACTTCCCTCAACTTTGGTGTATGCTAAAAGTCCAGAGGACCCAAAAGGGTCCCAGTCAATAAAGAGTTAAAACAAATCATATATATATATATTACATTTAGTGCTAAAATATCTATAGAGCAAATTTAAATTCATCCGTTGACCCAAAGTTTTACTTTGTTAAATGTGTTTTGCCCTTTTTGCTAAAACTCTTTTTTTTTAAATAAGAAAAACACAAAATATTTGCAATATTTCCCCCCCACACACACAAAAAAAATGTTCAAAATGAAATACTTGGAGCTTTAAATAGGTCAATAATTCATGACAACTTTGGTTTTGGTTCATTGTTATTTTTTGAGCAATGCCAGTTGAAGAAATATATCAGACTAAAGGCCTCCACTAATAAAAGTGTTAAAAATAAGTTGTTTTTTTGTTGCCAATTGCAATTGTATAAAACAATTGAATGCATTTAGACATCGTATTTAGTGCTTTTTAATGGCATTTAAGACCTTAATTTGAACCAAATCCATTTAATAACTTGTATTGATTTTTAATGACTTGCAGAAACCCTGTTTTAGTTTGTGTTTTTTTGAGTCACTACAGTTTAAAGTTTAAAAATAAAATAAAATACATGTCAGCTTTGTTATTATTGTCAATATTGCAACCTTTTTATGGAGGTTAATTTTTGTTTTTATTAGAATTTTTTTTTTTCTTTCACTGAATTTATGTGACTGAATTGTTTGTTTGAATTTTATGAAATTATTTTTTTTTACAACGTAATGTAAAATTCAGTGTATAAAAAGTCAGGGTATAAATATTCAGTAATTGAAAAATTCTGTGTAGAATTTTTTTTTAATGAAATTCAGTGTGTAAAAAGTAATTGTATAAAAACTTGTTAAAAAATTCAGTTTTTTAAAAATTCTATGTATAAAAAACTAATGTTGCAAAGTTCAGTGTTTAAAAATTCAGTCTATAAAAATTCTGTCTTTTAAAATTCAGTGTATAAAAGATCCATCCATCAATCCATCCATTTTCTACCGTTTATTCCCCTTTGGGGTCGCGGGGGCGCTTTTGCCTATCTCAGCTACAATCAGGCGGAAGGTGGGTTAAACCCTGGACAAGTCGCCGCCTTATCGCAGGTGTATAAAAGATTTAGTTTAAAAAAAATCAGTGTGTAAAAATTTAATGTCATAAAATTCATTGTATAAAAACTTGGTGTTTAAAGATTCAGTGTATGAAAAATGTAGCATGTAAAAACTCCTTGTGTAAAAATTCATTGTTCAAAAATTCAGTGTTTTAAAAATTGAATGTTGTAAAATTCAGTGTATAAAAATTCAGTTTTTAAAATTCAGTGTATAAAAAATGTATTGTATAAAAATTCAGTGTGTAAAAAGTAATTGTATAAAAACACGGTGTTTAAAAATTCAGTATTTTAAATCTGTGCATAAAAAATATGGTATATAAAAATTCAGTGTGTAAAATTAATTGTGTAAAAATTTAATGTTGTAAAATTCAGTAGCTAAAAACTTGGTGTTTAAAAAATTCAGTATCTTAAAATTCAGTGTACGAAAAATGTATTATATAAAAATTCAGTGCGTGAAAAGTAATTTTATAAAAACTCGGGGTTTAAAAATTCAGTGTATAAAAAAATGTACGTTGTAAAATTCAGTGTTTAAAAACTTGGTGTTTTAAAATTCTGTATTTTATAATTAATTGAATAAAAAATATAGTATATACAAATTTTGTGTAAAAACAATTCTGTTTTAAAATTCAGTCAATAAAAGTACATTTTTATTTTTTGCCAAAAAAAATGGTTTTAAAAGAAATTATCAGCATAATTTGATATACAATAAAATGCATTCACAAAATTCAGTTCCCTTAACTAATTTTTTTTTTTAAAGCTTCATAATAAACACAAAAACTAACTTCTGTACATTTTCCAGTTAAATTACACTTTTTTGCTCTTTTATTCCACTTTTTGATGTTCTTTTTTCCTGTAATATTCTCCAAACGTGTCACGGGATATAAAAAAAAAATTAGCTGCGGGCTGTAAATGCACCCCCCCCCCCCCCCCCCCACACACACACACACACACACACACACACCCACACACACATAAGAAGACAGAGAGGGTAATTATTACAAAACAAATTTATTTTCATTTTAAAAAATAACCCTCCCAACACGATCATCATCATCATAAAAGAGCCAAACTAACAGGTGTGTCCTTTCAGGAAGTGCTGTGACAGGACCGCTGTGGCTGCCGTATTGCTTGGTCAGGTGAGGAGGCGAGGGCTGACTAGGCCCCCTCCTCTAGAAGGTGCTTTGTGGCGTCAGAGAGTGAGAACTGCATCGTCTGTATGAAAATGTCCCATATTGATCTTGTCAACCATTAGGGAAGAGTAGGAGGAGGGGGGGGGGGGGGGTATTAGGCCCCCAACTGTGGGAAAGTGTGTCAAAATGGTGAGATAAAGTCCATAAAGTTATAAAATCACCTGGGACACAATGAATAAAATCTGCTACAAAAAACGAGACGAGACGAGAGCTCCTTTCACACAGCCCAGCACCGTAATTTGTCCTGCGCGGCAATTTCCCTGCTTCTGAGCCGTAATAGAGGCGGGAAAAACTCACTTTTTCCTATGCTGTTGTGTTGAAAGCGATCGTCCGACAGGCATTTTACACACCATCCAATAACAGGGTTCTGTGTAAAAGGTACAGGACGTGCTCACAGGGGTCATGTTGGCCACCAGACAAGCTTGCCAGGCGACCGTCGGTCCGCTACTTTCTAATAATAAAAACCCCAAAAGCAGTGAAGTTGTCACCTTGTGTAAAAGCTAAATAAAAAGACAATACAATAAATCTTTTGCAACTTATATTCAATTGAATAGTCTGCAAAGACATGATACTTCATGTTCACACTGAGAAACTTATTTTTTTGGGGCAGATGTTAGCTCATTTGGAAGTTGTTTAGAAAAAGCTGGCAGCAGTGGCAAAAAAGAGTGAGAAAGTTGAGGAATGCTCATCAAACACTTATTTGGAACATCTCACAGGCGAACAGGCTAATGGTGAACAGCTTCCATGAAATGCTCGGTCGTTCACAAACAAGGACGGGGCGAGGGTCACCACTTTGTCAACAAATGCCTGAGCAAATTGTTTAAGGACAACATTTCTCAAGCAGCTATTGCAAGGAATTTAGGGATTTCAACATCTACGCTCATGAAAAGGTTCAGAGAATGTGGAGAAATCACTGCAAGTAAGCCATGAGATTACAAACCTTGCATCCCTCAGGCGGTACTGCATCAAAAAGCGGCATCAGTGTGTAAAGGATATCACCACATGGACTCAGGAACACTTCAGAAAACCACTGTCAGTAACTACAGTTGGTCGCTACATCTGTAAGTGCAAGTTAAAACTCTACTATGCAAAGCCAATGCCATTAATCAACAACACCCAGAAACGCCGCCAGCTTTGCTGGGCTTGCGCTCAACTAAGATGGACTGATGCAAAGTGGAAAAGTGTTCTGTGGTCTGACGAGTCAATATTTAAAATTGTTTTTGGAAACTGTGGACGTCGTGTCCTCCGGACCAAAGAGGAAAAGAACCATCCGGATTGTTCTGGGTGGAAAGTGTAAAAGCCAGCATGTGTGATGGTATGGGGGTGTATTAGTGCCCAAGGCATGGGTAACTTACACATCTGTGAAGGCACCATTAATGCTGAAAGGTACGTACAGGTTTTGGAACAACATATGTTGTTATCATGGACGCCCCTGCTTATTTCAGCAAGACAATGCCAAGCCAGGTGTTAAAACAGCATGTCTGTATAGTAAAAGAGTGCGGGTACTAGACCGGCCTGCCTGTAGTCCAGACATTGAAAATATGAAGGCTAAAATATGAGGCAAGAACTTAAGCTGTACATCAAGCAAGAATGGGAAAGAATTCCACTTCAAAAATGTGTCTCCTCAGTTCCCAAACCTTTACTGAGTGTTGTTAAAAGGAAAGGCCATGTAACACACTGGTAAAAATGCGTTTTTTTGCAATGTGTTGCTGTCATTACATCCTAAATTCATGATTATTTGCAACACATTTTCTCAGTGTGAACATGAAATATCTTGTCTTTGCAGACTATTCAATTGAATATAAGTTGAAAAGGATTTGTTGTAATCTCTTTTTATTTATCTTTTACACAAGGTGACAACTTCACTGCTTTTGGCTTTTGTATATTTTAGAAGCTTTTGGGGAAATCTAAGCTGGTAAGAAAATAAAAAACAACAACAACAAATTCTAAGCGTAGTTTAGAATTCTTGCCTCCTGCCAGGAAATACGTCACAAAGTCTTGACTTCACGTTGGTCCCGACACTAAAATATCCGTGAGAACTTTAAGACGCCTTGGTTCTTAAAGTTCCACCTCAGAAAACTCTCCAAGTAGCACCATGGTGACCAACATTGCAATACAGTAGCGCAGTAGGCCTAAGTGTTCATTATACAAGTACAAACCCCGTTTCCATATGAGTTGGGAAATAATGTTAGATGTAAATATAAACAGAAAACAATGATTTGCAAAACCTTTTCAACCCATATTCAGTTGAATATGCTACAAAGACAACATATTTGATGTTCAAACTGATAAACTTTATTATTATTTTTTTGCAATTAATAATTAACTTAGAATTTCATGGCTGCAACACGTGCCAAAGTAGTTGGGAAAGGGCATGTTCACCACTGTGTTACATCACCTTTTCTTTTAACAACACTCAATAAATGTTTGGGAACTGAGGAAACTAATTGTTGAAGCTTTGAAAGTGGAATTCTTTCCCATTCTTGTTTTATGTAGAGCTTCAGTCGTTCAACAGTCCGGGGTCTCCGCTGTCGTATTTTACGCTTCATAATGCGCCACACATTTTCCATGGGAGACAAGTTTGAACTGCAGGCGGGCCAGGAAAGTACCCACACTCTTGTTTTATGAAACCACACTGTTGTAACACTTGTCTTGCTGAAATAAGCAGGGGCGTCCATGCTAACGTTGCTTGGATGACAACATATGTTGCTCCAAAACCTGTATGGACCTTTCAGCATTAATGGTGCCTTCACAGATGTGTGAGTTACCCATGCCTTGGGCACTAATGCACCCCCATACCATCACAGATGCTGGCTTTTGAACTTTGCGCCTATAACAATCCGGGTGGTTATTTTCCTCTTTGTTCCAGAGGACACCACGTCCACAGTTTCCAAATATAATTTGAAATGTGGACTCGTCAGACCACAGAACACTTTTCCACTTTGCATCAGTCCGTCTTATATGAGCTCGGGCCCAGCGAAGCCGGCGACGTTTCTGGGTGTTGTTGATAAATGGGTTTTACTTTGCATAGTAGAGTTTTAACTAGCACTTACAGATGTAGCGACCAAATGTAGTTACTGACAGTGGTTTTATGAAGTGTTCCTGAGCCCATGTGGTGATATCCTTTACACACTGATGTCGGTTTTAGATGCGGTACCGCCTGAGGGATCAACGGTCTATAATATCATCGCTTACGTGCAGTGATTTCTCCAGATTCTCTGAACCTTTTGATGATTTTACGGACCGTAGATGGTAAAATCCCTAAATTCCTTGCAATAGCTCGTTGAGAAATGTTGTTCTAAAACTGTTTGACAATTTGCTTACAAATTGGTGACCCTCGCCCCATCCTTGTTTGTGAATTACTTAGCATTTCATGGAAGCTGCTTTTATACCCAATCATGGCACCCACCTGTTCCCAATTAGCCTGCACACCTGTGGGATGTTACATATAAGTGTTTGATGAGCATTCCTCAACTTTATGAGTATTTATTGCCACCTTTCCCAACTTCTTTGTCACGTGTTGCTGGCATCAAATTCTAAAGTTAATGATTATTTGCCAAAAAAAAAAATGTTTATGATTTTGAACATCAAATATGTTGTCTTTGTTGCATATTCAACTTAATATGGGTTGAAACTGATTTGCATTGTATTCCGTTTATATTTACATCCAACACAATTTCCCAACTCATATGGAAACGGGGTTGGTATATTTAAATATTGTTGGCTACTGTAACATTACAGTTTGAACAGTAACACTGTGTTTATATATTCAACCAAGTGATTGCTTGGGGCACCACTAGATGGAGCCAATGTACCACACAAGAGAAAACGCTGCGTCATGTTTCAAGTGTCAGAAATACAAAAAGCAGACATGTTGTCCATCCAGGATTTACATTTTGGAGCTGCTGGAGGACTTGAGGGCTGATTTGGAACCGGTTTTTTTTCCCCTCCCGGAAAAAGATCCATTCATGTATGTAAAAATGTCTTCTCGTGTCTGGATCATTCCAGTTATTGCCAGCGTCTTTAAGGCTGTAATAAAGTTAGTCTTATAGTCCAGAAATGATAGTTGTGTACTGCGTGCTCGGAGCTGGGATGTGCAGTCAATGAGTGTCTCCATGGTCGTACACAACATCCTCATTTCCATTGCAGCACTTTGCTCTCGTCTTAGTCTAAAACAAATAATATTGTCTTCAAACCAGCTCAGGTGAAGGCAGACTTAAGGCTGCATTCTGTTTCAATCCTGAGGCAGCATTTTGCCACATTTTATGGAGATTCATTTGTGGTTTTATTACCAAAGCTTTTCCTTGACGCACAATTTATGTAACTGAATTTTTTTTTTTTTTTGCAGACAATTTAATTGAATATTAATTTCTGAGCAAACTGTGTGTGTTTAAAAATTCAGTTTATTAAAATACAGAGTTATATAATTCAGTGCGTAACAATTAAGTGTAGATTAGGACTGAAGCAAACTATGGTGTCAAAGAGGACGAGATTTATCCACTGAATTTCTCTACACTGATTTTTTTTTTTTTACACTGAATTTTTTCCCACTGATTTTTTTCCTGCACATTTTTTTTGTACTGATTTTTTTTTTTACACATAATTTTTATGCACTGAATTTATTTTTGCAAATATTTTTTTGTACTGATTTTTCCTGTACTAATTTTTTTGCCCTGTTTTTTTTAACACTGAATTGTTATGCACTGATTATTTTTATTTTGCACTGAATTTTTGTGCACTGATATTTTTTACACTGAATTTCTCTACACTGATTTTTTTTTTACACTGAATATTTTTCCCACTGATTTTTTTCCTGCACAAAATTTTTTTTGGACTGATTTTTTTTTACACATAATTTTTATGCACTGAATTTATTTTGCAAATATTTTTTTGTACTGATTTTTCCTGTACTAATTTTTTTGCCATGTTTTTTTAACACTGAATTGTTATGCACTGATTTTTTTTTTTTTGCACTGAATTTTTGTGCACTGATATCTTTTACACTGCATTTTTCTGCACTGATTTTTTCCCGAACTAAATTTTAATACACTGATGTTTTTTTTTGCACTGAATTTTTTTTGCAATGATATTTTTTACGGTGCATTTTTCTGCACATATATTTTTTCCACAGATTTGTTTTGGACTGATTTTTCCATCCATCCATTTTCTACCGCTTATTCCCTTCTGGGGTTGCGGGGGGCGCTGGCGCCTATCTCAGCTACAATCGGGCAGAAGGCGGTGTACACCCTGGACAAGTCGCCACCTCATCGCAGTGGATTGATTTTTTTCATACCATTTTTTTACACTGATTTTTTTTTGTACTGAATTATTTTACAGTGATTTTTTCTGCAGTGAATTTTTTTAGATTTTTTTTCCACTGGTTTTTTTTGCACTGAATTTTTGTGCACTGATATTTTTTTCACCGCATTTTGCTGCATTGATCTTTTCTGAACAATATTTTAATACACTGATTTTTTTCCCACTGATTTTTTTCTGCGCTGAATTTTTTTGCACTGTATTTTTTTACACTGATTTTTTTCTGCACTGAATTTTTTTGCACTGAAATTTTTGCCAGATATTTTTTGGACTGTTTTTTTAACACTGAATTGTTATGCACTGATTTTGTTTTGCACTGAATTTTTGTGCACTGATATCTTTTACACTGCATTTTTCTGCACTGATTTTTCCGAACTAAATTTTAATACACTGATTTTTTTTTTTTTGCACTGAATTTTTTACACTGAATTTTTTTGCAATGATTTTTTTTCCTGCACTGATATTTTTTACACTGCATTTTTCTGCACATATATTTTTTCCACAGATTTGTTTTGGACTGATTTTTTTCATACCATTTTTTTTTACACTGAATTTTTTTGTACTGATTTTGTTTTGCAGTGAATTTTTGTGCACTGACATCTTTTACACTGCATTTTTTATGCACTGATTTTTTCTGAACTAAATTTTAATACACTGATTTTTTCCCCCCACTGATTTTGTTGTTGCACTGAATTTTTTTGCACAGATATTTTTTACGCTCCATTTTTCTGCACATATATTTTTTCCACAGATTTGTTTTTGGACTGATTTTTTTCATACCATTTTTTTTACACTGAATTTTTTTGTACTGATTTTTTTTACCCTGTTTTTTTCTGCAGTGATTTTTTTCGCACTGAATTTTTTTAGACTTTTTTTCCGCTGATTTTTTGTGCCCTTATATTTTTTATACTGCATTTTGCTGCACTGACCTTTTCTGAACTATATTTTAATACACAGATTTTTTTTTTCCACTGATTTTTTTCTGCCCTGAATATTTTACACTGAATTTTATTTGCACTGATTTTTTTCCGCACTGATTTTTTTTTACAATGCATACTTCTGCACACATTTCTTTACATAGATTTTTTCTGCACATATATTTTTTATGCAGATTTATGCAGACCATGGATTGGACTGATTTTTTGCTACACTGATTTTTTTGTGTCGATTTTTTAACACTGAATGTTTTTGCACTGTATTTTTTCCACTGATTTTTTCTGCACAGATATTTTTTCCACTGATTTTTTTTGGACTGATTTTTTTTTTTTTTACATTGCATTTTTCTGCACTGAATTTCATTTACACTGCATTTTCATGCACTTATTGTTTTATTTGGACTGATTTTTTTCCCACTGATTTTTTTTCTGCACTGAATTTTTTTTCCAACTGAATTTTAAAACACTGACTTTTTTCCCACTGATTTTTTTCTACAGAATTTTAAAACTGTATTTTGACAAACACTTTTTAAACACACATTTTGCTCACCAATTTTCATTCAACGAAATTGTCAGCATAATTGAAAGGAAAATTATCAGTTGACAAAAATTCAAATGCAAAAAATCCAGTCACACAAATTCAGTGTTCTCTCAGAATAAACACACCAACTAACCTCCATACATTTCTGTGTGAAAGGAGCGGAAGATCAGAGGCGCTTTTGAGGCGGCGGAAACAGAATAGTGTTGACACAGCGCCCTCTAAAGGACTCGCTTGGACACTCAAATGCTGACGAGAGGAGGAGAAATAAAAAGCAGGATCGAGGCATCGGGCCGGCTAAATGTCGCCGCCGCTTTGGGAAAAGGGAAAGTAAGGTGGCTGAAGACATCCAGTTTTGGAACATGCATTATTAACACCTCACTCTCACACATTAGCAGTACAAAAAGGTCAAAGTGGAGGTCAAAGTGTCGCCATCCCTTACCGTGTCGCCCACGCACACACGGAGCACCAAAGGAAATTGGCTGATACAAGTGTGTGTGTGTGTGTGTGTGTGTGTGTGTGTGTGTGTGTGCTGCTGTCCAGGCCTGCAGAGGAAAGTGTATAGAAATGGTGAAAAGGGTGAGAGAGGGTTTGGGAATGTGTCAAGGTCAACTGCTGAATGACCTTCAGCTTCACAGCACTTAAGTGATCACTAATAATTCTGATAGTATTGATAATAATCCTGATAGTATTGATAATAATCAGGATAGGATTGATAATAACCATGATAGTATTGATAATAATCCTGATAGTCATACTTGCCAACCTTGAGACCTCTGATTTCGGGAGGTGGGGGGCGCGGTTAAGAGGGGAGGAGTATATTTACAGCTACAATTCACCAAGTCAAGTATTTTATATATATATTTATATATATATATAAATATATAAAAGAAATACTTGAATTTTAATGTTCATTTATTTACACATATACACACACATAACACTCATCTACTCATTGTTGAGTTAAGGGTTGAATTGTCCACCCTTGTTCTATTCTCTGTCACTATTTTTCTAACCATATGCATGTACAGTAGATGGCAGTATTGTCCTGCTTAGGAGTGTCACTACATTGCTGTTTACGCCAGACGAACCGCTTTACGGTAGACGAAAACGTGACTGCTGTTGTTGTGTGTTGTTGCCGCGCTGGGAGGACGTTAATGAAACTGCCTAACAATAAACCCACATAAGAAACCAAGAACTCGCCCTCGGTCGTTCTACAGTTATAATTGGGCAGACACGCTGTTTATATCGTGGGAAAGCGGACGTGAAAACAGGCTGTGGCCTCCAGCTCCGCCTGAAATTCAGGAGATTTTCGGGAGAAAATTTGTCCCGGGAGGTTTTTGGGAGAGGCGCTGAATTTCGGGAGTCTCCCGGAAAATCCGGGAGGGTTGGCAAGTATGATGATAGTATTGATAATAATCCTGATAGTATTGATAATAATCCTGATAGCATTGATAATAGTCAGGGGCTTTGACCTTGCCTACAGCCTTAAGTTGCCTCTTTGCTAAAATATATCATGATGTCGATAAAAAAAAAGTGCCTTGTAAAATCCTTCAAGAAGAAATAATAGAACAAGAAAATAAAAGGAGCTCCCTGTTGAAGAAATTCCCCTTTTTTGTTTGTTTGGCTGCTTAGTAATGCTGGTAGAGGTGCAACAGGTGTCACACATGCACCTGCTCTCCTTACAGGTGCAACAGGTGTCACACATGCTAACCTCACGCCACCACAGGCTAACTTCTCCACATTTGCTACCCCTCCTTTTTTTCTGTCCTCGCTATTTTAAAAAAATAAAATAAAATAATAAATCATTAGACAAGAAGACCACGAAAGCCCACTAATGGACGCACATGCTAATTGCTAAGTGCTAACGTACCTCAACTGCTGTACACCATACAGAGAAATAAAACAAAAGTGTGTTGGTGTGCATGCATGATGGATCCCCCTCATTCGGGTCTTGGAACATCCGACGTGGGATTGTAACATCCAACATGAGATTGTAACATCCAATGTGAGGAATGTAACATCCAACATGGGATTGTAACATCCAACATGGGATTGTAACATCCAACATGGGATTGTAACATCCAACGTGAGGAATGTAACATCCAACATGGGATTGTAACATCCAACATGGGGATTGGAACATCCGACGTGGGAATTGTAACACTCAAAGTGGGGATTGGAACATCCAACATGGGATTGTAACACCCCACATGGGGATTGTAACATCCAACATGGGATTGTAACACTCCATGTGGGGATTGTAACACCCCATGTGGGGATTGTAACATCCCACGTGGGGATTGTAACATCCAACATGGGATTGGAACACCCCACGTGGGGATTGTAACACCCCATGTGGGGATTGTAACATCCCACGTGGGGATCGTAACATCCTACGTGGGATTGTAACACTCCACGTGGGAATTGTAACATCCAACATGGGATTGTAACACCCCACGTGGGGATTGTAACATCCAACATGGGATTGTAACACCCCACGTGGAGATTGTAACACCCCATGTGGGGATTGTAACATCCCACGTGGGGATTGTAACATCCTATGTGGGATTGTAACACTCCACGTGGGAATTGTAACACTCCATGTGGGAATTGTAACATCCAACATGGGATTGTAACACCCCACGTGGGGTTTTTAACATCCATCATGGGATTGTAACATCCAACGTGGGATTGTAACACCCCACGTGGGGTTTGTAACATCCAACATGGGATTGTAACATCCAACGTGGGGATTGTAACAGCCAACATGGGGATTGTAACATCCCACGTGGGGATTGTAACATCCAACATGGGATTGTAACATCTCACGTGGGGATTGTAACATCCAACATGGGATTTTAACATCCAACATGGGATTGTAACATCCAACATGGGGATTGTAACATCCAACATGGGATTGTAACATCCAACATGGGGATTGTAACATCCAACATGGGATTGTAACATCCAACATGGGGATTGTAACATCCGACATGGGGATTGTAACATCCGACATGGGGATTGTAACATCCAACATGGGGATTGTAACATCCAACATGGGATTGTAACATCCAACATGGGATTGTAACATCCAACATGGGATTGTAAAATCCAACATGGGATTGTAACGTCCAACATGGGGATTGTAACATCCAACATGGGGATTGTAACATCCAGCATGGGATTGTAACATCCAACATGGGGATTGTAACATCCACCATGGGATTGTAACATCCAACATGGAATTGTAACATCCAACATGGGGATTGTAACATCCAACATGGGATTGTAACATCCAACATGGGGATTGTAACATCCAACATGGGGATTGTAACATCCACCATGGGATTGTAACATCCAACATGGGATTGTAACATCCAACATGGGGATTGTAACATCCAACATGGGATTGTAACATCCAACATGGGGATTGTAACATCCACCATGGGATTGTAACATCCAACATGGGATTGTAACATCCAACATGGGTACTTCCAGGTATTGCCTCCTTAGTAGCATGTGTGAAGTCAGCATCAATACACTGACATAAAACAGTCCTGGTGGCATCAAAATAATCATAAGAATAATACAAGTCATAACCTTGAGAGTGCGTGAGGCTGCAGAATGTTGGATGGATGTGTCAGCTGTGAGGTGGGTGTGTGGCGGTGGTGGTGGTGGGGGCCTTGCAGGCCCACTCAGGCGAAGTACATGGTCCTTAGGGTGTCGTGGTGGATCTGTACCGCTTTGGCCAAGGCCTGGGGGTCCCGACCGTTGCTCTGACCCGACACATGGCTGCCCTCGCCACTGACACACACACACACACACACACACACACACACACACACACACACACACACACACACACACACACACACACACACACAAAAGGTGACCTTGTTATTCACTTCTCAAACTTCTCCAGCCAGGTTCCACCTCAGGAACACCGTCATGACGACATCAGTGCAGTAGACCTAAGTATTCATCATGTGCCACCATAGTGACAACATTAAAATACAGCAATACAACACCAAAATGTATTGTAGTCCTTTTCCATACTTCTCTAAATAAAGGGGACCACAAAAAATGTCATTATTGTCTTTATTTGAACAAAATAAATAGAGTGTACATGAAACATATGTTTATTATTGTCATTTAGTCCTTAAATAAAATGTTGAACATACTAGACAACTTGTCTTTTAGTAGTAAGTAAACAAACAAAGACTCCTAATTAGTCTGCTGTAACATATTGTGTCATTTATACAGCTATTATTTTCTACACATTATGAGGGACAAACCGTAAAAAATAATTATTAATCTACTTGTTAATGTCTGCTTATTTTCTGTTTTAACATGTATAATTCTATAATATATAATACCTAATAAACCAATAATATGGTTAAGAAATACGGATGTAAAGGGTAGGTGTCACACTGTTTTTTGTTTTAACATGTTCTATCTACACTCCTGTTAAAATGTAATAATCACTTATTCTTCTCTTCTTTGATACTTGACATTAGTTTTGGATTATACCACACATTTAGGTGTCGATCCAATACCAAGTAGTTACGGAATCGTACAATAAAATGTAATACCTAATAAACCACTAATAATATGGTTAATAAATACTGATGTAAAGGGTAGGTGTCGCACTGTTTTCTGTTTCAACATGTTCTAGCTACACTTCTGTTAAAATGTAATTATCACTTATTCTTCTCTTCTTTCATACTTGACATTAGTTTTGGATGGTACCACACATTTAGGTATGGATCCGATACCAAGTAGTTACAGGATCACACATTGGTCATATTCAAAGTCCTCATGTGTCCAGGGACATTTTTACTGACTTTATAAACATAATTTGAATTTTAAAAAAAGGAAAAAAGATTTTGTGACGATAAAAAATATCAATGTAATAGTAGTATCAACGAGCACTTGGTATCAATACAATGGATGTCAGGTGTCGATCCACCCATGGCGTTCGTTTACATTGTGATGGCAGTGAGCTATTGTATCCTCTTATGGTGTGTAGTGAAGCATGTTTAGTTATATATGGTCCTCCCGTGATAAACTTACTTTATTTGTCGTCATGGAGGCCAGAATTTGTGATTTAAAAGTAGCTAAAACACCGTGGATGGATGCGAGCCGCAAACTAGCTAGCCATGTCTTAAAGCAGCTCTTCCTGAGGGTGTTTCAGTGTTATAACTTCACCTTTATCTTGACTTTTTACACCAAAAGCGTCAATTCTCCCTTTTCTGTCTACACACTGTGTCTGCTTGTAAGTACTCTGTATGTGTGCGCTGCCGAACATGCTCTTCTGCTCGTAAAACCAGAAATGTCACCACGTGACTTTGAAAAAATATGGGGAACCTGTACTTTTCAAACAGAGTATACCGTATTTCCTTAAATTGCCGCCGGGTATATAGTATGCGCCTGCCTAGAATTACGTTTTGGAAAATAATTAGCGCATACTTAGCATTACCGCCGGCTCAGGATTAACGCCAGGTCAAACTTGTTTTGCAAAATATTATTTTTATTAGCGCATGTCTAGAATTTCCGCCGGGTCAAACTCGTTTCGCCAACTAATTAGCATATGCCAAACTCGTCACGTCACGAGTGACACTTCACCTGTCATCATTTTCAAAATGGAGGAGGCTGACTTCAGTCATTTAAAATCTCATAAAGGGAAAGAAGATTAAGAGCTATTCAGTAGGATTTAAGGTCCAAGCTATCGAAGATGCTAAAAAGAACAGTAAGCAGCTATGTTTTATTAATATACCGTAGCTGCGTGTGTCAAATATGAGTCATTAAATGACTCCCGCCTCCTGGTGGTAGAGGGCGCTAGTGATCCTTCTTGTGACTACTCGGCTGCAGAAGAAGTGACAACAAGCAGCAAGTGTGAGCAGCGATCGTTTATGTTTTCCTCTCGCTTGCACTTTTTACATGGAGGATTACATATCTAAAATAAAACCGTTTTCTAAACTGGACTTTCAATTGAGGCAGGTGGTAATAAAGGAAGATCTCCATCGAGACAGAGAGACTTTAAAACT
>NC_084621.1:16065432-16170432 GCF_033978795.1 Nerophis ophidion
TGTGTACATTGCGCAACCCTCATTGGCGGAAACAGCTGTGGTTTCAAATGACCTCCACAAGGTGGCAGTAGTTGCCTTGGCGCTATCAGCAGTGGTTAGCAGCTTTATTTATCTCCACTTGCACTTTAAAATGTTGGCGTGAAAGTCACATTTTTGCCTAATAATGAAGTCAGCAGTGTTATTCCTGCTCATTCCAGGGGAGTCTATGGTGGTCTACATGTGGTAACTGTGTATGGTGGTCTACCTGTGGCAGCTGTGTATGGTGGTCTACATGTGGCAACTGTGTATGGTGGTCTACATGTGGCAACTGTGTGTGGTGGTCTACATGTGGCAACTGTGTATGGTGGTCTACCTGTGGCAACTGTGTATGGTGGTCTACCTGTGGCAACTGTGTATGGTGGTCTACATGTGGCAACTGTGTATGGTGGTCTACCTGTGGCAACTGTGTATGGTGGTCTACCTGTGGCAACTGTGTATGGTGGTCTACCTGTGGCAACTGTGCATGGTGGTCTACCTGTGGCAACTGTGTATGGTGGTCTAGATGTGGCAACTGTGTATGGTGGTCTACATGTGGGAACTGTGTATGGTGGTCTACATGTGGCAACTGTGTATGGTGGTCTACATGTGGCAACTGTGTATGGTGGTCTACATGTGGCAACTGTGTATGGTGGTCTACCTGTGGCAACTGTGTATGGTGGTCTACCTGTGGCAACTGTGTATGGTGGTCTACATGTGGCAGCTGTGTATGGTGGTCTACATGTGGGAACTGTGTGTGGTGGTCTACCTGTGGCAACAGTGTATGGTGGTCTACCTGTGGCAACTGTGTATGGTGGTCTACCTGTGGCAACTGTGTATGGTGGTCTACCTGTGGCAACTGTGTATGGTGGTCTACCTGTGGCAACTGTGTATGGTGGTCTACCTGTGGCAACTGTATATGGTGGTCTACCTGTGGCAACTGTGTATGGTGGTCTACATGTGGCAACTGTGTATGGTGGTCTACCTGTGGCAACTGTGTATGGTGGTCTACCTGTGGCAACTGTGTATGGTGGTCTACATGTGGCAACTGTGTGTGGTGGTCTACATGTGGCAACTGTGTATGGTGGTCTACATGTGGGAACTGTGTATGGTGGTCTACATGTGGCAACTGTGTATGGTGGTCTACATGTGGGAACTGTGTATGGTGGTCTACATGTGGCAACTGTGTATGGTGGTCTACATGTGGGAACTGTGTATGGTGGTCTACATGTGGGAACTGTGTATGGTGGTCTACATGTGGCAACTGTGTATGGTGGTCTACATGTGGGAACTGTGTATGGTGGTCTACATGTGGCAACTGTGTATGGTGGTCTACATGTGGCAACTGTGTATGGTGGTCTACATGTGGCAACTGTGTATGGTGGTCTACCTGTGGCAACTGTGTATGGTGGTCTACCTGTGGCAACTGTGTATGGTGGTCTACATGTGGCAGCTGTGTATGGTGGTCTACATGTGGGAACTGTGTGTGGTGGTCTACCTGTGGCAACAGTGTATGGTGGTCTACCTGTGGCAACTGTGTATGGTGGTCTACCTGTGGCAACTGTGTATGGTGGTCTACCTGTGGCAACTGTGTATGGTGGTCTACCTGTGGCAACTGTATATGGTGGTCTACCTGTGGCAACTGTGTATGGTGGTCTACCTGTGGCAACTGTGTATGGTGGTCTACCTGTGGCAACTGTGTATGGTGGTCTACATGTGGCAGCTGTGTATGGTGGTCTACATGTGGGAACTGTGTGTGGTGGTCTACCTGTGGCAACAGTGTATGGTGGTCTACCTGTGGCAACTGTGTATGGTGGTCTACCTGTGGCAACTGTGTATGGTGGTCTACCTGTGGCAACTGTGTATGGTGGTCTACCTGTGGCAACTGTATATGGTGGTCTACCTGTGGCAACTGTGTATGGTGGTCTACCTGTGGCAACTGTGTATGGTGGTCTACCTGTGGCAACTGTGTATGGTGGTCTACATGTGGCAGCTGTGTATGGTGGTCTACATGTGGGAACTGTGTGTGGTGGTCTACCTGTGGCAACAGTGTATGGTGGTCTACCTGTGGCAACTGTGTATGGTGGTCTACCTGTGGCAACTGTGTATGGTGGTCTACCTGTGGCAACTGTGTATGGTGGTCTACCTGTGGCAACTGTGTATGGTGGTCTACCTGTGGCAACTGTATATGGTGGTCTACCTGTGGCAACTGTGTATGGTGGTCTACATGTGGCAACTGTGTATGGTGGTCTACCTGTGGCAACTGTGTATGGTGGTCTACCTGTGGCAACTGTGTATGGTGGTCTACATGTGGCAACTGTGTGTGGTGGTCTACATGTGGCAACTGTGTATGGTGGTCTACATGTGGGAACTGTGTATGGTGGTCTACATGTGGGAACTGTGTATGGTGGTCTACATGTGGCAACTGTGTATGGTGGTCTACATGTGGCAACTGTGTATGGTGGTCTACATGTGGCAACTGTGTATGGTGGTCTACATGTGGCAACTGTTTATGGTGGTCTACATGTGGCAACTGTGTATGGTGGTCTACATGTGGGAACTGTGTATGGTGGTCTACATGTGGCAACTGTGTATGGTGGTCTACATGTGGCAACTGTGTATGGTGGTCTACATGTGGCAACTGTGTATGGTGGTCTACATGTGGCAACTGTTTATGGTGGTCTACATGTGGCAACTGTGTATGGTGGTCTACATGTGGCAACTGTGTATGGTGGTCTACATGTGGCAACTGTGTATGGTGGTCTACATGTGGCAACTGTGTATGGTGGTCTACATGTGGCAACTGTGTATGGTGGTCTACATGTGGCAACTGTGTATGGTGGTCTACATGTGGCAACTGTGTATGGTGGTCTACCTGTGGCAACTGTGTATGGTGGTCTACCTGTGGCAACTGTGTGTGGTGGTCTACATGTGGCAACTGTGTATGGTGGTCTACATGTGGCAACTGTGTATGGTGGTCTACATGTGGCAACTGTGTATGGTGGCCTACCTGTGGCAACTGTGTGTGGTGGTCTACATGTGGCAACTGTGTATGGTGGTCTACATGTGGCAACTGTGTATGGTGGTCTACATGTGGCAACTGTGTATGGTGGTCTACATGTGGCAACTGTGTATGGTGGTCTACCTGTGGCAACTGTGTATGGTGGTCTACCTGTGGCAACTGTGTATGGTGGTCTACATGTGGCAACTGTGTATGGTGGTCTACATGTGGCAACTGTGTATGGTGGTCTACCTGTGGCAACTGTGTGTGGTGGTCTACATGTGGCAACTGTGTATGGTGGTCTACATGTGGGAACTGTGTATGGTGGTCTACCTGTGGCAACTGTGTATGGTGGTCTACATGTGGCAACTGTGTATGGTGGTCTACATGTGGCAACTGTGTATGGTGGTCTACATGTGGCAACTGTGTATGGTGGTCTACCTGTGGCAACTGTGTATGGTGGTCTACCTGTGGCAACTGTGTATGGTGGTCTACCTGTGGCAACTGTGTGTGGTGGTCTACATGTGGCAACTGTGTATGGTGGTCTACATGTGGCACCCGTGTATGGTGGTCTACCTGTGGCAACTGCCCCTCTGGAACGCCGTCCCTGTAGAAAATGATCCTGGTGGGCTTGAAGCGGGTGGACTTGTAGAACTGAATGAGCAGCTCCCGCACCATGTAGGAGAGGTCTTCAATGATCTCCTGCCTGGGTCGCTGGACTCGCACGGTGGCACAGTACCTGCTGGGGTGGGCGTCCATGCTGCCCACCACCTGGGCACACAACAGAGAGCACACGTCAGCACCCCCCAGTGGCCCAGAAGGGAAGTGGCGGCAGGCACGACAACAATGACGGATGTTCTTCTCATCAAACTGACGACATCAGAGTCACCGTTTTTTTTTTTTGTGGTTCTTTTTTGACAGGAATTCTCTGAGCGGAGACGTTAACGACAGTTCACTCTCCCCGCCCGCTTCTCGTCTGATTCAACCATCTGTCATCATCGCTAGGCAACACCGCAGTTGAGCTGAGGTCACCGGCAGCCGAGGGCTGACGTCATCTCACTTTGCAGCGTGACTCAGTGACAAACCTTTTATTTTGCTTTCACCGGCACCTTCCTGCTTCCAAATGTCTTTGTTTTTACTCACATTTGTTTCAACCTGGTCTATTGTGAAGGGAAGTCTAAACCACACGTATATTGGAGCAGGCAACTTTGTACCGTTTTTAACCTTTCATAACTTATACTTAAAAGGTAAACTGCACTTTTGGGGGATTTTGCCTGTCGCTCACAATCCAGAACACACGTCTTTCTTTTTTTTTATCTACAAACCCCGTTTCCATATGAGTTGGGAAATTGTGTTAGATGTAAATATAAACAGAATACAATGATTTGCAAATCTTTTTCAACCCATATTCAGTTGAATATGCTACAAAGACAACATATTTGATCTTCAAACTGATAAAACATTTTTTTGTGCAAATAATCATTAACTTTAGAATTTGATGCCAGCAACACATGACAAAGAAGTTGGGAAAGTTGGCAATAAATACTGATAAAGTTGAGGAATGCTCATCAAACACTTATATGGAACATCCCACAGGTGTGCAGGCTAATTGGGAACAGGTGGGTGCCATGATTGGGTCTAAAAGCAGCTTCCATTCACAAACAAAGATGGGGCGAGGGTCACCACTTTGTAAGCAAATTGTCGAACAGTTTAAGAACAACATTTCTCAACGAGCTATTGCAAGGAATTTAGGGATTTTACCATCTACGGTCCGTAAAATCATCAAAAAATTCAAATAATCTGGAGAAATCACTGCACGTAAGCGATGATATCACAGACATTTGCTCCCTCAGGCGGTACTGCATCAAAAACCCACATCAGTGTGTAAAGGATATCACCACGTGGGCTCAGGAACACTTCTTAAAACCATTGTCAGTAACTACAGTTGGTCTCTACATCTGTAAGTGCAAGTTAAAACTCTGCTATGCAAAGCCAAACCCTTTTATCAACAATATCCTAAAACCCCGCCGGCTTAGCTGGGCCCGAGATCATCTAAGATGGACTGATGCAAAGTGGAAAGGTGTTCTGTGGTCTGACGAGTCCAAATTTCTAATTATATTTGGAAACAGAGGACGTGCTGTCCTCTGGAACAAAGAGGAAAATAACCATTCGGATTGTTATAGGCACAAAGTTCAAAAGCAAGCATCTGTGGTGGTATGGGGGTGTATTAGTGCCCAAGGCATGGGTAACTTACTTGTGAAGGTACCATTTATCTTGAATGGTCCATACAGGTTTTGGAACAACATATGTTGTCATCCAAGCAACGTTATCATGGACGCCCCTGCTTATTTCAGCAAGACAATGCCAAGCCACGTGTTACAACAGCGTGGTTTCGTAGTAAAAGAGTGCGGGTACTTTCCTGGCCCGCCTGCAGTCCAGACCTGTCTCCCATGGAAAATGTGTGGCGCATTATGAAGCGTAAAATACGACAACGGAGACCCGGTACTGTTGAAAGACTGAAGCTCTACATAAAACAAGAATGGGGAAGAATTCCACTTTCAAAGCTTCAACAATTAGTTTCCTCAGTTCCCAAACGTTGTTAAAAGAAAAGGTGATGTAACACAGTGGTGAACATGTCCTTTCCCAACTACTTTGGCACGTGTTGCAGCCATGAAATTCGAAGTTAATTATTATCTGCAAAAGAACATAACGTTTATGAGTTTGAACATCAAATATGTTGTCTTTGTAGTGCATTCAACTGAATATGGGTTGAAAAGGATTTGCAAATCATTGTATTCCGTTTATATTTACATCTAACACAATTTCCCAACTCATATGGAAACGGGGTTTGTAGATGTCATCGGTGTTTGAACCTGACAATAATTAATATAGATTTAATTTCTGTGTTGTCTTTGCGACTCACAGCAGTGATGGAAGGCTTCTTGCCATCTCCAGCAGGCGGGTGCGTGACATCCGCTCCCAGGAAGATAACTGGCTGCTGGAACACTGCTGACCTGAGGCGGGGAGCAGGAAGTGCAGGTCAGACATCACAGTGCTTGACAGCGCCTGAGGGCGAGGACGGCGTACCGTTGGTGAGGCACCAGGATGTTGTTGATGCCTCCCAGCTTCACGTTGATCTTGAGGCAGAGGTTGGAGAGGGTCTGAGGCGACGTCTTCACCACGTTCTTCACCTGGACGCATTGCGTGGCCATGCCCAGCAGAGTGTCGCCCACGCGCTTCACCTCCGCTACAAATGCACGAATCACACCATCAGACAAGCGCAGGTCGCCATGGCTACTTGGCGGGAGGGACGTCTCCAACCGTAGACGGGGGTTTTCCCCGGCAGGATGACGATGATGAGCTGCAGGCCCGAGTAGGTGTTCTTCAGGTGTCTGAACATGGGCTCCACGCTGTCCGCCCCCTGGGCGTACTTGCAGAAGCACGGCTGGCCCTGGATGGGCATGCCGGCGTCCTTGGAGATCTTACGGAGCTGGTCTGTGAAGTTCCTGAGAAGAAACCATGTGGGGATTAACAATGTTGCCAAGCGCAAAAAGCCAGAAGCTACAAAAGCCACAAGCAGTGAAGTTTTCACACAGCAAAAACTGAATTTTAAGTAAGATTTAATATCTCCTATAAGGGAGATACTTGCTTATTTTCAGTCTGATAAGATAATTTTTCTCACCAAGCAGATTTTATGTTAGAGTGTTTTACTAGTTTTAAAGGGTTTTGGTCCTAAATGAAGTCAGTAAGTCAGGAGTGTCCAAAGTGCGGCCCGGGGGCCATTTGCGGCCCGCAGCTAATTGTTTACCGGCCCGCCACACATTCTGCGAAAATTGCAAAATTGATAGAATTGCAAAAATAAAAGAAACATTTAAAAAAAAAGCGGAATGAGGTGAAATCTAATGAGGAAAAGTGGAAATGTTGACACAAAGCTGCCATGCAGGCAGTTTTTTTGTTCCTTTTGTCTTGATTTTCTTCACGGTGGCAGAGAGGTTAGTGCGTCTGCCTCACAATACGAAGGTCCTGCAGTCCTGGGTTCAAATCCAGGCTCGGGATCTTTCTGTGTGGAGTTTGCATGTTCTCCCCGTGAATGCGTGGGTTCCCTCCGGGTACTCCGGCTTCCTCCCACTTCCAAAAACATGCACCTGGGGATAGGTTGATTGGCAACACTAAAATTGGCCCTAGTGTGTGAATGTGAGTGTGAATGTTGTCTGTCTATCTGTGTTGGCCCTGCGATGAGGTGGCGACTTGTCCAGGGTGTACCCCGCCTTCCGCCCGATTGTAGCTGAGATAGGCACCAGCGCACCCCCGCGAGCCCGAAAGGGAATAAGCGGTAGAAAAATGGATAGGCAAAAATTTAAAAAAACATTTTAAAAAAAAGTGGAATGAGGTGAAATCTAATGAGGAAAAGTGGCAATGTTTTTTCCATTGCTCAAAAAAAAAAAAGGACAAAAAAATATGAATTATTACTTAAAATTATCACTTTAAAATGTTTTATATGGAAAAAATATTGCATTTGTTGTCCCATCCATCCATTTTTTACCGCTTATTCCCTTTGGGGTCGCGGGGGCGCTGGCGCCATCGTAAATTAATCAAAACGTTTTGTTTTTTTTCTACAAAGTTCCTCAAGTTTTACCGAAAAGTGTGTTCATCTTACTTAACTTAAACGCTGCAAAGATGAGTTTAAACAATTTTGTGTGGTTGAAAATGGAAAGAGAAAACGATTATTAAATTCTTAAAATTTTCCACCATATTTTTGTCGGCGTGAGAAAATTATTTTCAATAAAGTTTCGATTGAAGGGGAACAAATTTGGACATCGTCACTAAAATAATGACGTTTTACTCGGGTACAGCTCTGAAAACATTTACTCGAGTTAAAATACATCTAAAAGAAAAAAAATAACTGATTTAAAAATTAATCTGTGTAAATAGAATATCACTTTTATTTTAAAAATATGACGTAGATGTACTACATCAGGGGTGTCCAAGGTGCGGCCCGCAGCTAATCGTTTACCGGCCCGCCACACATTCTGCAAAAATTGCAAAATTGATAGTATAGCAAAAATTAAAAAAAAAAACATTGAAAAAAAGTGGAATGAGGTGAAATCTAATGAGAAAAAGTGGCAATGTTGACACAAAGCTGCCATGCAGGCAGTTTTTTTGTTCCTTTTGTCTTTATTTTCTGTTTTTTCCATTGCTCAAAAAAAAAAGGACAAAAAAAATATGAATTATTACTTAAAAATTATCACTTTAAAATGTTTTATGTGGAAAAAATATTGCATTTGTTGTCCCATCCATCCATCCATTTTCTACCGCTTATTCCCTTTGGCGCCATCGTAAATTGATCAAAACTTTTTGTTTTTTTCTACAAAGTTCCTCAAGTTTTACCGAAAAGTGTGTTTGTCTTACTTAACTTAAACGCTGCAAAGATGAGTTTAAACAGTTTTGTGTGGTCGAAAATGGAAAGAGAAAACGATTATTAAATTCTTGACGTAAATGTACTACATCAGGGGTGTCCAAAGTGCGGCCCGGGGGCCATTTGCGGCCCGCAGCTAATCGTTTACCGGCCCGCCACACATTCTGCAAAAATTTAAAAATGTATATTATTGCAAAAATTTAAAAAAACATTTAAAAAAAAGTGGAATGAGGTAAAATCTAATGAGGAAACGGGGCAATGTTGACACAAAGCTGCCATGCAGGCAGTTTTTTTGTTCCTTTTGTCTTTATTTTCTGTTTTTTCCATTGCTCAAAAAAAAAAAAGGACAAAAAAATATGAATTATTACTTAAAAATTATCACTTTAAAATGTTTTATGTGGAAAAAATATTGCATTTGTTGTCCCATCCATCCATCCATCCATTTTCTACCGCTTATTCCCTTTGGGCTCGCGGGGGCGCTGGTGCCATCGTAAATTGATCAAAACTTTTAGTTTTTTTCTACAAAGTTCCTCAAGTTTTACCGAAAAGTGTGTTTGTCTTACTTAACTTAAACGCTGCAAAGATGAGTTTAAACAGTTTTGTGTGGTAGAAAATGGAAAGAGAAAACGATTATTAAATTCTTAAAATTTTCCACCATATTTTTTCTCCACGTTAGAAAATTATATTCAATAAAGTTTCGATTGAAGGGGAACAAATTTGGACATCGTCACTAAAATAATGAAGTCTTACTCGAGTACAGCTCTGAAAACATTTACTCAAGTTAAAATACATCTAAGGAAAAAAAATAACTGATTAAAAAATAAATCTGTATAAATAGTATATCACTTTTTTTTTTTTTAAATATGATGTAAATGTACTACATCAGGGGTGTCCAAAGTGCGGCCCGGGGGCCATTTGCGGCCCGCAGCTAATTGTTTTTCGGCCCGCCACACATTCTGCAAAAATTTAAAAAATGTATATTATTGCAAAAATTAAAAAAAACATTTAAAAAATAGTGGAATGAGGTGAAAGCTAATGAGGAAAAGTGGCAATGTTGACACAAAGCTGCCATGCAGGCAGAGTTTTTGTTCCTTGTGTCTTTATTTTCTGTTTTTTCCATTGCTCAAAAAGAAAAAAAAGGACAAAAAAATATGAATTATTACTTAAAAATTATCACTTTAAAATGTTTTATGTGGAAAAAATATTGCATTTGTTGTCCCATCCATCCATTTTCTACCGCTTATTCCCTTTGGGCTCACGGGGGCGCTGGCGCCATCGTAAATTGATCAAAACTTTTAGTTTTTTTCTACAAAGTTCCTCAAGTTTTACCGAAAAGTATGTTTGTCTTACTCAACTTAAACGCTGCAAAGATGAGTTTAAACAGTTTTGTGTGGTCGGAAATGGAAAGCGAAAACGATTATTAAATTCTTAAAATTTTCCACCAAATTTTTGTCGGCGTGAGAAAATTATTTTCAATAATGTTTCGATTGAAGGGGAACGAATTTGGACATCGTCACTAAAATAATGAAGTTTTACTCGAGTACAACTCTGAAAACATTTACTCGAGTTAAAATACATCTAAAAGAAAAAAAATAACTGATTCAAAAATTAATCTTTATAAATAGAATATCACTTTTTTTAAAAAATATGACGTACATGTACTACATCAGGGGTGTCCAAAGTGCGGCCCGCAGCTAATTGTTTTTCGGCCCGCCACACATTCTGCAAAAATTGCAAAATTGATTGTATTGCAAAAACTTTAAAAAAAAACATTGAAAAAAAGTGGAATGAGGTGAAATCTAATGAGGAAAAGTGGCAATGTTGACACAAAGCTGCCATGCAGGCAGTTTTTTTGTTCCTTTTGTCTTTATTTTCTGTTTTTTCAATTGCTCAAAAAAAAAAAAGGACAAAAAAAATGTGAATTATTACTTAAAAATTATCACTTTAAAATGTTTTATGTGGAAAAAATATTGCATTTGTTGTCCCATCCATCCATTCATTTTTCTACCGCTTATTCCCTTTGGGGTCTTGGGGGCGCTGGCGCCATCGTAAATTGATCAAAACTTTTGTTTTTTTTCTACAAAGTTCCTCAAGTTTTGCCGAAAAGTGTGTTTGTCTTACTCAACTTAAACGCTGCAAAGATGAGTTTAAACAGTTTTGTGTGGTCGGAAATGGAAAGGGAAAACGATTATTAAATTCTTAAAATTTTCCACCATATTTTGTCTCCGCGTGAGAAAATTATTTTCAATAAAGTTTCGATTGAAGGGGAACAAATTTGGACATCGTCACTAAAATAATGAAGTTTTACTCGAGTACAGCTCTGAAAACATTTACTCAAGTTAAAATACATCTAATAGAAAAAAAATAACTGATTTAAAAAGTAATCTGTGCAAATAGAATATCACTTTTTTTTTTAAATATGACGTAAATGTACTACATCAGGGGTGTCCAAAGTGCGGCCCGCAGCTATTGTTTTTCGGCCCGCCACACATCCTGCAAAAATTGCAAAATTGATAGTATTGCAAAAATAAAAAAATAAAAACATTGAAAAATAGTGGAATGAGGTGAAATCTAATGAGAAAAAGTGGCAATGTTGACACAAAGCTGCCATGCAGGCAGTTTTTTTTTGTTCCTTTTGTCTTATAATGAATTATTACTTAAAAATCAGCACCTTAAAATGTTTTATGTGGAAAAAATATTGCATATGTTGTGTAGTTGCCATATAAAAACATCAAAGTTTTGACAAAAGAGCATAAAATAAACAAAATAATAGTTCAAACTTAAAATCGACAGATATATCGGAAGTTGAGCTGGTAATTTAAGTGTTAAAAGTTTTTTTTAAAAACTAATAAAAATGCATCACTTTGAGTGGGGAACCTTTCGGATCTCAAATATATTTAGTAGGATTTTATTTAACTTTTCACTGTGATTACTCCAAAATATTAAATAATTAAAATCAATAGTGTCCTGCATTATTGATCTTTGAGGGCTTTAATTGCTAAATAAAGGAACTCTCCTGAAGGAATCAATAAAGTACTATCTATCTATCTAAATACTGCATATTTCAGTTTTACTATAAAAAAACAAAGTTGTCTTTGACAGAAAAGGCATAAAACCTTATTTGTTTTACTTTATATCAACCTGAAGTTGATATAGAGATTTACTGTAAGCATTAAATAAAAAATAGTAATAATAATTGGACTTATTTTTAACGTTTTAGTGACTGAGACCCTCTATGCTCCCCAGGAGCCCTAAGGATTAAAAAAAAAATCCATATATTTTGTTATGGTTTGAAGATTTAAAATATCCAAATGGCCCCCGCATGCTTACATTTTTCGGTGTGCGGCCCTCTGTGGAAAAAGTTTGGACACCCTTGCTGTAAATCCACTCCAGACTGTTAATAATAAAGAGGAAAGTGATTTTCATACCAACTGTTTGACTGATTTCCCTGGGTCAACATTCCACGCGACAAAGTAATACAAGTATGCTGTATACTCGAGGCTCCAATGTCGGTATTGTATCGGAAGTGAAGAAATGTCGAAAATATTGACACGTGAACCGTGTCAATATTTTCGACATTTCTTCACTTCCGATACAATACCGACATTGGAGCCTCGAGTATACAGCATACTTGTACTTACTTTGTAGAGTGGAATGTTGACCAGGCGAAATCAGTCAATTAAAGTTGGGCTTATGAAAAATAAATTTCCTCTTTTTTAATTACCAGCTCTGCCGAGTGAGAGCATTTCATAGCAAGGGGTGTCCAAACTTTTTCCACAGAGGCCCGCACACGGAAAAATTTAAGCATGCGGGGGCCATTTGGATATTTTTCATTTTCAAATCATAACAAAATATATGGATTTTTTTTTATCCTTAGGGCTCCTGGGGAGCATAGAGGGTCTCAGTCACTAAAATGCTAAAATTAAGTCAAATTATTATTTATTTATTTATTTAATGGTGTGAATGTTGTCTGTCTATCTGTGTTGGCCCTGTGATGAGGTGGCGACTTGTCCAGGGTGTACCCCGCCTTCCGCCCGATTGTAGCTGAGATAGGCGCCAGCACCCCCCGTGACCCCGAAAGGGAATAAGCGGTAGAAAATGGATGGATGGATATTTAATGCTTACAGTAAATCTTTCTATCAACTCAAGGTTGATATAAAGTAAAACAAATAAGGTTTTATGCCTTTTCTGTCAAAGACAACTTTATTTTTTATAGTAAAACTGAAATTATTTAGATATATAGATAGTATTTTATTGATTCCTTCAGGAGAGTTCCTTTATTTAGCAATTAAAGCCCTAAAAGATCAATAATGCAGGACACCATTGATTTTAATTATTTAATATTTTTAAGTAATCACAGTGAAAAGTTAAATAAAATCCTACTAAATATATTTGAGATCCGAAAGGTTCCCCACTCATAAAGTGATACATTTTTATTAGGTTTTTTTTTACTTTTAACACTTAAATTTCCAGATCAACTTCCGATATATCTGTCGATTTTAAGTTTGAACTATTATTTCGTTTGTTTTATGCTTTTTGTTCAAAACTTTGATGTTTTTATATGGCAACCACACAACATATACAATATTTTTTCCAAAAACATTCTAAAGTGATAATTTTGAGTATTAATTCATTATAACATAGATTTTTTTGTCTTTTTTTTTTTTGGAGCAATAGAAAAAAAAGAAAAAGACAAAAGGAGAAAAAAACTACCTGTCAACATTGCCACTTTTTCTCATTAGATTTCACCTCATTCCACTTTTTTTAAATGTTTTTTTTTTTTTTGCAATACTATCAATTTTGCCATTTTTGCAGCATGTGTGGAGGGCCGGTAAACGATTAGCTGCGGGCCGCAAATGGCCCCCGGGCCGCACTTTGGAAACCCCTGCATTAGTGTGTCAGTTTGACATGTTTGGCATCCACTAGAGACAAAGAATATTTAGAAGTAGGATGCTGAGTGAATATTAATAACTCTTCCAAACTTACTTGAGCACCTCCTCCCTGCATTGCTTCTGGGGGGCGAAGCAGGCGATGGCCCACACCTTGATCTCAATCCCGTTGTAGAACTGCTTCCCCCTCATGTCCCACACTCCCTGGTTGGGTGTGGCTATGGCCCGGTTCTGCTTGGCCGGGACAAGAACCCAAAAACAGATTTACTTTAACTGCCTACCATGAATTGATGAACGTGGACCCCGACTTAAACAAGTTGAAAAACTTATTGGGGTGTTACCATTTAGTGGTCAATTGTAGCAAATATGTACTGTACTGTGCAAGCTACAACAAACCCTGTTTCCATATGAGTTGGGAAATTGTGTTAGATGTAAATATAAACGGAATACAATGATTTGCAAATCCTTTTCAACCCATATTCAGTTGAATATGCTACAAAGACAACATATTTGATGTTCAAACTCATAAACTTAAATTTTTTTTTGCAAATAATCATTAACTTTAGAATTTCATGGCTGCAACACGTGCCAAAGTAGTTGGGAAAGGGCATGTTCACCACTGTGTTACATCACATTTTCTTTTAACAACACTCAATAAACGTTTGGGAACTGAGGACACTAATTGTTGAAGCTTTGAAAGTGGAATTCTTTCCCTTTCCTGTTTTATGTAGAGCTTCAGTCGTTCAACAGTCCGGGGTCTCCGCTGTCGTGTTTTACGCTTCATAATGCACCACACATTTTCCATAGGAGACAGGTCTGGACTGCAGGCGGGCCAAGAAAGTACCTGCACTCAATTTTTACGAATCCACGCTGTTGTAACACGTGCTGAATGTGGCTTGGCATCGTCTTGCTGAAATAAGCAGGGGCGTCCATGAAAAAGACGGCGATTAGATGGCAACATATGTTGTTCCAAAACATTTATGTACCTTTCAGCATTAATGGTGCCTTCACAGATGTGTAAGTTACCCATGCCTTGGGCACTAATGCACCCCCATACCATCACAGATGCTGGCTTTTGAACTTTGCGTCGATAACAGTCTGGATGGTTCGCTTCCCCTTTGGTCCGGATGACACAACGTGGAATATTTCCAAAAACAATTTGAAATGTGGATTCGTCAGACCACAGAATACTTTTCGACTTTGCAACAGTCCATCTTAGATGATCTGGGGCCCAGAGAAGCCGGCGGTGTTTCTGGATGTTGTTGATAAATGGCTTTCGCTTTGCATAGTAGAGCTTTAACTTGCACTTACAGATGTAGCGACCAACTGTATTTAGTGACAGTGGTTTTCAAAAGTGTTCCTGAGCCCATGTGGTGATATCCTTTAGAGATTTATGTTGGTTTTTGATACAGTGCCGTCCGAAGGAACGAAGGTCACGGTCATTCAATGTTGGTTTCCGGCCTTGCCGCTTACGTGGAGTGATTTCTCCAGATTCTCTGGACCTTTTGATGATATTATGGAGCGTAGATGTTGAAATCCCTAAATTTCTTGCAACTGCACTTTGAGAAACGTTGTTCTTAAACTGTTTGACTATTTGCTCACGCAGTTGTGGACAAAGGGGTGTACCTCGCCCCATCCTTTCTTGTGAAAGACTGAGCATTTTTGGGGAAGCTGTTTTTATATCCAATCATGGCACCCACCTGTTCCTAATTAGCCTGCACACTTGTGGGATGTTCCAAATAAGTGTTTGATGAGCATTCCTCAACTTTGTCAGCATTTATTGCCACCTTTCCCAACCGGATCAAACTCGTTTCGCAAAATATTATTTTTATTAGCGCATATCTAGAATTTCCACCGGGTCAAACTCATTTCGCAAAATAATTAGCATATGCCTAGAATTTCCGCCGGGTCAAACTCGTCACGTCACAAGTGACACTTCACCTGTCATCATTTTCAAAATGGAGGAGGCTGATTTCAATAATTTGAAATCGCATAAAGGGAAGAAGATTAAGAGCTATTCAGTAGGATTTAAGGTTCAAGCTATTGAATATGCTAAAAAGAACATCCAAGCAACGTTACCATGGACGCCCCTGCTTATTTCCGCAAGACAATGCCAAGCCACGTGTTACAACAGCGTGGCTTCGTAAAAAAAAGAGTGCGGGTACTTTCCTGGCCCGCCTGCAGTTCAAACCTGTCTCCCATTGAAAATGTGTGGCGCATTATGAAGCGTAAAATACGACAGCGGAGACCCCGGACTGTTGAAGGACTGAAGCTCTACATAAAACAAGAATGGGAAAGAATTCCACTTTCAAAGCTTCAACAATTAGTTTCCTCAGTTCCCAAACGTTTATTGAGTGTTGTCAAAAGAAAAGGTGATGTAACACAGTGGTGGACATGCCCTTTCCCAACTACTTTGGCACGTGTTGCAGCCATGAAATTCTAAAGTTAATGATTATTTGCAAAAAAAAATATGTTTCTCAGTTTGAACATCAAATATGTTGTCTTTGTAGCATATTCAACTGAATATGGGTTGAAAATGATTTGCAAATCGTTGTATTCCGTTTATATTTACATCTAACACAATTTCCCAACTCATATGGAAACGGGGTTTGTACTAATACAAGTCTCAATCAATCGATGCTGCTGGCGGAGGGCGGGAATAATCAAGCAGTTGGTATTTACCCGTCCTCCATACTGCAGGATGGGGGCTGGGAGCACTCTGCCCGTCACCTCGGCCATGTCGTCCTTCACCTTGATGCCAAACTCCTGGATGTACGGGTCCAGGTTGAAGTTAGCGTTCTTCATCTGGAGAGACATGGGACGCTTATGTAAAAGCGCTTTGAGTCACTAGAGCAGGGGTCGGCAACCTTTACACCTCAAAGACACATTTGGACCCATTTCACAAAGTAAAGAAAACAATGGGAGCCCCAAAACTCTTTTGAAATTTATAATGAAATAATACTGCATACAGAGTTTTTATTTTGCTTTGTGCTATGTATAAACCAAAGGTCTCAGACACGCGGCCCGCACCTTAATATAAACACTTAATGTTAGTGCGGCCCACGAGTTTTATATGAATGCCGCTTGAGAGCGTCACACCTGCCAACCCTCCCAATTTTGCCAGGAGACTCCCGAATTTCAGAGTAATTATTCTCTCCAATGTACGCTCACTGCAAAAAGTCAGTGTTTAAAAACAAGAAAAAAAATTACAAAAATGTACCTGAATGTGGAGAGGCCGAGCCGACAGAGAGGCAGGGCACGCCGGAGCCAGGCCCAAGATGGCGGCGAGGAGGGGGGGATGGCGAGCGAGGGGCGACGCCACAATCGAGATTGCGCACCTGTATAGGATTAATGAATCCTCTCGCACTGTTTAAAAGGGCGGCAGCCGTGAACGTCGGGGAGAGAGGTGGAGAAACAACGACGGAACGAGACGAAACGCATGCAACCCGGAAGAGAGCGAGAGGGAGAACGAGAGGCAGAAGACGCGGGTGACTGAAAAGAAACCCGAAAAAGACTTTACTTAATAGAAAATAAAGAAAGTCAACACTGCTCAAAGTCATGTCCTTCCTTGGTGGTCCTTGGAACCCGCACGACGGTGAGAATTGTTCATGTCATGTCAGCTTTTTCTCATAACCATCCCGTTTTTGGCTCTTTTTTTCTTACACTTTCACTATTGTTTTTTCCCCAACAACATTGTAACTCGGCAGACCAACCAAAGTGGGTCTGCGGGCCGCCAACGACCACCACTGGTGCAACCACGTCACAATACGAGCGTGGTGGAGTTAATTAATTCGCTCACCAGCCTGCTGATCTCCTCCTGCCTGTCGGGCGCCGAGCGAGCCGTGGCTTTGATCATGGTGGACGTCTGATTATCGGTCAGTTTCTTGATGCATCTTTGGCCCGCTACGATGTTACACACCTGCAAGGTTTCAAAAGACAAGTTACGGGTGCACGCTTGCATGTTGACAGTGAAAAGTAGTACCTGTCCTCACCTCTAGGGGCAGATATGTGTGCTTCTGCTCCTGGCCCACCTGTAGACAGGGCAGGTGGCGGTATTTGAGCTGCAGGTTGTACTTCTGCTGGAAGTACTGAGCCACAGTACATTCTACTGTCTGACCACTTTCAAGCTGGAGGGGAAACCTGGCATGGAAAGGAAAGAAAAAATTCAATACAATAGATGGATTCAAAATGCAGCTTTTCAAGCTCAGTTCTTGGCATTCTTGCCAACACTCCCGGATTTTACGGGATTCCCGAAATTCTCCCGGGACAAATTTTCTCCCGAAAATCTCCCGAAATTCAGGCGGAGCTGGAGGCCACGCCCCCTCCAGCTCCATGCGGACCTGAGTGACGTGTCGACAGCCTGTTTTCACGTCCGCTTTCCCACAATATAAACAGCGTGTGTGACCAATGACGTTATAACTGTAAAAATGATCGAGGGCGAGTTCTTGGTTTCTTATGTGGGTTTATTGTTAGGCAGTTTCATTAACGTCCTCCCAGCGTGGTAACAACACACAACAACAGCAGTCAGTTCGATTGCCGTAAACAGCAATGTTGTGACACTCTGAAACAGGACAGTACTGCCATCTACTGTACATGCATATGGTTAGAAAAATAGTGACAGAGAATAGAACAAGGATGGACGATTCAACCCTTGACTCAACAATGAGTAGATGAGTGTTATGTGTGTGTATATGTGTAAATAAATGAACACTGGAATTCAAGTATTTCTCTTATATATATATATATATGTGTATATATATATATATATATATACACATATATATATACACATATATATATACATACACACACATATATATACACACACATATATATATACACACATATATATATATATATACACATATATATATATACATACCCACACACACATATATATATACACACACAAACACACATATATATATATATATATATATATATATATATATATGTATATATATATACATATATATATAAAATAAAATGATACATATTTATAGCTAAAATTCACTGAAAGTCAAGTATTTCTTATGTATGTATATATATATATATATATATATATATATATATATATATATATATATATATATATATATATATACACATATATATATATACATATGAAATACTTGACTTGGTAAATTCTAGCTGTAAATATACTCCTCCCCTCTATAACGGCATAAAACTTACAATTACAACTTTATATTGACAAATTGATCTAAAGTTGATATAGAGATTTAGGATTTGGGGGGAAAAATATATATATATAACTTATCTTGAACACTTTTATAAGTGGGACACTTTAGGGTTTAGTTTTTAAAATTTTCATTGCTAAAAAAATATTAATAAATAAAAATCAATGTTGTGAATTATTGACCTCCAATTACTTCACTTTTTATTTTTTTTTGGTTGGGGTGAATGAATATTGCAAATGTTGTGTTTGCCATAAAAAAATATATCTATTTTACAAAAACGGCATAAAACATACAACAATTACAACTTTATATGGACAAATAGATCTGAAGTTGATTTAGAGATTTAGGAATTGTGGGAAAAAAAATAGTATATAACTTATTTTTAACACTTTTATGACTGGGACACTTTGGGGATTTGTTTTTTAAACTTTCATTACTAAAGAAATAATAATAAATCAAAATAAATGTTATGAATTATTGACCTCCAATTACTTCACAATTTACATTTTTTTTTTGGGTGGGGTGAATGAATATTGCAAATTTTGTGTTTGCCATAAAAAAAAATAGATAAAAAAATAAATAAATAAATAAAAAAAAAAAAAAAAAAAAAAAAATATATATATATATCCATCCATCCATTTTCTACCGCTTATTCCCTTTTGGGGTCACGGGGGGCGCTGGCGCCTATCTCAGCTACAATCGGGCGGAAGGCGGGGTAAACCCTGGACAAGTCGCCAACTCATCGCAGGGCCAACACAGATAGACAGACAACATTCACACTCACATTCACACACTAGGGCCAATTTAGTGTTGCCAATCATATATATATTTTTTTTTTTTTCTCTTTTTTTTTTTTTTACAAAAACGGCATAAAACATACAACAATTACAACTTTATATCGACAATTAGATCTAAAGTTGAGTTCGAGATTTAAGCGTTGGGAAAAAATTTATAGCATGACTTATTTTTAACACTTAAATAAGTGGGACACTTTTGAGATTAGTTTTTTAAATTCTCATTGCTAAAAAAAATAATAATAAATCAAAATCAATGTTCTGAATTATTGACCTCCAATTACATTTCAATTTTTATTAATTTTTTGGGCTGGGGTGGATTGAATTTTGCAAATTTTGTGTATTTGGCATTAAAAAAAAAAAGTTTTCTTTTACAAAAACGGCATATAAAATACAACAATTACAACTTTATAACCAAAAATAGATCAGAAGTTGATTTAGAGATTTAGGAATTGGGGGAAAAAAGGTAGTATACAACTTATTTTTAACACATTTATGAGTGGGACACTTTGGGGATTTGTTTTTTCAACTTTCATTGCTAAAAAAATAATAATAAATTAAAATCAGTGTTATGAATTATTGACCTCCAATTAATTAATGTATTTATCTATTTTGGGGGGGGGGGGGGGGGTGGGGTGAATGAATATTGCAAGTTTGGTGTTTGCCATAAAAGAATATATATATATTTTACAAAAACGGCATAAAACATACAACAATTACAATTTTATATCGACAAATAGATCTGAAGTTGATTTCGAGATTTAGGAATTGGGGAAAAAAAAGATAGCATATAATTTATTTTTAACACTTTTATGAGTGGGACACTTAAAAAAAGTTTTAAAAAGATTTTTAAACTTTGACCTCCCATTACTTCCCAATTTTTATTTATTTTTTTTGGCTGGGGGTGAATGAATTTTGCAAATTTTGTGTTTGCCATAAAAAAATAAATAAAACATACAACAATTACAACTTTATATCGACAAATAGATCTGAGATTTAGGAGTTGGGAAAAAAAAAGATAATATATAACTTATTTTTAACACATTTATGAGTGGGACACTTTGGGGATTTGTTTTTTCAACTTTCATTGCTAAAAAAAATAATAATAAATCAAAATCAATGTTATGAATTATTGACCTCCAATTAATTAATGTATTTTTTTTTTTTTTTTGGGTGGGGTGAATGAATATTGCAAATTTTGTGTTTGCCATAAAAAAAATATACATGTTTTACAAAAACGGCATTAAACATACAACAATTACAACTTTATATCGACAAATAGATCTTAAGTTGATTTAGAGATTTTAGGAATTGGGGGGAAAAAAGATAGTATATAACTTACTTTTAACACTTTTATGAGTGGGACACTAAAAAAAGCTTTAAAAAGTTTTTAAAACTTTGACCTCCCATTACTTCACAATTTTTATTCATTTTTTTTGGCTGGGGGTGAATGAATTTTGCAAATTTTGTGTTTGCCATAAAAAATAAAAATAAAACACAACAATTACAACTTTATATCGACAAATAGATCTGAGATTTAGGAGTTGGGGGAAAAAAAGATAATATATGACTTATTTTTAACACTTTTATGACAGAGACACCTGCGGGTCCATGGGGAGCAAACATAAAGAAAGCCCTAAAGGTTAAAAAAACATATATATATATATATATATATATATACATATATATATATATAAATATATAATGGAAAATTTCAAAATGTCCCCCGCATGCATGCGTCAGGGGAAAAAGTTTGGACACCCCTGCATCAGACTACGCAGGCGTACCAAATTGTTTGCTTCTTTTCCCGGACGAGAAACAAAAAGATGAGCTCAAGCACTAGAATGACCTCAGGTGTGTGTCATCATGAGGGCAGGTGGCGTCCCCCCTACTCACGTCTGGTGGCTGGCAGGACGTCGGGTGACATTGCATACGCGGTACTTCCTCTTCATCTGGCCGCAGTGGGTCACCTCCACCTTGAGGCCTGCTCATGGACGCCCTTGTGTTAACGCTCATATTTGCATTACTGGCGGGAAAACATCCCCACCTTTGATCTCCTTGGTGAAGCGGACTCTTTGCGAGTCGGTGAGGGTTTTAGGCTGCTCGTCGATGTTGCGGATGTCCAGAACCTCGCACATGAACTCGATGACAGGCTGGGCTTTGTAGAAGGCGGTGGCGGACACTAGAGGGAGACATAGGGCGACAATGAGCCTTGGAAGGATGATTACAATTACCGAATTTCCTTGAATTGCCGCCGGGGCGCTAATTAATTTAAAACCTCTTCTCACTCCGGCACTTACCAAAGGCATGCGGTAAAGGTAAGCATGCGCTAATTATTTTAAAACCTCTTCTCACTCCGGCACTTACCAAGGGAATGCGGTAAAGGTAAGCATGCGCTAATTATTTTAAAACCTCTTCTCACTCCTGCGCTTACCAAAGGCATGCGGTAACGGTAAGCAAGCGCTAATTATTTTAAAACCTCTTCTTACTCTGGCACTTACCAAAGACATACAGTAAAAATTTGAGTGTGATGTAAGGATACCATCATGAAAAGCACATTTAATAAAAAAAAAAAAAAACGTTATTATGGTCTTACCTTTACTTATAAATGAAGTCCATGAGAGCTCCTTCTGATCAAAAGCATCGATAACTTGTTTACAGAAGTCTTCCTTATCTTTCTTCAGTTTTAAAAGTCTCTCTGTCTCGATGGAGATATTCCTTTATTACCTCCTGCTTCGATTGAAAGTCCAGTTTAGAAAACCGCTATCAGACCGCTGCTATCAGTTAGTTCGGCTTCTCAAGAGCGGGCGACGACAGAATTATCCTCGGACAACTCCCCCTCCCGTTCTGCTACGTGGGTGATCTCTTTATCCCACCGCTGCCACCAGGAAGTGTTATTGTATGAATAATGCACTGGGTATTTAGGACTGGAACATGCTTTATTTCAGCCCGGTTGTTTACATAACCAGCATAGGAGTAGTGGTGTTACATCCTAAAAGGTCCGTCGTGTCACTCATTGTCGCAAGAAGGATCACTAGCGCCCTCTACCACCTGGAGGCGGGAGTCATTTGATGACTCACATTTGACACACGCAGCTATGGTATATTAATAAAACATAGCTGCTTACTGTTCTTTTTAGCATATTCAATAGCTTGGACCTTAAATCCTACTGAATAGCTCTTAATCTTTTTCCCTTTATGCGATTTCAAATTACCGGCATTGAAATCAGCTTCCTCCATTTTGAAAATGATGACAGGGGAAGTGTCACTCGTTATGTCGTGAGTTTAATACTAAGCATGCGCTAATTATTTTGCGAAGCGAGTTTGACCCGGCAGTAATTCAGGGCAGGCGCATGCTATATACCCGGCGGCAATTCAAAGAAATACGGTATCATGAATGCATAATTGAAGGTATGCAACAACTTTCCTCCCCCCTGCGTCCCACTCATCACATCATGCCATGCCGGGAAGACTCTGACCTAACATGCTGGTCAGCGTGTGACTCACCGTCAATATTGAGCATCATCTTCCACATGGCGGGCCGCACCGACTGGTGGAAGCCGAACCACACCTCCCTGCCCCCGCCCAGAGGGTGGTAGTACCCCTCGGGTGGGGAGAAAAAGGAGCGGCCCACTGGAGTGTACCTTCATTGGCAAAAGGATGGAGAAGTGAGTGAGGGTGAGATCGCCAAGGGAGGTGGTGTCACGTTTTAAAAAACACAGTAAAACTTGTTCAAAGTGGTCACAGGTGGGTTTGCTGCATGAGACCAAAATATTAGTCATTGTTTTTTTTTTGTTTTTTTATATTTATATAGCGCTTTTTCTCTAGTGACTCAAAGCGCTTCACATAGTGAAACCCAATATCTAAGTTACATTTTAAACCAGTGTGGGTGGCACTGGGAGCAGGTGGGTAAAGTGTCTTGCCCAAGGACACAACGGCGGGGATCGAACCTGCAACCCTCATGTTGCTGGCACGGCCGCTCTACCAACCAAGCTATACCACCTATATAAATGTGATATTTATCCTTGTTTAGCTGTACGAAACAAGGGTGTTCAAACAATATTGGGAGGGTGCCTTAAAAGCACTGCCTTTAGCGTCCTCTACAACATGCCGTCATGTCCTCTTTTCCTCCATATAAACAGCGTGCTGGCCAAGTCACATAATATATGCGGCTTTCACACACACATACTTGGCCAACAGTCATACAGGTCACACTGAGGGTGGCCGTATAAACAACTTTAACATTGTTACAAATATGCGCCACACTGTGAACCCACACCAAACAAGAATGACAAAACACATTTCGGGAGAACACCCGCAACCGTAACACAACATAAACACAACAGAACAAATACCCAGAACCCCTTGCAGCACCAACTCTACCGGAACGCTATAATATACACCCCCCCCCGCTACCACCAAACCCCGCCCACCTCATTTTTATTTTATTTTCAAATTTGTTAGCCTGTGGAAAAAGTTAATGTTGATATTTACCTCAGAAGGCTGCAAATAGAAAAGAAGCATTCATTTTTTAAATTACATATTATTTAATATACCACTGATGTTTTTTCGTTAGTTTTTTTTAAATATAAATATATATATATATATATATATATATATATATATACATATACTTGCAGTGTGTATATTGTACATGTTACATGTTGTTCTGAAGGTGTCTGTTACTACATTATATAAATAGAACAGTAACTCCAATTAGCTGCATCTTACAAGCGTTTTTTTTTATCATCTTTAAAATCCTTAAAAATACATACATTGTGTCAATTTCATGAATGAGTTTATCAAATCAAAGTTTACATCGTTTTTGGTTTGGAGTGTTTCCTAAAATAATGTTAAAAATAACCCCTGTAAATAAGGTTTTTATGCCTACTGTGCAGAGGAATGAGGTGGCCCCACATCCTGATCTGATCTATGGCCTTCTGCTGACCCCTGTTGGCTCAAACTGCACAATTCATCTTCCTGTTTAAACGCTGATTAGAAGGAGAATGGAACTGTAAAAGATACAAGAAATGCAATAGGATTTTAAATGGCTACCTAGTTGTGGAGTAACGTCTACACCAGGAGTCGGCAACCCAAAGTGTTGAAAGAGCCATATTGGACTAAAAATACACAAACAAATCTGTCTGGAGCCGCAAAAAATTCAAAGCAATATTACATACATATAGTGTGTCATGAGATATAAATTGAATTATGAGAACTTAAAGCAGGGGTGTCAAACTCATATACAGAGTGGGCCAAAATTTAAAACTGAACAAAGCTGCGGGACAAGGTTGAAGAAATGAACCTTTTAATAGGGACCCAAACAAGTTTTGCAATGAATATTGAACAAGCAAGGCTTAAGTAGGGCAGCATGGTGGAAAAGGGGTTAGTGCATCTGCCTCACAATACGAAGGTCCTGAGTAATCTTGGGTTCAATCCCGGGGCTCGGGATCTTTCCGTGTGGAGTTTGCATGTTCTCCCCGTGACTGCGTGGGTTCCCTCCGGGTACTCCGGCTTCCTCCCATGGAACAGGCAGAGCTTATATAACGTAATAGTGCAAAATCAACTTTCAAAAAACAAGCGAAAAAACATCAGTGGTATATTAAATAAAATTTTATTTAAAAAATAATGCCTCTTTTGAGGTAAATATCAACATTAACTTTTTCCACAGGCTAACAAATTCGAAAATAAAATAAAAAAGAGGTGGGCGGGGTTTGGTGGTAGCGGGGGGTGTATATTATAGCGTTCCGGTACAGGTAGTGCTGCAAGGGGTTTTGGGTATTTGTTCTGTTGTGTTTATGTTGTTTTACGGTGCGGGTGTTCTCCCGAAAATGTGTTTTGTCATTCTTGTTTGGTGTGGGTTCACAGGGTGGCGCATATTTGTAACAATGTTAAAGTTGTTTATACGGCCACCCTCAGTGTGACCTGTATGACTTACTGTTGGCCAAGTATGTGTGTGTGAAAGCCGCATATATTATGTGACTTAGCCAGCACGATGTTTATATGGAGGAAAAGAGGACGTGACGGCATGTTGTAGAGGACGCTAAAGGCAGTGCTTTTAAGGCACGCTCCCAATATTGTTGTCCGGGTGGAAATCGGGAGAATGGTTGCCCAGGGAGATTTTCGGGAAGGGCACTAAACTTTGTGAGTCTCCCGGCAAAATCGGTAGGGTTGACAAGTATGAGTATTAGCGGTGAATGTGTTACCGGCGGGCCAGCTCTAATGTTAAAATGATATTGCCTAAAGGGCCAAATAAAATTAAACGGCGGGCCATATTTTGCCCGCGGGCCAGAGTTTGACACCCATGACTTAAAGGAAACTAAATGAGCTCAAATATACCTAAAAATGAGGCATAATGATGCAATATGTACATATAGCTAGCCTAAATTGCACGCTAGCATGGATTAGCTTGCAGTCATGCAGTGACCAAATATGTCTAATTAGCACTCCACATAAGTCAATAACATCAACAAAATTCACCTTTGTGCATTCATGCACAACGTTATAAGTTTGGTGGACAAAATGAGACGGGAAAAGAAGTGGCATAAATCACGTCTTAGAAAGTCGGAGAAAGTTATGCATGCAAGCCAGGTGTGTCAAGAGTGCAGCCCGGGGGCCATTTGGGGGACACAGGTCATTTTTAACGGCCCGACAACACATTCTAATAATACGATAAAAAAAAAAACAGACAAACAAACGTGGTATAAAAGAGCAAACAGGTGGCATGGCGCAGTGGGAGAGTGGCTGTGCGCAACCCGAGGGTCCCTGGTTCAAATCCCACCTAGTACCAACCTCGTCACGTCCATTGTGTCCTGAGCAAGACACTTCACCCTTGCTCCTGATGGGTGCTGGTTGGGGCCTTGCATGGCAGCTCCCTCCATCAGTGTGTGAATGTGTGTGTGAATGGGTAAATGTGGAAGTAGTGTCAAAGCGCTTTGAGTACCTTGAAGGTAGAAAAGCGCTATACAAGTACAACCCATTTAAATGTAATAATAAATTGTTGCAATGTTTTAGTCTAATAACACAAAGCATGAATCAAAATCAAAATCAACATTATTATGAATTATTGACCTATTCTATGCTCCAATTACGTCACATTAAATATTCCACTTTGAGATATTCTTTGGGGGAAAATGTTGCATATTTTGTGTTTGCCATATAAAAAACAGCAGTTTTTTTTCAAAAGAATGGCCTACAACGAACAAACAAACAAAAATGAACAACAAACAAACTTATAATTTAAAGGATGGATCTGAAGCTGATCTCGAGATTATTGTGCTAAAAGTAAACAGTAAAAAAAAATTATAATTAATTTTTTAACACCGTGAATTATTTTTTTGTTTTTTTGCTGTTTTCCTGTGTGTAGTGTTTTACTTCTTGTCTTGCGCTACTATTTTGTTCTTGATTGTCATGTCATGCACGGATGTACTTTGTGGACGCCGTCTGCTGCTTCTACACGCTGTAAGTCTTTGCTGTCGTCCAGCGTTCTGTTTTTGTTTGCAGCCATTTCAGTTTCAGTTTCCTTCTCCACAGCCTTGCCTAAGCTTCAATGCCTATTTATTAGGGGCACTCGCCTTTTGTTTATTTTTGGTTTACCGTATTTCCTTGAATTGCCGCCGGGTATATAGTATGCGCCTGCCTAGAATTACTGCCGGGTCAAACTCGTTCCGCAAAATGATTAGCGCATGCTTAGCATTACCGCCGGCACAGGATTAGCACCGGGTCAAACTCATTTCGCAAAATATTATTTTTATTAGCGCATATCTAGAACTTCCGCCGGGTCAAACTCATTTCGCAAAATAATTAGCACATGACTAGAATTTCCTCCGGGTCAAACTCGTCACGTCACGAAATGGAGGAGGCTGATTTCAATAATTTGAAATCGCATGAAGGGAAAGAAGATTAAGAGCTATTCAGTAGGATTTAAGGTCCAAACTATTGAATATGCTAATAAGAACAGTAAGCAGCTATGTTTTATTAATATACCGTAGCTGCGTGTGTCAAATATGAGTCATTAAATGACTCCCGCCTCCTGGTGGAAGAGAGCGCTAGTGATCCTTCTTGCGACTACTCGGCTGCAGAAGAAGTGACAACAAGCCACAAGATTGAGCAGCGATCATTTATTTTTTCCTTTCGCTTGCACTTTTAACATGGAGGATTACATATCTAAAATAAAACAGTTTTCTAAACTGGACTTTCAATCGAAGCAGGAGGTAATAAAGGAAGATCTCCATCGAGACAGAGAGACTTTTAAAACTGAAGAAAGATAAGGAAGACTTCTATAAACAAGTTATTGATGCTTTTGATCAGAAGGAGCTGCGCATGGACTTCATTTATAAGTAAAGGTAAGACCATAATAAAAAATTTTCTATTAAATGTGCTTTTCATGATGGTGTCCTTACATCACACTCAAATTTATAAGCGCAGGCCTAAATTTACCGCTTGCCTTTGGTAAGCGCCGGAGTGAGAAGAGGTTTTAAATTAATTAGCGCCCCCCGGCGGCAATTCAAGGAAATACGGTAAGCATTAGATACCTTTTTTACCTGCACGCTGCCTCCCGCTGTCGTCTGCATATTGTGATCACGACAAACCGTGTTTCCGACGTCTACAAAGCAATTAGCTACCTGCTGCCACTTACTGGTATGGAAGAGTATTACACGGTTACTCTGCCACGCTCTGCACAGCACCGACACTCAATGGCAAATTATATGCGGATTTATAATTACTGGTTTGCAAAAAATATTTTCAACCCAATTAGGTGAAATTATATAAACTATCCACGGCACACCAGACTGTATCTCACGGCACACCAGTGTGCCACGGCACAGCGGTTGAAAAACACTGATCTAGTCCATAACGATGTGTTTTAAATGTAAATAAATATTACCATTAGTCCCTTTGAAAGAATAATTGTGTGCCAACGACGACGGAATCGGAAGCTGATCAAGCTGTGATGACTTTTTGTTGAGAGTGAAGGAAGTGAACTAAACATTGTCTAATAGTTGAGAGTCGCGTGCATTAGCGGTTGCACGGTAAACGGCGTGCATGACGGCACGTACCTCATAGAGGCTAAGTGTCGCATGGCCACATCCAGGGCTTGGACTGAGTCCAGGGGGACCTGCAGTCTCCCGCTGACCAGAGTCTCCTGCAGCAGGCGCCACGACACCTTGGCCAGCCAACGGATGGACACCTTGAAGATTCGGTCCTTGCCCTCGCCGGGGATAGTCACCTCAAAATCCACCTGGGTTGGCGTTGGGGTAGACGAGAAAAAGATGTAAACAAAAGGGCTGGGAAAAATAACGAGGTCATCTATTTTTTACTGCTGTGACTGAAAATCCAAATTACGTTCCTCATTCAGTTTACAAAAGTATCGGGACACACCGTTTAATCAACTAGGGTAATTAATGACTTGAAGGCTGTGCTTGGACTACCCAGCATGCATTGGACATTGAATGTTTGTTAGCACGTAGTTTTAGTACACAAATTAGCAGTAGTTTTTCTGTGGAAGTGTTAACAAATTAACTTACCATTTATGTGCTGACGGAGATAGATATCAACATAAATCCATATTTTAAAGTTATTTATACGCCGTTTCACCAATCAAATGCAGTCGCTGGCGACGTTTGACGCCGTTTCACCAATCAAATGCAGCCGCTGGTGACGTTTGACGCCGTTTCACCAATCAAATGCAGTCGCTGGTGACGTTTGACGCCGTTTCACCAATCAAATGCAGCCGCTGGTGACGTTTGACGCCGTTTCACCAATCAAATGCAGTCGCTGGCGACGTTTGACGCCGTTTCACCAATCAAATGCAGCCGCTGGTGACGTTTGACGCCGTTTCACCAATCAAATGCAGTCGCTGGTGACGTTTGACGCCGTTTCACCAATCAAATGCAGTCACTGGTGACGTTTGACTACGTTTCACCAATCAAATGCAGTCGCTGATGACATTTGACGCCGTTTCACCAATCAAATGCAGTCGCTGGTGACGTTTGACGCCGTTTCACCAATCAAATGCAGTCTCTGGTGACGTTTGACTCCGTTTCACCAATCAAATGCAGTCGCAGGTGACGTTTGACGCCGTTTCACCAATCAAACGCAGTCGCTGGTGACGTTTGACGCCGTTTCACCAATCAAATGCAGTCACTGGTGATGTTTGACGCCGTTTCACCAATACAACAGAGCCAGGCGGTCACATGATTAACTGCACACTTTATTTTTAAATTTTTTTACAAATCTTTATTTATAAATTTTAACATTTACAAACAGTTGAAAATAATAATGAAAGTAAGTACAAAAACAGTACAAAACAGTAAACAAAACTGTACAAAACAGCGGCAGGGGTTGTAAATTCAAAGTAACTAAAAGAGACAGCAAAAAATATATATATATAAAATAAACAAAGTGCAAAGCCATAGGCTCACTCAATCTTAGTAAATAACTTAAATGTGGAACACAGCATCATCGTTTTCACAGCTTTTTGGTTGTTAGAGGTAGAGTATTTTAATGTAGAGTTCTAAATCTTTTTTAAAGGCACAAAAAACAGGTTGGGTATTGAGAAACTTACATTTATGAATATACAACTTAACCAATAGTATAATGCGTTTGCACAGGTAAAATTAATTTTCAATTTCTTTTTCAATACCGTGTAAAACCAAATATATATTATTTAATGTATATTATTGTTTTAGTTGCTGAAGAGATATTCCTGGCTCTGAATTTGACCATTGCTATTTTTATGTTTTTGTGCATTACTTGTTGCCGTCATTATTAAACGAACAGGTTACTCATCAATTACTCAGTGCTTGAGTAGTTTTTCACAACATACTTTTTACTTTTACTCAAGTAAATATTTGGGTGACTACTCCTTACTTTTACTTGAGTAATACATCTCTAAAGTAACAGTACTCTTACTTGAGTACAATTTCTGGCTACTCTACCCACCTCTGGTCGTTTTAGAGGAAAACTATTCATTTTATTTGCATTTGACTATAAACTTGTACCTTCTCGCTCCCAATGGGGAGCGCCAGGACGGTGTAGATGTTCTTCTTGCCGTCATACACGGGCTTCCTGTCGCCGAAGAGCTGCGGCTTGAAGTGTTGCACCATGTACTCCACCACCTCCCTGCAGGGCGCCATAAACAAAACATTGCATTAATATGCGGCCGCCTTTGACGCCGCGTTAAACCCATCTTCTGTTCTGTCACAGTATCGATTCTTGCACCATGCAGCTGCTGGACTCAATATCTCATGGTCGCGGGGGGGGACAAAAAGAGCAGAGTGGGGGAGGGCAGGCGGACGGACAGAAAGGAGGGGTGGGGGGGTGGAGCTGGTGTGAAAAGAGGGAGGTCAAAGGGCGTGACCTGTGGATATTGTTTTGGGGCCTTTGTCTGAAAACCGCTCAAGTCGAGAGAGAGTGAAAGTCCTAGACTCTCTGAACTTTATTGGACGGACGCTAACTTATCATAGTGGTCTTAAGTAACAATATCATGTGTCAAAATTGCAAAAACTTGAGTGGTCCACCTTTATTAACTCATGAAGGAGCAATCGATCGGGGGAAATCAGAAGTAGGAAGACCATCAAGGTTAAGTTCACTTAAGTGTTTGAACTCCCTTTTACACAGCAAAACTTGAGTTGGGTAGGCTTGTACGGTATACCGGTACTAGTATAGTATCAAGGTTCTAGTTATAGGACCGTGACAGGCTAACCTCCTCCAACCTCCGAGGACAAAGCTCTGAACTATGGGAGACCAGGCTTTCTGCTACGCCGCTCCCAGTCCGTGGAACGCTCTCCCTGACCACCTGAGGGTGCCCCAATCCTTCATTTTAAAAAAGCTTTTTTTTTTTTTGATATATGCGTGCTAGTTCAAGCTATTAGGCTGTCGTAGTTTTTATTTGTATTTTTTTTACAATCTTTTTATTATCTATTTATTTTTTTTAATACACTGTAGCACTTTGAGGTTGTTTGCTCAATGTAAAGCGCTTTTTACAAATAAAATCTATTATTATTATTAGTAATGAATTAAAAACGGTAGTATACTCCGTGCCCTGTGATGAGATGGCGACTTGTCCAGGGTGTACTCCGCCTTCCGCCCGATTGTAGCTAAGATAGGCACCAGCGCCCCCTGTGACCCCAAAGGGAATAAGCGGCAGGAAATGGATATATATATATATATATATATATATATATATATATATATATATATATATATATATATATATATATATATACACATATATATATATATATATATATATACACACATATATATATATATACACACATATATATATATATATATATATACACACATATATATATATATACACATATATATATATATACACACATATATATATATATACACATATATATATATATACACACACATATATATATATATATATATATATATATATATATATATATATATATATATATATATAAACGCCCCCCCCCCCCCGACTCCAAAGGGAATAAGCGGTAGAAAAAGGATGGATGGATGGATGGACTATAATCTGTGTGAAAAGTACCGGTTCTGTCTTTCTGTGTTGGCCCTGCGATGAGGTGGCGACTTGTCCAGAATGCAGCTGGGATAGGCTCCAGCACCCCTTGCGACACCGAAAAGGACAAGCGGTAGAAAATGGATGGATGGAAGGGCTCCCAATTTTTTTAATGGACATGACAGCGCTTCGTCGTCATGTGGTGACATTGCTGGTTTTACGAGCAGAGGAGCATGTTTGGCAGCGCGCACACACAGAGTACCGACAAGCAGACACGGCGTGTAGACAGAAAAGAGAGAATGGACGCATTTCAGTGTAAAAAGTAAAGATAAAGGTGAAGTTAGAACACTGAAACACCCTCAGGAAGAGCTGCTTCAGATTATAGATGTGTGATACTGCTGATTGCACACAGGGAGGAGCATGACTGAGTGTATTATAGATTGCACTCACTGTTTAGCACTCTGTATTTGCATCTTAGTAGATAAGAAGCAAAGTGTTTTATTACTTTAAAATGTACAGGATTTTTTGAAAGGCGTTTCATAATCTAATTGATTATTTTTATTATGATCAATCCCGTGATTTCATCCAAAACAGCATAGGTCAGTGGTGTTCAAAGTGCGGCCCCGGGGATATCAGCGGCACACAACTCATTTTTTGTTGGCCCGCTGTATATTCTATGGATAAAATTCATAAAGAGTAGATGAAAACAAAGTTTCATCACTAAAGAAACTTCTCCATGAGTTTCGACCTAGACTTCTTTTGTTTGTTTGATATTGTAATTACTGCCACAAGTGGTGGAAAAGTGTGTTACAACAATGGGAAACACTGTCTTACAGTGCAGGTCAGGCCTGGGCAGTTATTTTGACTTGAGGGGCCAAATTTAGAGAAAAAAAATATGTCTGGGGGTCGGTATATCTATTTTTAGGAACCCTAATAAAAACCTCACAATAATGTCTGATTGAATGCCAAAAAAGTGATGACAGACTGATTCAAAAAAACATACTGGTATTTTCCATTTTTTTCCGAATGAGAGACACAGAATCTACATGAAAATAAAGAATGTGGGATTTACAATATTACCGTATTTCCTTGAATTGACGCCGGGTATATAGTATGCGCCTGCCTAGAATTACTGCCGGGTCAAACTCGTTTCGCAAAATAATAAGCGCATGCTTAGCATTACCGCCGGCTCTGGATTAACGCCGGGTCAAACTCGTTTCAAAAAAAATATTATTTTTATTAGCGCATGTCTAGAATTTCCGCCGGGTCAAACTCGTCACGTCATCATTTTCAAAATGGAGGAGGCTGATTTCAATCATTTGAAATCGCATAAAGAGAAGAAGATTAAGAGCTATTCAGTAGGATTTAAGGTCCAAGCTATTGAATATGCTAAAAAGAACAGTAAGCAGCTATGTTTTAATAATAATAATAATAATAGATATTATTTGTAAAAAGCACTTTACGTTGAGCAAACAACCTCAAAGTGCCACAGTGTAAAAAAAATAGTAATAATAAAAATAAATAAAATATAAAACTAGAAACAGCCCAAAGGCTACAACCAGCATGCATGTCTATAGAAAGGCTTTTTTAAAAAGATGGGTTTTTAAGCCTTTTTTAAAAGCATCCACAGTCTGAGGTGCCCTCAGGTGGTCAGGGAGAGCGTTCCACAGACTGGGAGCAGCGGAGCAGAAAGCCCGGTCTCCCATTGTTCAAAGCTTTATTAATATACCGTAGCTGCGTGTGTCAAATATGAGTCATTAAATGACTCCCTCCTCCTGGTGGTAGAGGGCGCTAGTGATCCTTCTTGCGACTATTCGGCTGCAGAAGAAGTGACAACAAGCAGCAAGAGTGAGCAGCGATCGTTTATTTTTTCTTCTCGCTTGCACTTTTAACATGGAGGATTACATATCTAAAATAAACCAATTTTCTAAACTGGACTTTCAATCGAAGTGGGAGGTAATAAAGGAAAGATAAAGAAGACTTCTATACACAAGTTATTGATACTTTTGATCAGAAGGAGCTGCGCATGGACTTCATTTATAAGTAAAGGTAAGACCATAATAACCTTTTTTTTTATTAAATGTGCGTTTCATGATGGTATCCTTACATCACACTCAAATGTATAAGCGCAGGCCTAAAATTACCGCATGCCTTTGCTAAGCGCCGGAGTGAGAAGGGGTTTTAAAACAATTTCAGAAGGGTTAAAACCAATAAAAATCAGTTTCCAGTGGTTTATTTTATTTTTCGAAGTTTTTTTCAAAATTGTATCCATCATGGAATATCCCAAAAAAAGGCTTTAAAGTGCCTGATTTTCGCTATCTGTAAATCCGCTGTCGATTTTCCTGTGACGTCACATAGTGATGCCAATAGAAACAAACATGGCGGTTAGCCCAGCAAGATATAGCGACATTAGCTCTGCTTCAGACTCGGATTTCAGCAGCTTAAGCGATTCAACAGATTACGCATGTATTGAAACGGATGGTTGGAGTGTGGAGGCAGATAGCAAAAACAAAATTGAAGAAGAAACTGAAGCTATTGAGCAAATAGCTATTGAATCTATTTGGCGATCGGCTTCTAACCAACGATTGCATCTTTTGACCAGATTACTGGAAAAACTTAAATCTGTCGATTGGTAAGTTTTTGTTTGGCATTAAATGTGGGTGGAAGGAAAGGCTGGATGCAAATATAGCTACAAATGTACATACAGCTAGCCTAAATACCATGTTAGCATCGACTAGCTGGCAGTCATGCAGCGACCAAATATGTCTGATTAGCACATAAGTCAATAACATCAACAAAACTCAACTTTGTGATTTCGTTGACTTTATCGTTGGAAATGCATCTGCTTTGAGTGTCGCAGGATATCCACACATCTCCGTCGTAGCATCGCTATCGTCGGTAAAATGTGCAGACCAAACGAGGGACTTTCGCATCTTTTGACACTGGTGCAACTTAAATCCGTCGATTGGTAAGTGTTTGTTTGGCATTAAATGTGGGTAGAGGAAAAGGCTGGATGCAAATATAGCTACAAATGTAACTACAGCTAGCCTAAATAGCATGTTAGCATCGATTAGCTGGCAGTCATGCCGCGACCAAATATGTCTGATTAACACATAAGTCAATAACATCAACAAAACTCAACTTTGTGATTTCGTTGACTTTATCGTTGGAAATGCATCTGCTTTGAGTGTCGCAGGATATCCACACATCTCTGTCGTAGCATCGCTATCGTCGGTAAAATGTGCAGACCAAACATCTTTTGACACTGGTGCAACTTAAATCCGTCGATTGGTATGTGTTTGTTTGGCATTAAATGTGGGTAGAGGGAAAGGCTGGATGCAAATATAGCTACGAATGTACATACAGCTAGCCTAAATAGCATGTTAGCATCGATTAGCTGGCAGTCATGCCGCGACCAAATATGTCTGACTAGCACATAAGTCAATAACATCAACAAAACTCAACTTTGTGATTTCGTTGACTTTATCGTTGGAAATGCATCTGCTTTGAGTGTCGCAGGATATCCACACATCTCCGTCGTAGCATCGCTATCGTCGGTAAAATGTGCAGACCAAACGAGGGACTTTCGCATCTTTTGACACTGGTGCAACTTAAGTCCGTCGATTGATATGTGTTTGTTTGGCATTAAATGTGGGTAGAGGGAAAGGCTGGATGCAAATATAGCTACAAATGTACATACAGCTAGCCTAAATAGCATGTTAGCATCGACTAGCTGGCAGTCATGCCGCGACCAAATATGTCTGATTAGCACATAAGTCAATAACATCAACAAAACTCAACTTTGTGATTTCGTTGACTTTATCGTTGGAAATGCATCTGCTTTGAGTGTCGCAGGATATCCACACATCTCCGTCGTAGCATCGCTATCGTCGGTAAAATGTGCAGACCAAACATCTTTTGACACTGGTGCAACTTAAATCCGTCGATTGGTATTTGTTTGTTTGGCATTAAATGTGGGTAGAGGGAAAGGCTGGATGCAAATATAGCTACAAATGTACATACAGCTAGCCTAAATAGCATGTTAGCATCGACTAGCTGGCAGTCATGCCGCGACCAAATATGTCTGATTAGCACATAGGTCAATAACATCAACAAAACTCAACTTTGTGATTTCGTTGACTTTATTGTTGGAAATGCATCAGCTTTGAGTGTCGCAGGATATCCACACATCTCTGTCGTAGCATCGCTATCGTCGGTAAAATGTGCAGACCAAACGAGGGACTTTCGCATCTTTTGACACTGGTGCAACTTAAATCCGTCGATTGGTGTGTGTTTGTTTGGCATTAAATGTGGGTGGAGGGAAAGGCTGGACGCAAATATAGCTACATAACGATGCAATATGTACATACAGCTAGCCTAAATAGCATGTTAGCATCGATTAGCATGCCGTGCTAATTGATGCACACTCTACGTAAGACAACTTGAATCCGTCCCTGTTCGTGTTGTTACACCCTCCGACAACACACCGACGAGGCATGATGTCTCCAAGGTACGGAAAACAGTCGAAAAAAATTAAAATAACAGAGCTGATTTGACTTGTGTGTGTAATGTGTTTGAGAAAATGGTGGATTGCTTCCCATTGTGACGTCACGGGTGAAAGGTCATCGCTCCGACAGCGAACAATTGAAAGGCGTTTAGATCGCCAAATTCACCCTTTTAGAGTTCGGAAATCGGTTAAAAAAACATATGGTATTTTTTCTGCAACGTCAAGGTATATATTGACGCTTACATAGGTCTGGTGATAATGTTCCCCTTTAAAGGAGACTGTTGGTTAATTTCAATTAACCAATTTGTCGTTTGTCGCCACCACTCGCCTGTTGACTCGTCGGGGGCACTTGTCGGGCTTGATGTCCACCTCGTAGTGGTAGACATCCATCTTGGGGATCTCCACCTCGAAGTAGTTGGCCAGCAGCTTGATGGGTTTGCCCACGGTGCCCATTCCTGGCCGACGCGGGGCTTGGAACACCTGCTGCAGGGGTGGGGGGAAGACCCCCATGGGCACTGCCAGAGGGAAGGCGAGGAGGGGATCGTGAAGTGGGAGGACGTGATTGGTGGAGGGTGGCAGGAAGGGATGGGGGAGTGGAGGGGTGGAGGGAAAAGGAGCGGGATGGAGAATGTTGACGAGGTGAAATGAGGACAATCGAGGAGGAGGACAGAAGAGAGAGAGAGAGAGCTATTATTAGTGATTGTATTCATGTGTGTATGTACTTTATCATTTTATTTGAAGGTTCCAAGCTGAGAGCGGGATTCATTCGCCACCAGCTCATACACTTTTGTATTTTAGTTCTAAAGAAAGAAATAAAAAGATAATAAAAATAAAAATAAAATGAAATCTAGAACAGCTTGGTAGCTAGAACTAGCACGAATATATCTAAAAAAGGCTTTTGTTTTAAAAAAAGAAAGCATCGACAGTCTGTGGTGGCCTCAGGTGGTCAGGGAGAGCGTTCCACAGACTGGGAGTGGCGCAGCAGAAAGCCCGGTCTCCCATAGTACGGAGCTCTGTCCTCGGAGGTTGGAAGAGGTTAGCCTCTCACGGTACTATCGCTAGTACCGTGATACTATTGTCACGGTCAGGGCGTAATCCAATGCTATACCAGGACGGTATAGCTCGGTTGCGTAGAGTGGCCGTGCCAGCAACTTGAGGGTTGCAGGTTCGATTTCCGCTTCCGCCATCCTAGTCACTGCCGTTGTGTCCCTGGGCAAGACACTTTACCCACCTGCTCCCAGTGCCACCCACACTGGTTTAAATGTAACTTAGATATTGGGTTTCACTATGTAAAAGCGCTTTGAGTCACTAGAGAAAAGCGCTATATAAAAATAATTCACTTCACTTCACATCTGTGCCTCATGACGAGCGCAGCGCAGGCCACGCCCACATGCGCTCTCTCAGCTGACAGCACGCTCGGACACGCCCACGCAGCTAAAAGCCTGCAGGCGATTGCCATTCCACACACCTGGAATTAATGAGGGCGAGCTGCTTAAAAGACCAGGGGACTCAGGGATCCTCGCGGGAACTTAGTTCTCATATGGTGAACCGTAAGCGAAGCTTTATGCTCTATTTTGGTTTCCTCTCCGTGGCTTGATGTCTTCTCCCGTGTTTCAGCAGTTTTTCATGGTGAACCTGTTTTCTTTCCGTTGCCCTGGATTTGATGTTCAAACTCATAAACTTTGTTTTTTTTCTGCAAATAATAATTAACTTACAATTTCATGGCTGCAACACGTGCCAAAGTAGTTGGGAAAGGGCATGTTCACCACTGTGTTACATCACCTTTTCTTTTAACAACACTCAATAAATGTTTGGGAACTGAGGAAACTAATTGTTGAAGCTTTGAAAGTGGAATTCTTTCCCATTCTTGTTTTATGTAGAGCTTCAGTCGTTCATCAGTCCGGGGTCTCTGTTGTCGTATTTTACGCTTCATAATGCGCCACACATTTTCCATGAGAGACAGGTCTGGACTGCAGGCAGGCCAGGAAAGTACCCGCACTCTTTTACTACGAAGCCATGCTGTTGTAACACTTGTCTTGCTGAAATAAGCAGGGGCGTCCATGATAACGTTGCTTGGATGACAACATGTGTTGCTCCAAAACCTGTATGTACCTTTCAGCATTAATGGTGCCTTCACAGATGTGTAAGTTACCCATGCCTTGGGCACTAATACACCCCCATACCATCACAGATGCTGGCTTTTGAACTTGGCGCCTATAACAATCCAAATGGTTATTTTCCTCTTTGTTCTGGAGGACACCACGTCCTCTGTTTCCAAATATAATTTGAAATGTGGACTTGTCAGACCACAGAACACTTTTCCACTTTGCATCAGTCTATCTTAGGTGAGCTCGGGCCCAGCCAAGCCCGCGGCCTTTCAGGATATTGTTGATAAATGGGTTTGACTTTGCATAGTAGTGTTAACTTGCATTTATACAGACGTAGCGACCAACTGTAGTTACTGACAGTGGTTTTATGAAGTGTTCCTGAGCCCATGTGGTGATATCCTTTACACACGGATGTCGGTTTTTGATGCAGTACTGCCTGAGGGATCAAAGGTCCGTATTATCATCGCTTACGTGCAGTGATTTCTCCAGATTCCCTGAACTTTTTGATGGTTTTACAGACCGTAGATGGTAAAATCCCTAAATTCCTTGCAATAGCTTGTTGAGAAATGTTGTTCTAAAACTGTTTGACAATTTGCTTACAAAGTGGTGACCCTCACCCCATCCTTGTTTGTGAATTACTTAGCATTTCATGGAAGCTGCTTTTATACCCAATCATGGCACCCACCTGTTCCCAATTAGCCTGCACACCTGTGGGATGTTCCAAATAAGTGTTTGATGAGCATTCCTCAACTTGATCAGTATTTATTGCCACCTTTCCCAACTTCTTTGTCACATGTTGCTGGCATCAAATTCTAAAGTTAATGATTAATTGCACACAAAAAAAATGTTTAGGAGTTTGAACATCAAATATGTTGTCTTTGTAGCATATTCAACTGAATATGGGTTGATTTGCAAATCATTGTATTCTGTTTATATTTACATCTAACACAATTTCCCAACTTTTGGAAACGGGGTTTGTCTGTTTATAAAGTCAGTAAATACGTCCCTGCATACATGAGGACTTTGAATAGGACCAATGTAACTACTGGGTATCGCATCGATACCTAAACGTGTGGTATCATCCAAAACTAATGTAAAGTTAGATTAGATTAGATAGTACTTTATTTATTCTGTCAGGAGAGTTCCTTCAGGAAAATTACAATTTTCAGCACAATCCCATTCAAGATCAGACAAACATTACAGGGAGACAGAACAGGATCGCTGACGGGTCTGCCGGCTTCCAGCGTCCCTTACAAAAAAGATGACATCCAGGTAAACAAGGGGGGGGGGGAGAAAAGAATAGAAGATTAAAAAAAAATTAAAAAAAATCGGTCTTAGCCTGGGCCCTGGATTGGGGGTGCAGACTGAGGCCAAGGGAAAAAAAAAAAAAAAAACAACAACTCATAGCCATAGTACACATCCCTCTTCCATGTGTGTAAGAGGGAAACATCAAACATCAAAGAACACAGAGGACATTAAAGACATTAAAGCAGCAGATACAACCAGACACTTCTACATAAAGCTATGAATAAAAAGTAAAATAAACATATCCACTGTGGTGGCCTCTGCGGTGTTCCACGCCATCGTCTGCTGGGGAGGAGGGAGCATGGCCAGAGACAGGAGCAGACCCAACAAAGCAACCAAAACAGCCGACTCCACTCTCGGCCAGTGTCCAGTCCGCATGGATGAGCGAGGATACGTCCAAGGTGACTGAGGTCTCCGACACCTGCTCACCCAGTCGAGACACAGCAAAAGCCTCTCCGTCCCAGCGCTCAGTGCTAGCTCCGCTGCCCTGTCCCCTCATCCGCATCTCCGCCAGTCCCTCCAAACAGACTCTGGTGTGGCAAAGACCCTGCAGCTGGTCTCCAGGGCCAAAAGGCTCCCGGGAGGCAAATCCAGAAGTCCACAAAAAAAGTACCACAGAGGTCACGAAAGTGCCACCCCTTGTCACACAGTCCCAAAGGGTCCCGGACCAAAATGCAAAAAAATATAAAAACACATGTATCAAAGAAGAGAAGAATAAGTGATTATTACATTTGAACAGAAGTGTAGATAGAACATATTACAACAGAAAATAAGCAGATATTAACAGTAAATGAAAGAGGAGATTAATAATCATTTTTTACAGTTTGTCCCTCATAATGTGTAGAAAATAATAGGTGTATAAATGACACAATATGTTACTGCAGACTAATTAGGAGTCTTTGTTTGTTTACTTACTACTAAAAGACAAGTTGTCTACTATGTTCAATATTTCATTTAAAGACTAAAATAAAATAATAAACATATGTTTCATGTACTCTAAGATTTGTTAGTTCAAAATAAAGCCAATGATGACATTTATTTAGAAAAGTATCAAAATACATTTTTGGTACCAGTACTATCAATCAATCAATCAGTGTTTATTTATATAGCCCAAAATCACAAGTGTCTCAAAGGGGTCCACAAACCACAATGACATCCTCGGTAGAGCCCACATAAGGGCAAGGAAAAACTCCCCCCAGTACTAAAATATTGGTATCGGGACAACACTAGTTAGAATATCCTGATCTACTTGAGTATGTTTGCAAAGATGGAGCAACAAGTGAAGGAAAAAGGCACATTTACACATCCTCATACAACTTGCAGGAACATTGTCTGCTGTGAAGATAAATTCATTATACAAATTTGCGCCACACATTACAAAACATCAGATTTTGCGAATACCAAATTCAAGTTTTCACGCCCTTCCCCCAGTTGGGAAGCGCTGACAACTCTGGCAACAGCGAATAAGTTCATTTTTTTTTCCACATTTTTCCTAATCACAAGTGATTTATACTGCAAACAAACTCCAACATTTAAAGGCCTACTGAAATGAGATTTTCTTATTCAAACGGGGATAGCAGGTCCATTCTATGTGTCATATTTGATCATTTCACGATATTGCCATATTTTTGCTGAAAGGATTTAGTAGAGAACATTGACGATAAAGTTCCCAACTTTTGGTCGCTAATAAAAAAGCCTTGCCTGTAGCAGATGATGTGCGTGTGACGTCACGGGTTGTGGAGCTCCTCACATCTGAACATAGTTTACAACCATGGCCACCAGCAGCTAGAGCGATTCGGACCGAGAAAGCGACGATTTCCCCATTAATTTGAGTGAGGATGAAAGATTTGTGGATGAGGAAAGTGAGAGTGAAGGACTAGAAAAAAAAAAGACTAGAGGGCAGTGGGAGCAATTCAGATGTTATTAGACACATTTACTAGGATAATTCTGTAAAATCTCTTATCTGCTTATTGTGTTACTAGTGTTTTAGTGAGATTATATGGTCGTACCTGTACAACCTGAAGGTCATCCCCGCACCTTTCTTCAGCACCAGTCGACGGGTGCTGGCGATGCCCATCTCTGCCCTTCGCAAGGGACCCTCTTCGAAACACGATATTTTTCGAAATGATCGCTGCATAATACACTGTACCTTGTGTGTGTGGTCCAATCCAACCGTGTTCGCTCGACATCTCTGTTCCATAGTAAAGCTCTCCCGTCCAAAGGCAAAACCTAGTAACTCACTTCTAGCGGATTTTGCGAAAACAAAGGGAAAACCAATCGATCTTGATGCTGTCTTACAAAGATCTACAACGTCGTCAAACGTATAGATGTTTTCTTGAGCTTTCATTTTCTTGCCGATTTGAGCCATGGATTGAATCTGCTCTCATGAACGTGTTCCCTTTCTCCAGATATTTTATCACAATCTCGGGTGGGCCCCATTCTGCGTTTGCACATTGGTCCAGTTTTTATTTTGACCTCCACAGTTATCTGCCCAAAAGAGTATGCAAGGGGAAGAATCAAGAACAATACATTTAATGAAGGTGCTTGCAACTCCGATTGGTCCCTTGAGATACTAGGTTTTTCTGTTGTATCTACGCGGTTATGTGGTAGTTGCTAGGTCCTGCCATGCGCGTAACAGCTTACTTACGGAACAAATCACAATATCGCATACACTAAAGTAAAGCATATCACCTAGGAACTCCAAAATTATTATCAGCTCAGTTTTGTACCAAAATTGAGTTACTGGGTTTTGCCTTTGGACGGGAGAGCTTGACTGTCATCTTTCGGGAATGTAAACAATGAAACACCGGCTGTGTTTGTGTCACTAAAGCCGGCCGCAATACACCGCTTCCCACCAACAGCTTTCTTCTTTGATGTCTCCATTGTCCATTGAAACAAACTGCAATAGATTCAGCAACACAGATGTCCAGAATACTGTGGAATTTCGCGATGAAAACAGACGAGCTAAATAGCTGGGAACGATTCTGGAACAAAATACCGAGACATTTTGGCGCGAAATTTAAAATTGCAATTTCGTAAACTACAAAGGCCGTATTGGCATGTGTTGCAATGTTAATATTTCATCTTTAATATATAAACTATCAGACGGCGTGGTCGCTAGTAGTGGCTTTCAGTAGGCCTTTAACCAAGGGTAAAAAAAAAAAAAGTTTTTTTATGGAGTCTATGCAAGCCATTGTGTCAGCATCACATTTGTGGGGTGTCAGGGGTGCAAGTTAGCAGTGACTCCTGCATACGAGGGGGGCCCCCTTGCCCGCACCACCGCCTCGGTCCCCTGAGAGCCGCCTCCGCCCTCCTCCATCACCGACAACAAAGACCCCAGCTGCCCCGCTCCTCCGTCTGAGGCGCACATAAACAACGCCGGGCCGTTTGGCGGAGGGGAGTGCCTTCGCACCCGCGCGCGTACCCTCACCCCGCCCCTGGGCATTCCCAGCCTCACCATGGAGACGCCACGGCAACGCGGCATTGTCATGGATATCAGGAGACCTGTGTGTGTGTGGGGGGGGGATAGGAAGAGGTGAGCAGGGCAGTCTTACAGGGGCCAAAAGAGGGGGACCTTGGCCTCTTTAGATCCTGCGGGGAGCATGTTCCAACATTGGCGCCAAGCTGGAAAAGCCCTTCTTTAAATAGCTGCAAAGGGATTTCCTCGAGGTGAAACGTACGAGCGACATGATGCTGCCGGCGATGGAGAAAGGTGTTGCTGAAAAGGCTGAAATATCCACAGCGCTTTACTTCGTACACATTTTGTGTTGTCACAGCCTTATTTCCAAATATTTGAAAGATAAAAATGTTTGTCCTCAAAATTCTACACACAATACCCTATAACGGAGTGCTCATTACGTGGTGTCAGAGTTAGTTGTTGACGAACCCCAAGATGCAGAGAAAGAGGGAGGCATTTTGCAGGAAAACACGATTTAATTTAAAACACTAAGACAAAAAACAAACTAAGGGTACAAAAAAAAGCGCGCACGTGGGCGGATAACAAACACAAAGAGCTAGCATGGGAACTGGAAAATAAACTGAAGGTCTAGCGTGGAAGCTAGCAGGTCTCGAGCAGGAAACAGAAGTCGTACATGAAATATGAAAACACACTTGGAAGCAGGGAACAAAAGGCAGTAAGCTAAAAACCGCAATCAAATAAAGCTTAGCGCAACGCTGCATTGACAAAACACGACACGACAGGTAGCAAGGACAAGAGCGACATCGACATGACAGTAATCCAGCACAGACTGGAAGACAAAGCAGGTACAAATAGGAGCGGGCTGATTGACACCAGGTGTGGCCAGGTGCCAATCAGCCGCAACTAAGGGGAAACAAAGCACTCAGGGAGACAAACAGGAAGCTGAACCAAAATAAGAGTGCTGACAGGAACTAAGGACAGGAAATACTAAACACAGACAGGAAAAACTAAAACACAAACAAACTGTCAGTGGCAAGCCTGACACGTGTATGGCGAGCTGACGGTCGATGGCGGAGGGTGTGTCAGCCAGGCATTAAAAAAATAGACCTAAAAAAGATTGATCATCAATCTTCACAAAGACGTGACTTTGATCACTTGTGAGATGACGCTGGCTGCTGCCAGATCATTATTAAGAAAAAACAACCGACAGGAAGGCCAGAAACAATTTTTTATTTCAACAGACTCTCGCATCAAAACTCTAAAGACCGACCGCACAGTTCCTGTCTTCACAATAAAGGCGCTGCTTCATCCTGCCTGCGCTAACAAAATAAGAGTCTCAACAAACTACGGAGTTTGCCGCCAATGTATTTCTTGTAAAGTGTATAAAAAGGAGTATGGGAGCTGGACACTTTCATGTGGTGTTGGACAGAAAGGAGGACTTGGTTTCTGCTCCGTTTGAAAAAGTGGAGGTTTATCATCACTACTGTCTGATTCCAATCAATGCAAGTTTTTTGTGTTTAATTTTTTTATAGTTTGAGCTTTATTTATTTATTATTTATTTAATTATTTTAAAAAAATATTTTTTTTTATATTATTTTATTTTATTTTGTGTTTTTCTCCTCCATTTGAAAAAGTGGAGGTTTATCATCACTACTGTCTGATTCCAATCAATGCAAGTTTTTTTGTGATTTATTTTGTTTTATTTTGTGTTTTATACTATTTTTTTATTATTATTTATTTATTCACTCGTTTTTTTTGTTTTATTTTATGTTTTGTTTTTCTCCTCCATTTGAAAAAGTGGAGGTTATCATCACTACTGTCTGATTCCAATCAATGCAAGTTTTTTGTGATTTATTTTGTTTTATTTTGTGTTTTATACTATTTTTTTATTATTATTTATTTATTCACTCGTTTTTTTTGTTTTATTTTTTGTTTTTCTCCTCCATTTGAAAAAGTGGAGGTTATCATCACTACTGTCTGATTCCAATTAATGCAAGTTTTTTGTGTTTTATTTTTTTTTGTTTGTGTTTTATTTATTTATTATTTATTTAATTATTTTTTTAAATATATTTTTGTATATAATTTTATTTTATTTTGTGTTTTTCTCCTCCATTTGAAAAAGTGGAGGTTATCATCACTACTGTCTGATTCCAATCAATGAAAATTTTTTGTGTGTTATTTTTTTATAGTTTGTGTTTTATTTATCTATTTATTTTTTATTTTACTTTTTTTTGTGTGTGTTTTTTTTCCCTCCATTTGAAAATGTGGAGGTTATCATCACTACTGTCTGATTGCAATCAATGCAAGTTTTTTGTGATTTATTTTGTTTTATTTTGTGTTTTATACTATTTTTTATTATTATTTATTTATTCACTGTTTTTTTTTGTTTTATTTTATTTTATTTTTTTATTTTCTCCTCCATTTGAAAAAGTGGAGGTTATCATCACTACTGTCTGATTCCAATCAATGCAAGTTTTTTGTGTTTTATTTTTTTTATAGTTTGTGTTTTATTTATTTAATTATTTTTTTTAAATATATTTTTTTATATAATTTTATTTTATTTTGTGTTTTTCTCCTCCATTTGAAAAAGTGGAGGTTATCATCACTACTGTCTGATTCTAATCAATGCAAGTTTTTTGTGTTTTATTTTTTTATAGTTTGTGTTTTATTTATCTATTTATTTAACTTTTTTTGTGTGTTTTTTTTCCTCCATTTGAAAAAGTGGAGGTTATCATCACTACTGTCTGATTCCAATCAATGCAAGTTTTGTATGTTTTGTTTTATTTTGTGTTTTATTCTATTTTTTTATTATTATTTATTTATTCACTCGTTTTTTTGTTTTATTTTATTGTATTTTGTGTTTTCTCTTCCATTTGAAAAAGTGGAGGTTATCATCACTACTGTCTGATCTCAATCAATGCAAGTTTTTTGTATTTTATTCTTTTATAGTGTGTGTTTTATTTATTTATTTTTTATTTAATTATTTTACTTTTTTTTATTTTATTTTATTTTATGTTTTTCTCCTCCATTTGAAAATGTGGAGGTTATCATCACTAATGTCTGATTGCAATCAAAGCAAGTTTTTGTGTTTTATTTTTTTATAGTTTGTGTTTTATTTATCTATTTATTTTACATTTTTTTATTTTACTTTTTTTGTGTGTGTGTGTGTGTGTGTGTGTTTTTCCTCCATTTGAAAATGTGGCGGTTATCATCACTACTGTCTGATTCCAATCAATGCAAGTTTTTTGTGTTTTATTCAATTTTTCTATTTTTATTTATATATTCATTCATTTTTTTTGTTTTATTTTATTTTGTTTTTCTCCTCCATTTGAAAAAGTGGAGGTTATCATCACTACTGTCTGATTCCAATCAATGCAAGTTTTTTGTATTTTATTATTTTATAGTTTGTGTTTTATTTATTTATTTTTTATTTAATTATTTTACATTTTTGTATTCATTTATTTTATTTTATTTTATTTTGTGTTTTTCTCCTCCATTTGAAAATGTGGACATTATCATCACTACTGTCTGTTTCCAATCTATGCAAGTTTTTAGTGTTTTATTTTTTAAATTTTGTTTTTTTTATGTATTTATTTTTTATTTATTTATTTTAAATTGTTCTATTTATTCATTTTATTTAATTTTGTGTTTTTCTCCCCCATTTGAAAATGTGGAGGTTATCATCACTACTGTCTGTTTCCAATCAATGCAAGTTTTTTGTGTTTTACTTTATTTTGTGTTCTATTATATTTATTTATTTTTATTTATTTTGTTTTATTTTATTTTGCATTTTTCTCCTCCATTTGAAAAAGTGGAGGTTATCATCACTACTGCCTGATTCCAATCAATTCAAGTCATCACAATCGTAACAACTTATATTCCGGTCTTCATGACAGAAAGGAATGTTTATCATGCTTGTATTTTCATTAAACACATTTAACTTGTTATCTTCTCTGTCATAAATGAATGAATATAAATGACATCAATGAATGATCCCCTCCACTTGGTCCATTGAAAAGTAGCTGTACACACCATTTTATTGTAGCTTTTTCTTTTTTTTATGATAAACTTTTTAAATACATTTCTCAACTTGAGATTAGCAATCTTCACTTTATATAAACACTCCTTCACACATGGCCAACAACCACAAAGTTGTGTGTTCATAAACGCGCCTCTGTCAAAAAAAAAAAAGAAAACACACACACACACACACACACAAAAACTCGCGCGCGCCCTCCGCCATGGTGCCAGTAAAGGCAGATGGTGAGAAGCCCGGCCAGATCTCCCTCGTGTCCCGAGACAATAGTTCCCGGGCGGTGAGAGGGACAACAGCAACCATCTTTGCGATGACATCACAGTTTAGCCCCAAGCAGGAAATGACAGTGATGTACTACTTTACTACTTCCATTGTATTCCCATGTCACGACATGCCCATACCATTTAGCCCGCACTGTTTTAGTCATTTACTGACTTGTTGTTTCAATAATCAGATAATCAATCAACATTTATTTATATAGCCCTTGACCACAAACGCCTCAAAGGACTGAAAAAAATAAAACACACTTTATAGCCTCAATGCGTATTTTAGTGAAATTAATAAATATTAAACAAAGATTTTTCTGATAACAATTGTCATGTCTTGTGATCATGTTTTGTTTAGTTATGTTCTGTTTTGCTTAAAGGCCTACTGAAAGCCACTACTAGCGACCACACAGTCTGATAGTTTATATATCAATGATGAAATATTAACATTGCAACACATGCCAATACGGCAGCTTTTGGTTACTAAATTGCAATTTTACATTTCCCGTGAAGTGTCGTGTTGAAAACGTCTCGGGTTGTAGCGGACATTATTTTCCAGCCCAATCCAAGCTATAAGTAGTCTGCTTTAATCGCATAATTACACAGTATTCTGCACATCTGTGTTGCTGAATCTTGTGCAATTTGTTCAATTAATAATGGAGAAGTCAAAGTAGAAAGATGGAGGTGGGAAGCTTTTAGCCTTTAGCCACACAAAACACAGCCGGTGTTTATTTGTTTAAAATTCCCGAAGGTGAAGCTTTACTATGGAATAGAGCGGTCAAGCGAACATGGATCCCGACCTCATGTCAACCGGCAGTTTTCGGTGAAAAATTTGTGGTAATAGGTCGGCTCTTACCGGAGACATCAGCGGAGCTTCCGTCCTGCTGCAGCTGCGCGGCTTCCCTCAGAGACACTGGCCACACCCCTCCGACTTTCAGGTACTATTTAATCTCACTAAAACTCTAGCAACACAATAGGCAGATAAGGGATTTTCCAGAATTATCCTAGTAAATGTGTCTAATAACATCTGAAACGCTTCCACTGCAATCGCCTTTTTTTTTTTCCTCAGTCCTTCACTCTAAATTTCCTCATCCACGAATCTTTCGTCCTCGCTCAAATTAACGAGGAAATTGACACTTTCTCGGTCCGAAAAGTTCTTGCTGCTGAAGGCTATGATTACAAACAATGTGAGGATGTGAGGAGCCCAACAACCTGTGACGTCACACGCACATCGTCTGCTACTTCCGATAAAGGCAAGGCTTTTTTATTATCGACCAAAAGATGTGAACTTTATCGTCAATGTTCTCTACTAAATCCTTTCAGCAAAAATATGGCAATATCGCGATATGATCAAGTATGACACATAGAATGGACCTGCTATCCCCATTTAAATAAGAACATCTCATTTCAGTAAGCCTTTAAGACTCCATTGTTTCTTGTTTTTGCACTTCCTTGTTTGTTTTGTTTCCATGACTACCCGGGACTACAGATGGAAATTAGCGATTTAGCTATAATCTGGTACAGAACATCTCTGTCTTTGAAATTAATGTTTCTGTGCATTGTCCCTTTAAATAAAGACTAAACCAGACCCATTAGTTTTCACCGGTCCCAATTTCACATACCTCTACTCACGTCATGCGATGCTACCTCCACTCTGCTTCATGCCATTTTTACTGTTTCATGCTTAATTCACGTTGCTTGTTTCATAGTTCCATGCCAAGTAAGTTTTTGTTGATTGTTCATAGTTTCTGCCATTGTGCAAGTTGTTTCATTAGTCAAGTTTGTTCTCCGCCATTGTGCGCGCCTTTTGTTTGCTTCTTTTTTTGTAGTCATAGAAATTAAATAAAAGATGTCATTACCTTCACGCCTTGCCCCCTCCAACTTTCCTGTGCATTCCGGAAAAACAAACCTCAAAGTCCACGTTTTGACAGAAAGTCGCCGGCTACTAACCAGTTTTTTCGCTGGAAATTTGTAGCCTGATTCAAACCTATTCCAGAATCGCGGGCTTTCGCTTGACGAATTCCAAAAATCCCAGATTACCCAGTATTCCAGGTTTTCCGGGACATTTTTCCCATTCAAAATTAAATGGCCATTTTTCAAACTTCCACAATTTCCATATTTTTCAACCGATTCAAACCATTCCACCTTCAAAATATTGCACTCATCCTGGACATTCAATCAGTCTTTTTCTAAGTTCAAAAAAATTCTAGGAATTCCCAGTTTCCCAAATCATATTTTCTCACACAAAAAACTAAGTTTCTCGGTATTCCATAATACCATTTCTCAATTAAAATTCAACATTTCTCGACCTTTTGGAAATATTCCAACACCAACCATTTTAACCCATTCAGATCTTTCACATTTTTGGGTATCATTTTCATTTTCTAAAAAATTCCCCATTATCCTGGAATTCCAAAATGTTCATGAAATTCCCATTGAAATGTTACATGTTACTTCTTCAACATTTTTCGACCGTTTTGAAAAATTTCAACACCAAGCATTTAACCCATTGAGGGCTTTTGTTTTTTGAATTATTTTTTTAAAATCATTTTCTAAAAAAAATCCCAATTATCCTGGCATTCCCAAATTTTTATGAAAATCCCATTGAAGTGAATGGGACATTTTTAAAAGTTCCACAAATCCCACATTGTTTATCCCATTCACACTGTTCCAATTTCAAAATATTCAACCTGTTCTGGATTTTTTTCCCTTTCAACAATTATTTTTTTTAATCCTGGATTTCCAAGAAATCCCAGTTTTTAGTGACATTTTGCCATTCAAAATGAATAATCCATTTTTCAAACTTCCACAATTTCCACATTTTTCAACCGATTCAAACCATTCCACCTTCAACATATTCCACTCGTCCTGGACCTTCAAAATAGCATTTTCCAAGTTCAAAAATATTCCAGGAATTACCAGAATTCACGGTTTTCCAAATCCTATTTTCACCCTTTTTTCTGTCAACTACTCCTTCCCACACAAAAAACGAAGTTTCCAGGAATTCCGTTATACCATTTCTCAATTAAAAATGTTACTTCTTCATTTCACGACCGTTTTGAAAAATTTCAACACCAAACATTTTAACCCATTCAGGACTTTCACTTTTTTTTTTGGACCATTTTCATTTTCTAAAAAATTCCCCATTATCCTGGAATTCCCAAATGTTCATGAAGTTCCCATTGAAAAGTATGGGACATTTTTCAAAGTTCCACAAATCCCACATTGTTTATCCCATTCAAACAGTTTTAATTTCAAAATATTCAGCCCGTTCCGGAATTGTGTTTTCCCATTCAACAATTATTTTCAAAAAAATCCTGGATTTCCAAGAAATCCCAGTTTTTAGTGACATTTTGCCATTCAAACTGAATGATCCATTTTTCAAACTTCCACAATTTCCACATTTTTCAACCGATTCAAACCATTCCACCATCCTCATATTCCACTCATCCTGGACCTTCAAACTAGCATTTTCCAAGTTCAATCATATTCCAGGAATTACCAGAATTCTCGGTTTTCCAAATCCTATTTTCACCCTTTATTCTGTCATCTACTCCTTCCCACACAAAAAAACGAAGTTTCAAGGAATTCCGTAATACCATTTCTCAATTAAAAATGTTATTTCAACATTTCTCGAACGTTTTGAAAAATTTCAACATCAAGCATTTTAACCCATTCAGGACTTTCATTTTTTTTTTTTTTTTATAATTTAAAAAAAAAAATCCTAATTATCCTGGCATTCCCAATTTTTTATGAAAATCCCATTGAAGTGAATGGGACATTTTTCAATTCCGCAAATCCCACATTGTTTGTCCCATTAAAACTGTTCCAATTTCAAAATATTCAGCCTGTTCTGGAATTCTTTTCCCTTTCAACAATTATTTTTTTTAAATCCTGGATTTCCAAGAAATCCCAGTTTTTAGTGACATTTTGCCATTCAAAATGAATTATCCATTTTTCAAACTTCCACAATCCCCACGTTTTAACCGATTTAAACCATTCCACCTTCATTCAACATATTCCACTCATCCTGGACCTTCAAACTATCATTTTCCAAGTTCCAAAAAATTCCAGGAATTCCCAGAATTCCCAGTTTTCCAAATCCTATGTTCACCCTTTTCTCTGTTGACTACTTTTTCCCACACAAAAAATGAAGTTTCCAGGAAATTCCGTAATAACATTTCTTCTTCAACATTTCTCAACCGTTTTGAAAAATTACCACACCAACCATTTCAACCCATTCAGAACATTCACTTCTTTTTTTTATCAATTCTAAAAAATTAAGTTTCCAGGAAACTGTGGTCTGACAAGTCCCCATTTCAAATTATGTTTGGAAACAGAGGATCTGGTGTCCTCCAGAACAAAGAGGTAAATAACCATTCGGATTGTTATAGGCGCAAAGTTCAAAAGCTAGCATCTTTGATGGTATGGGGGTGTATTAGTGCCCAAGGCATGGGTAACTTACACATCTGTGAAGGCACCATTAATGCTGAAAGGTACATACAGGTTTTGGAGCAACATATGTTGTCATCCAAGCAACGTTCTCATGGACGCCCCTGCTTATTTCAGCAAGACAAGTGTTACAACAGCGTGGCTTCGTAAAAATAGAATCTAGGTACTTTCCTGGCCCGCCTGCAGTCCAGACCTGTCTCCCACCGAAAATATGTGGCGCGTTATGCAGCGTAAAATACGACAGCGGAGACCCCAGACTGTTGAACGACTGAAGCTCTACATAAAACAAGAATGGGAAAGAATTCCACTTTAAAAGCTTCAACAATTAGTTCCCTCAGTTCCCAAACGTTTATTGAGTTTTGTTAAAAGAAAAGGTGATGTAACACAGTGGTGAACATGCCCTTTCCCAACTACTGCATGTGTTGCAGCCATGAAGTTCTAATTTAATTATTATTTGCAATAAAAAATACAGTTTATGAGTTTGAACATCAAATATCTTGTTTTTGTAGTGCATTCAACTGAATATGGGATGAAAAGGATTTGCAAATCATTGTATTCCGTTTATATTTATATCTAACACAATTTCCCAACTCATACGGAAATGGGGTTTGTACTACAAGGGATGTGTGTTTATTGAATGTTGGGGGCAGATCTGGCCCCTGGGCCTTGAGTTTGACACCCAATTGGAACTCGCATCAGCCACAGACTCCTCTTACCAAGGACAAATGAGAAGAAACCTAACAATAACAATTACTTGTGCATGCTGCTGCTCAGTGAGAACAATTATGCTCCAATTATTTTGTTTTGGGGGGGGGGCTCTAAACTCATTGGCGCCTCTCTAAATAATTGGCTGTTGACCACAATCTAAACAAGACTCACTGCAAGAAAAATAGCCCATTGAACCATCACACTTCACACACAAAAGCAGACTTTTGAGATGTCGAGGGGGGCCTTCTGCATGGGAGCATCCACCCTCCTCCTCCATTCCAAAATAAGCATAACGGTAAGCCAATTTAAATGGAAGTCTTATTTTTTTTTTTTTTTACATTGAAGGTGCACTTGTTGTGTTATAACTGCAATGCACTTTTCTCACTTAGACAAAATCTTCATGAAAAAAATAATTTACAATCACCAAATTTAACTTTGTAGAAATGATTGACTTTCTAATGCAGTGTTTTTCAACCGCTGTGCCGCGGCACACTAGTGTGCTGTGGAATATAGTCTGGTGTGCTGTGGGAGATTATCTAATTTCACCTATTTGGGTTTAAAAAATTTTTTTGCAAACAAGTAATTACAGTCTGCAAATGATGCGTTTTTGTTGTGTGTCGGTGCTGTCTAGAGCTCGACAGAGTAACCATGTAATACTCTTCCATATCAGTAGGTGGCAGCTGATAGCGAATTGCTTTGTAGATGTCGGAAACAGTGGAAGGCAGGGTGCAGGTAAAAAAGTGTCTAATGCTTAAACCAAAAACAAACAAAAGGTGATATCGCTCAAAAGAAGACATGAAGGGAAAATAGCAAAAACCTTAAAATAAGTCAGTTTGTAATGTGACAGGTGGTGACAGTACACCTACTTTGAGACAAGAGCTATAGTGATGCATGCTTAGTTATAGTCATATCCAATAATTGCCGACGACAAATGTTTACTGTCAACTGAGTTTAGTTTTTACTGATTTCTGCTGGTGGTGTGCCTCCGGATTTTTCCGGCCCCAAAAAATGTGCCTTGGCTCGAAAAAGGTTGAAAAACACTGTGCCATGGTACTAAGGTGGTTCTCCAGAACAGTGATTTTCAACCACTGTGCCGCGGTACACTAGTGTGCCTATTTGGGTTAAAAATATTTTTTGCAAACCAGTAATTATAGTCTGCAAATGATGTGTCGTTGTTGAGCTCGGGAGGGTAATACTCTTCCATGCCAGTAGGTGGCAGCAGGTTTGTAGATGTCGGAAACAGCAGCAAAAAGGTATCTAATGCTTAAACCAAAAATAAACAAAAGGTGAGTGCCCCCAAGAAAAGGCATTGAAGCTTAGGGAAGGCTATGCAGAACGAAACTAAAACTGAACTGGCTTCAAAGGGAAAAAAAACAGAATGCTGGACGACAGCAAAGACTTAATGTGGAGCAAAGACGGCGTCCACAATGGACATCCCAACATGACATGACAATCAACAATGTCCCCACAAAAAAGGATAGAAACAACTGAAATATTCTCGAATGCTAAAACAAAGTAGATGCGGGAAATATCGCTCAAAAGAAGACATGAAATAGCAAAAACCTTAAAATAAGTCAGGATGTGATGTGACAGGTGGTGACAGTACACCTACTTTGAGAAAAGAGCTATAGTGATGCATGCTGGGTTATAGTCATATCCAACAAAATAAACAAAAGGTGAGTGCCCCTAAGAAAAGGCATTCAAGCTTAGGGAAGGCTATTCAGAACAAAACTAAAACTGAACTGGCTAAAAAGTAAACAAAAACAGAATGCTGGACGACAGCAAAGACTTACTGAGGAGCAAAGACAAAGTAGATTCGAACATGACATGAAAATCAACCATGTCCCCAAAAAGAAGGAAAAAAACAACTGAAATATTCATGATTGCTAAAACAAAGTAGATGCGGAAATATCGCTTGAAGGAAGACATGAAACTGCTACAGCAGGGGTGCCCACACTTTTTCTGCAGGCGAGCTACTTTTCAATTGACCAACTCGAGGGGATCTACCTCATTTATATATATCATTTATATTTATTTATTTATGAAAGAGACATTTTTGTAAACAAGTTAAATGTGTTTAATGATAATACAAGCATGTGTAACACATATAGATGTCTTTCTTTAACGAAGACAAGAATATAAGTTGGTGTATTACCTGATTCTGATGACTTGCATTGATTGGAATCAGACAGTAATGATGATAACGCCCACATTTTCAAATGGAGGAGAAAAAAAGTTGTCCTTTCTGTACAATACCACATGAAAGTGGTTGGTTTTTGGCATCTAATTCATCCAGCTTCCATACACTTTACAAGAAAAACATTGGCGGCAAATTCCATAGCTTGCTTGATTGACATTCACGGCACCCGAGGGTCTTGTGAGATGACGCTGGCTGCTGCCAGTTCATTATTATGAAAAAATGACAGAGAGGAAGGCGAGAAACACTTTTTATTTCAACAGACTTTCGCGCCGTCCCTTCCGTCAAAACTCTAAAGGCCGACTGCACATTTCCTATCTTCACAATAAAAGCCCTGCTTCATGCTGCCTGCGCTAACAAAATAAGAGTCTCGGAAAGCTGGCGTGCACACCAGCTTTCTGAGGGATCGCTTGTGCACGCCAGTTTTCCGAGACCCTGTATTTAGTTAGCGCAGGCAGCATGAAGCAGGGCTTTTATTGTGAAGATAGGAAATGTGCAGTCGGCCTTTAGAGTTTTGACGGAAGGTACGGCGCGAGAGTCTGTTGAAATAAAAAGTGTTTCTCGCCTTCCTCTCGGTCATTTTTAATAATAATGATCTTGCAGCAGCCAGCGTCATCTCACAAGACCCTCCGGTACCGTGAATGTCATTTAAGTGACGTCTTGGTGAAGATTGATGAGCACTAATTTTTAGGTCTATTTTTTTTAAAAGCCTGGCTGGAGATCGACTGACACACCCCCCGCGGTCGACTGGTAGCTCGCGATCGACGTAATGGGCACCCCTGTGCTACAGGAAGATATCAAGAAAAGAGAAAAAGCCATCAAAATAGGAGCGCAAGACAAGAAGTAAAACACTACACACAGGAAAACAGCAAAAAAGTCCAAATAAGTCAGGGTGTGATGTGACAGGTGGTGACAGTACACCTACTTAGAGACAAGAGCTATAGTGATGCATGCTTGCTTATGCTTTAAAGTCATATCCAACAATTACGGCAACGACTTTTTACTGTCAACTGAGTTTCATTTTTTAATGATTTCTGCTGGTGGTGTGCCTCAACATTTTTTGTGCCTTGGCTCAAAAAAATGCCCTTTGTCACCGATTCTGTTCATAACTTTTACGGACAGAATTTCTAGGCGCAGTCAAGGCGTTGAGGGGATCCAGTTTGGTGGCCGGGGGATCAGGTCTCTGCTTTTTGCAGATGATGTGGTCCTGATTGCTTCATCTGGCCGGGATCTTCAGCTCTCACTGGATCGGTTCGCAGCGGAGTGTGAAGCGACTGGAATGGGAATCAGCACCTCCAAGTCCGAGTCCATGGTTCTCGCCCGGAAAAGGGTGGAGTGCCACCTCCGGGTTGGGGAGGAGACCCTGCCCCAAGTGGAGGAGTTCAAGTACCTGGGAGTCTTGTTCACGAGTGAGGGAAGAGTGGATCGTGAGATCGACAGGCGGATCGGTGCGGCGTCTTTAGTAATGCGGACGTTGTACCGATCCGTTGTGGTGAAGACGGAACTGAGCCGGAAGGCAAAGCTCTCAATTTACCGGTCGATCTACGTTCCCATCCTCACCTATGGTCATGAGCTTTGGGTCATGACCGAAAGGACAAGATAACCGGTACAAGCGGCCCAAATGAGTTTCCTCCGCCAGGTGTCAGGTCTCTCCCTTAGAGATAGGGTGAGAAATTTTGCCATCCGGGGGGAGCTCAAAGTAAAGCCGCTGCTCCTCTACATCGAGAGGAGCCAGATGAGGTGGTTCGGGCATCTGGTCAGGATGCCACCCAAACGTCTACCTAGGGAGGTGTTTAGAGCACGTCCAACCGGTTGGAGGCCACGGGGAAGACCCAGGACACGTTTGGAAGACTATGTCTCCCAGGCTGGCTTGGGAACGCCTCGGGATCCCCCGGGAAGAGCTGGACGAAGTGGCTGGGGAGAGGGAAGTGTGGGCTTCCCTGCTTAGGCTGCTGCCCCCGCGACCCGAGCTCGGATAAGCGGAAGATGGATGGATGGCTCAAAAAATGTTCAAAAACAGTGTTCAAATGCATCCACATGAAAAATGGGGACCAGGAGCTGTCACTAGGAGGGGGGAGGCAGGCTGCAGCACGGCCAGATGCTGCGGGTGGAAGGCGGGCTTCACCACGCAAGAGATTCCCACGACCTCCGTGGCCTCCCCTCGCACGGCAGAAGTGGAAAGTCAAGCCCCTTCATGATGACTTTATCGCGGTTATAAATCCGGGTACGCTATGGCAGTGTTTTTCAACCACTGTGCCGCGGCACACTAGTGTACCGTGAGATATTGTCTGGTGTGCCGTGGGAGATGATGTCATTTCACCTAATTGGGTTCAAAATATTTTTTGCACACGAGTGATTATATTCCGCTAAAAATGTGCCTTTGTTGAGTGTCGGTGCTGTCTAGAAGTGTGTAATACTCTTCCATATCAGTACGTGGCAGCAGGTAAATTGCTTTGTAAATGTCGGGAACATTATTTGTCATGATCGCAATATGCAGATGACAGCGGGAGGCAGCGTGCAGGTAAAAATATATCTAATGCTTAAAACAAAAATAAACAATAAGGTGAGTGTCGCTATGAAAAGCATACTTGCCAACCCTCCCGGATTTTCCGGGAATCTCCCGAAATTCAGCGGAGCTGGAGGACCCGCCCCCTCCAGCTCCATGCGGACCTGAGTGGGGACAGCCTGTTTTCACGTCCGCTTTCCTGTTATATAAAAAGCTTGCCTGCCCAATCACGTTACAACATCTACGGATTTTAATAAAAAACTGCACACACAAGGAGACGAAGCAGAAGAACGAGGAAGTTACAGCCATTGGGGACGCCGTTTGTAATAGAGTGATTCTATGTTGTCTGTCGCCATCTCCTGGTGAATGTTGGCTATAGCGTTATGGGGTTTCTTTTGATTGGCCAACGATTTATGTGGTGTTGCGCACGTGACGGCAAGTGACTCTCGCCAGTACGCAAATGGCAGAACAAAGGTTACTCAAATAGTGAAAGGTAAGTGTTGTTGTTGTTTTTTTAGTAACCAGCAAGCACAGTACAGTTAGTAGAACAACTGTGTTTTCATTGCTGTGTATTTGATAGGTGCGTCTGAAATTCAACTATTTATTTTATTTATATATGTAATAAAATAAATATATATAGCTAGAATTCACTGAAAGTCAAGTATTTCATACACATATATACATATATATATATATATACATATATATGTATATATATATACATATATATATGAAATACTCGAGTTGATGAACTGTAGATGTAAATATACTCCTCCCCTCTTAACCACGGCCCGCCAAAACCACGCCCCCAGCCACGCCTCCGCTCCACCCCCGACCAGCCCCCCTACACCCCTTTCCCGAAATCGGAGGTCTCAGGGTTGGCAAGTATGATGAAAAGGCTTGAAGCTTAGGGACGGCTATGCTGAACGAAACTAAAACTGAACTGGCTGCAAAATGAACAAAAAACGAATGCTGGACAACCGCAAAGACTTACAGCATGTGGAGCAGCAGATGGCGTCCACAAAGTACATCCGTACATATCCAACAATTGCGAGAACTACTTTTGACTGTCAATATAGGCTGCTAATTTTCATTTTTTTAATGTTTTCCGCTACTGTTGTGCCTCTGGATTTTTCCTATGAAAAAAATGTACCTTGGCTCGAAAAAGGTTGAAAAACACTGCGCTATGGTACTAAGGTGGTGCTCCAGAACAGTGATTTTCAACCACTGTGCCGCAGCACAATACTGTGCCTATTTGGGTTAAAAATATTTTTTGCAAACCAGTAATTATAGTCTGGAAATTATGTGTCCTTGTTGAGCTCGGGAGGGTAATACTCTTCCATGCCAGTAGGTGGCAGCAGGTTTGTAGATGTCGGAAACAGCAATAAAAAAGGTATCTAATGCTTAAACCAAATTTAAACAAAAGGTGAGTGCCCCCAAGAAAAGGCATTGAAGCTTAAGGAAGGCTATGCAGAACGAAACTAAAACTGAACTGGCTTCAAAGGGGAAAAAACAGAATGCTGGACGACAGCAAAGACTTACTGTGGAGCAAAGACGGCGTCCACGATGGACATCCCAACATGACATGACAATCAACAATGTCCCCACAAAAAAGGATAGAAACAAGTGAAATATTCTCGATTGCTAAAACAAAGTAGGTGCGGGAAATATCACTCAAAAGAAGACATGAAAGGAAAATAGCAAAAACACCTACTTTGTACACCTACTTTGAGACAAGAGCTATAGTGATGCATGCTTGTTATAGTCATATCCAATAATTGCCGACGACAAATGTTTACTGTCAACTGAGTTTAGTTTTTTACTGATTTCTGCTGGTGGTGTGCCTCCGGATTTTTCCGACCCAAAAAAATGCGCCTTGGGTCGAAAAAGTTTGAAAAACACTGCGCTATGGTACTAAGGTGGTGCTCCAGAACAGTGATTTTCAACCACTGTGCTGCGGCACACTAGTGTGCCCTATTTGGGTTAAAAATATTTTTTCCAAACCAGTAATTATCGTCTGCAAATTATGTGTCGATGTCGAGCTCGGGAGGGTAATACTCTTCCATGCCAGTAGGTGGCAGCAGGTTTGTAGATGTCGGAAACAGCAGTAAAAAGGTATCTAATGCTTAAACCAAAAATAAACAAAAGGTGAGTGCCCCCAAGAAAAGGCATTGAAGCTTAGGGAAGGCTATGCAGAATGAAACTAAAACTGAACTGGCTTCAAAGGGAAAAAAACTGAATGCTGGACGACCGCAAAGACTTACTGTGGAGCAAAGACGGCGTCCACGATGGACATCCCAACATGACATGACAATCAACAATGTCCCCACAAAAAAGGATAGAAACAACTGAAATATTCTCGATTGCTAAAACAAAGTAGAAGCGGGAAATATCGCTCAAAAGAAGACATGAAATAGCAAAAACCTTAAAATAAGTCAGTTTGTGATGTGACAGGTGGTGACAGTACACCTACTTTGAGACAAGAGCTATAGTGATGCATGCTTAGTTATAGTCATATCCAATAATTGCCGACGACAAATGTTTACTGTCAACTGAGTTTAGTTTTTTACTGATTTCTGCTGGTGGTGTGCCTCCGGATTTTTTGACCCAAAAAAATGTGTCTTGGCTCAAAAAAAGGTCGAAAAACACTGCGCTATTGTACTAAGGTGGTGCTCCAGAACAGCGATTTTCAACCACTGTGCCGCGGCACAATACTGTGCCTATTTGGGTTAAAAATATTTTTTGCGAACCAGTAATTATAGTCTGCAAATGATGTGTCGTTGTTGAGCTCGGGAGGGTAATACTCTTCCATGTCAGTAGGTGGCAGCAGGTTTGTAGATGTCGGAAACAGCAGTAAAGAGGTATCTAATGCTTAAACCAAAAATAAACATAAGGTGAATGCCCCTAAGAAAAGGCATTGAAGCTTAGGGAAGGCTATGCAGAACGAAACTGGCTTCAAAGGGGAAAAAACAGAATGCTGGACGACAGCAAAGACTTACTGTGGAGCAAAGACGGCGTCCACGATGGACATCCCAACATCACATGACAATCAACAATGTCCCCACAAAAAAGGATCGAAACAACTGAAATATACTCAATTGCTAAAACAAAGTATATGCGAGAAATATCGCTCAAAAGAAGACATGAAATAGCAAAAACCTTAAAATAACTCCGGATGTGATGTGACAGTACACCTACTTTGAGACAAGAGCTATAGTGATGCATGCTTGGTTATATTCATATCCAATAATTGCCGACGACAAATGTTTACTGTCAACTGAGTTTAGTTTTTACTGATTTCTGCTGGTGGTGTGCCTCCGGATTTTTTTGACCCAAAAAAATGTGTCTTGGCTCAAAAAAAAGGTCGAAAAACACTGCGCTATGGTACTAAGGTGGTGCTCCAGAACACCGCCGTGTCTTCACTCTCCCTCGCCTCCAAGGAGATGCCGAGGCCGGGCAACGATATCCAGCTTTGGCGGCCAGGTTAAAACATGAAGAATAAGATAAGAAAACATACCAGCGCCAGACGGTCCCGGCTCCATCCCATCCACTTAGCCGCGCGGGTACAAGATAGCTAACCCGGGGTACCGCGGCCACTTCAGACTTCCAGCCCCCCTCCTGTGTCCTCTTCGCCGCCTTGTCGTCTCCCCTCCTCGGTCTCGTCCTTGGACCACCCCGCCCCCCAGACCCAGGGAGGCTGTCCCGATGACCTGGGAGCGATGCTGCGGCAAGTGTCCGCGTCGCCTATTCTCTCGCTGGGAAGGCGTCCCCCGATCAACCCCGGGCAAGTAACCGGCGCTGGGGGTGTCTGGAAGCGGTGTGTTGCGGCTCTCCTCGCCGCGGAGGCAGCAGGACTCTCCAGCCGAACACAAAAAAAAAAGGGCCAGCCCCTCAACCCCCCCCACCAAAAATCTTAAACTTCTTCGATGCCATCAAAACTGCAAGAAAACTGTTGGAAAACTTACTGCCGTACCCTAGTGGCTGAAGGTGGAACTACACCGCACCATTGCGATTCAACGTTAATGTGAGAAGAAACAAATATAATAAAATAATGTAATTCATTATTTATTTTGTGCGGCGGTAACAAATCATATGGTATCATGTGTTTGTATAACATTAATATTGTATGACATTTTATCAAACATTATTTGTATTCTGCGCTATAAAACAAATAATATACTATAAAATGACATGAAATAATAATTTTATACAAACACATGGTACCATGATATAGGAAAGCATAGGATAGGTCTTTATTGTCATTGCACAAGTACAACGAAGCTTAGTTTTCAGCACAAACCTGTTCAAGATTAGACAAACAAACAGTGTACAGCAGGGGTCCCCACACTTTTTCTGCAGGCGAGCTACTTTTCAATTGACCAACTCGAGGGGATCTACCTCATTTATATATATCATTTATATTTATTTATTTATGAAAGAGACATTTTTGTAAACAAGTTAAATGTTTTTAATGATAATACAAGCATGTGTAACACATATAGATGTCTTTCTTTCACGAAGACAAGAATATAAGTTGGTGTATTACCTGATTCTGATGACTTGCATTGATTGGAATCAGACAGTAATGATGATAACGCCCACATTTTCAAATGGAGGAGAAAAAAGTTGTCCTTTCTGTACAATACCACATGAAAGTGGTTGGTTTTTGGCATCTAATTCATCCAGCTTCCATACAACTTACAAGAAAAACATTGGCGGCAAATTCCGTAGCTTGCTTGATTGACATTCACGGCACCCGAGGGTCTTGTGAGATGACACTGGCTGCTGCCAGTTCATTATTATGAAAAAATGACAGAGAGGAAGGCGAGAAACACTTTTTATTTCAACAGACTTTCGCGCCGTCCCTTCCGTCAAAACTCTAAAGGCCGACTGCACATTTCCTATCTTCACAATAAAAGCCCTGCTTCATGCTGCCTGCGCTAACAAAATAAGAGTCTCGGAAAGCTGGCGTGCACAACTGATGTGCACGCCAGCTTTCTGAGGGATCGCTTGTGCACGCCAGTTTTCCGAGACTCTGTGTTTAGTTAGCGCAGGCAGCATGAAGCAGGGCTTTTATTGTGAAGATAGGAAATGTGCAGTCGGCCTTTAGAGTTTTGACGGAAGGTACGGCGCGAGAGTCTGTTGAAATAAAAAATGTTTCTCGCCTTCTTCTCGGTCATATTTTCATAATAATGATCTTGCAGCAGCCAGCGTCATCTCACAAGACCCTCCGGTACCGTGGATGTCATTTAAGTGACGTCTTGGTGAAGATTGATGATCACTAATTTTTAGGTCTATTTTTTTTAAAAGCGTGGCTGGAGATCGACTGACACACCCCCCGCAGTTGACTGGTAGCTCGCGATCGACGTAATGGGCACCCCTGGTATACAGGGTTACAGAACAAGAACGCTGATGAGTCGCCACAAGGCGCCCCGTAAAAGATGGGAAAAAGATAAACGCTGGGGAAGGATGAGTAAAAAAATACAATCCAGACTGGGCTCCTAAGGGGGCCCAGTCTGGAGTGGGGGAAAAAAACTCCATAGCAAAGCACATATACATATTACAACATACATCTCGAGATATCTAGCAACAGAGGGAAGGGAGTTCGGGGTCATGGTGGTAGGCCGCAGCTCTCAGGCGCTGACCATCCATTCATCACCCCTACGGGATTGCGTCGAGGGCGTTGGGTTGGGGGGCGGGGGGGTGTATGTGTGGTGTATATTTTTGTGGATGTGTGTGTGTGTGTGTGTGTAAGCCCGTAATGTGTCTCTGTTCCGCGGCCTTGGAGTATTGCAGTCGCTAGTCCAAAGTCAACAACAACAGGTGTGTGTCCATGAGAGACAAGAAGGGAATTTGTTGTGTCTTCGCTGCGCTGTCCTTAAGGAGAGTCTCCAAGCCAGGGAAACAATCCAAGTTAGAATGATTTTTATGCGGGGGAAAATAAAATTTGCTTTTCACTCTAAATTGTCTATGACTGGTCCTCAAAAACAGCGGGGTAGACAGTCCGATGTAATCCACAGTTCTTCCCGCATCCTCCAATCATTTGTGGCAGCTTTGGGGTACTTTGAAGACTGCCAGCAACTTCCAATTTGTCGACAAACCAGAGCAACGCTTACTCATAATTCCGAATAGGTGGATATTTTCACGTCCTCGACAGAAAGACTATCTTTCCCGGCTGGCCTGGGAATACCTCGGGATCCCCTGGGAAGAGCTGGACGAAGTGGCTGGGGAGAGGGAAGTCTGGGCTTTTCTGCTTCGGCTGCTGCCCCCGCGACCCGACCTCGGATAAGCGGAAGAAGATGGATGGATGTTTGTAAATGTTGAAATGTATAAATAAAGGTAAATTAAAAAAACAAAAAACATCAAAAACAATTGTGCGATGCTTTACATTTATGTTCCAAATAAACTGAACTGAACAATTAGTTTCAAAACTATAGGTTCGTTAAAATGAACAGAATACAAGTAAGAGTCCGTGGTGTGTCCAGCAACAACCGCTTCGCCACGACAGCAGGTTCCCCCAAACCCAAGATCTTGTCAATTTTGTTGAGGCCAGTTAGATAGTTCCAATGTTTAGATTTGGAGAGCAGTGCAAAAAGAGGCAACAAGAAAGTTAAGACAAGACAAAACAAAGAAGCAAGCAGGAGAGATAAGGTAGAGGAAAGGAGAGCATCCACCCTCGGTTAGTGCCAGAGAGAAAAAGTATAGTATAGTAGTACATGATACATGATATAGTACATTATTTGTATTCTCTCCTCTCTGAGCTGCCACCTTATCGGGGTAGAGGAGTTTGCGTGTAACAATGATCCTAGGAGCTATGTTGTCCGGGGGCTTTAAGCCCCCTGGTAGGGTCTCTCAAGGCAAATAGGTCCTAGGTGAGGGATCAGACAAAGAGCAGCTCGAAGACCTCTATGAACAACACGAACAAAGGACCCAGATTTCCCTCGCCCGAACGAGAGAGGCCCGGAGGTGGGGCACGATGGCGAGCGCCTGGTGGCCGGGCCTGTTCTCACAGCCCGAAGAGGCAACGTGGGTCCTCCCTCCAATGGGCTCACCACCCAAAGCAGGGGCCATAGAGGTCGGGTGCATTGTGAGCTGGATGGCAGCCGCAGGCAGGACACTAAGCAGTCCGATCCTCGGCTACATAAGCTAGCTCTTGGGAAATGGAACGTCACCTCTCTGGGGGGGAAGGAGCCTGAGCTAGTGCGCGAAGTAGAGAAATTCCGGCTGGATATAGTCGGACTCACTTCGACGCACAGCAAGGGCTCTGGAACCAGTTCTCTCGAGAGGGGCTGGACTCTCTTCCACTCTGGCGTTGCCGGCAGGGAGAGGCTAGTCTTGTTGACCCCCGGCTCAAAGCCTGCACGTTGGAGTTCAACCCGGTGGACGAAAGGGTAGCCTCCCTCCGCCTTCGGGTGGGGGGACGGGTCCTAACTGTTGTTTGTGCTTACGCACCAAACAACAGTTCAGAGTATTCATCCTTGTTGGGTACAGTCGAGGGAGTACTGGAGAGTGCTCCCTCGGGTGATTCCCTTATTCTGCTGGGGGACTTCAACACTCATGTTGGCAATGACAGTGAAACCTGGAGAGGCGTGATTGGGAAGAATGGCCGCCCGGATCTGAACCCGATTGGTGTTTTGTTATTGGACTTTTGTGCTCGTCACGGATTGTCCATAACAAACACCATGTTCAAACATAAGGTGCACTTGGCACCAGGACACCCTAGGCCGCAGTTGCATGATCGACTTTGTAGTTGTGTCATCGGATTTGCGGCCTCATGTTCTGGACACTCGAGTGAAGAGAGGGGCGGAGCTTTCTACCGATCACCACCTGGTGGTGAGTTGGCTGCGATGGTGGGGGAGGATGCCGTACAGACCTGGCAGGCCCAAACACATTGTGAGGGTCTGCTGGGAACGTCTGGCTGAGTCTCCTGTCTGAGAGAGTTTCAATTCCCACCTCTGGAAGAACTTTGAACATGTCACGAGGGAGGTGCAGGACATTGTCGAGGCGGCTGATTGGAGCTGTGGCCGCAAGGTAGTTGGTGCCTGTCGGGGCGGTAATCCTAAAACCCATTGGTGGACACCAGCGGTGAGGGATGCCGTCAAGCTGAAGAAGGTTCTTTTGGCTAATAGGACTCCGGAGGCAGTGGACAGATGAATGGATTACTTGTATTCTGTTCATTTTAACGAACCTATAGTTTTGAAACTAATTGTTCAGTTCAGTTTATTTGGAACATAAATGTAAAGCATCGCACAATTGTTTTTGATGTTTTTTGTTTTTTTAATTTACCTTTATTTATACATTTCAACATTTACAAACATCCATCCATCTTCTTCCGCTTATCCGAGGTCGGGTCGCGGGGGCAGCAGCCGAAGCAGAAAAGCCCAGACTTCCCTCTCCCCAGCCACTTCGTCCAGCTCTTCCCAGGGGATCCCGAGGTATTCCCAGGCCAGCCGGGAAAGATAGTCTTCCCAACGTGTCCTGGGTCTTCCACGTAGACTTTTACCGGTCGGACCTAGGGAGGCGTTCGAGTGGCATCCAGAGCAGAAGTCCGAACCACCTCATCTGGCTACTCTCCATGTGGAGGAGCAGCGGCTTTACTTTGAGCTCCCTCCGAATGACAGATCTTCTCACCCTATCTCTAAGTGAGAGACCTGCCACCCGGTGGAGGAAACTCATTTGGGCCGCTTGTACCCGTGATCTTGTCCTTTCGGTCATAACCCTAAGCTCATGACCATGGGTGAGAATGGGAACGTAGATCGACCGGTAAATTGAGAGCTTTGCCTTCCGGCTCAGCTCCTTCTTCACCACAACGGATCGATACAGCAACTGCATTACTGAAGACGCCGCACCGATCCGCATGTCGACCTCACCATCCACTCTTCCCTTACTCGTGAACAAGACTCTTAGGTACTTGAACTCCTCCAATTGGGGCAGGGTCTCCTCCCCAACCTGGAGATGGCACTCCACCCTTTTCCGGGTGAGAACCATGGACTCCGACTTGGAGGTGCTGATTCTCATCCCAGTCGCTTCACACTCGGCTGCGAACCGATCCAGTGAGAGCTGAAGATCTCGGCCAGATGAAGCCATCAGGACCACATCCTCGGCAAAAAGCAGAGACGTAATCCTGCAGCCACCAAACCGGAACCCCTCAACGCCCTGACTGCGCCTAGAAATTCTGTCCTTTCAATTTCAGTAAATAACTTCAATTTGGAACACAGCATCATCGTTTTCACAGCTTTTTGGTTGTTAGAGGTAGAGAGTGTTTTAACAGGGAGTTGTAATTATTTTATAAAGGCACAAAAACAGGTCGGGTATTGAGAAACAAAAAGAAGGACAATTTGGATCCACACTGTATGAAAAAAAAATTAAACGGAATTTTACTTTTTCAACCTCATTGCTAAGTTTTATAGATTTTTAAATGTAAGTTGTTTAGTCTTTATTTGAAGGGACAATGCACAGAAGACAGATATGTTCTGTACCAGATTATAGCTAAATAGCTCATTTCCATCTGCAGACCCTGGCTACCTAAATTAAAGGGATACAAAATCATACATACCCGCACACATTGGGACGTCTGGTCACTTGTAGCATATAAGAATATTCTATTACTGTTAAGCAAACTATCAATAGTAAAACATGTGTCATTTATCATAGCTACACGTATGACAAAAAAGGGGGTGAAAATGAGTGGTATTCAGTGAGGTAAGATGAATGAAATGCACTGAGAGTTCATTGCTCCTGCCAAATGAATTGCACTGAGTGGAGCGGATCACCACTCCAAGATGGCGGCCCCGCGTCTCGTCAGCACCAGTATGCAGTAGCACTCCATGATGCCTCCCCTTAAAACAGGGGTCACCACCTTTTTGAAACCAAGAGCTACTTCTTTGGTACTGATTAATCCAAAGGGCTACCAGTTTGATACACACTGAAATGAATTGCCAGAAATAGCCAATTTGCTCAATTTACCTTTAATAAATAAATCTATATATATATATATAAATAAATGGGTATTTCTGTCCGTCATTCCGTCATACATTTGTTTACCTTTTACGGAAGGTTTTTTGTAGAGAATAAATGATGAAAAAAACACTTAATTGAACGTTTTAAAAGAGGGGAAAACATGAAAAAAATGAAAATTTAATTTTGAAACATATTTTATTTTCAATTTCGACTCTTTAAAATTCAAAATTCAACCGAAAAAAAGAAGAGAAAAACTAGCTAGTTTGAATCTTTTTGAAAAATTAAAAAAAAGAATTTTTGGAACATCATTAGTAATTTTTCCTGATTAAGATTAATTTTAGAATTTTGATGACATGTTTTAAATAGGTTAAAATCCAACCTGCATTTTGTTAGAATGTATAACAAATTGGACCAAGCTATATTTCTAACAAAGACAAATCATTATTTCTTCTAGATTTTCCAGAACAAAATTTTTAAAATAAATTCAAAAGACTTTGAAATAAGTTTTAAATTTGATTCTACAGATTTCCTAGATTTGCCAGAATAATTATTTTGAATTTTAGTCATAATAAGTGTGAAGAAATATTTCACAAATATTCTTCGTCAAAAAAACAGAAGCTAAAATGAAGAATTAAATTAAAATGTATTTATTATTCTTTACAATAAAAAAATACATTTACTTGAACATTAATTTAAATTGTCAGGAAAAAAGAAGAATGAATTTAAAAGGTAAAACGGTATATGTGATTAGAAATCCTAAAATCATTTTTAAGGTTGTATTTTTCTCCAAAATTGTCTTTCTGAACGTTATAAGAAGCAGAGTAAAAACATAAATGAATTTATTTAAACAAGTGAAGACCAAGTCTTTAAAATATTTTCTTGGATTTTCAATTTCTATTTGAGTTTTGTCTCTCTTAGAATTAAAAATGTCGAGCAAAGCGAGACCAGCTTGCTAGTAAATAAATACAATTTTAGAAATAGAGGCAGCTCACTGGTAAGTGCTGCTATTTGAGCTATTTTTAGAACAGGCCAGCGGGCGACTCATCTGGTCCTTACGGGCGATCTGGTGCCCGCGGGCACCGCGTTGGTGACCCCGGGTTTAGCATCAATGTTTTCTACCTGTCAACTGTCAGTTTGGGCTCCTCGCCGGCTCCTCATCACCACTTCAAGATGGCGGCCCAATTCCTCGCGTCACAGCAGCCAATGCCGCGTCTACATCCACATGCTTGTCAAATCTTCCGTCACGTGACCGGAACAGCACCTACGTCATCTTACTCCAATGCGGAAAAGGTCGTCATCCTTAAAGCGGTGAGTTGGAAGCTAGGATGTGGAGAAAAGCTCGTCGTGTTGTGGCTGCAATGTCGCCCCGCTGACGGCTTTCAACCAATGTAGCTGTGTGAGGTATTTGGACAATGTCTTGTCGGCGTAACCTTACATTATTTGGCAGCGGACGTGTGGTGTGGGTGTATTATGAATAACATGTCATGTCTGGCTGTACTCGGGGATTCATGCCGGATAATGGCGACTAAAGGGTGTATTAAAGGCCTACTGAAAGAAGATGTTCTTATTCAAACGGGGATAGCAGGTCCATTCTATGTCTCATACGTGATCATTTTGCGATATTGCCATAATTTTGCTGAAAGGATTTAGTAGAGAACATCCACGATAAAGTTTGCAACTTTTGGTCGCTAATAAAAAAGCCTTGTCTGTACCGGAAGTAGCAGACGATGTGTGCGTGACGTCACGGGTTGTGGAGATCCTCACATCTGAACATTGTTTGCAATCATGGCCACCAGCAGCGAGAGCGATTCGGGCCAAGAAAGCGACGATTTCCCCATTAATTTGAGCGAGGATGAAAGATTTGTGGATGAGGAAAGTTAGAGTGAAGCACTAGGAAAAAAAAGGCGACAGCAGTGGGAGCGATTCAGATGTTATTAGACACATTTACTAGGATAATTCTGTAAAATCCCTTATCTGATTATTGTGTTACTAGTGTTTTAGTGAGATTATAAAGTCATACCTGAAAGTCGGAAAGCTGCGGTGACTGCCAGTGTCTCTGAGGGAAGCCATATGGCGGAGCCAAGAAAGTCACAGCTACCTTTTTGACAGCTGCTGCAGGCGGAAGCAAACTCCGCTCGAGTCTCTGGTAAGAGCTGACTTAATATCACAATTTTCTCATCCCAAAACTTTGCTGGTTGACATGTGGTAGAGAAACATGATCGCTTGACCGCTCTGTTCCATAATAAAGCTTCACAACATACAAACACCGGCTGTGTTTTGGTTGCTAAAGGCAGCTACAATGCACCGCTTTCCACCAATATCTTTCTTCTTTGACGTCTCCATTATTAATTGAACAAATTGCAAAAGATTCAGCAGCACAGATGTCCAAAATACTGTGTAATTATGCGATTAAAGCAGACTACTTTTAGCTGTGAATGGTGCTGGGCTAAAATGTCCGCTCCAACCAATAACGTCACAAGCACGCGTCATCATACGCGTCATCATTCCGCAACGTTTTCAACAGGATACTTTACGCGCAAAATTTAAAATTGCAATTTAGTAAATTAAACCAGCCTTATTGGCATGTGTTGCAATGTTAATATTTCATCATTGATATATAAATTATCAGACTGTGTGGTGGGTAGTAGTGGCTTTCAGTAGGCCTTTAACAATATGTGATTATTTGCTGTCACTTTGTTTGCTATTGGATTATTTAGTGACTTCATCACATCAACTGTTTCTCAGACTCCTGTTTATCAGAAAATGTCGTGGATACAAGAGGGCGAGCTCAACCTGCTCGAAAGGATTTCTGCCAACATTCTCAAGGTAATTTCTATTTTACTTTTATCTCAAAGGGCTGCACAAACCTTACGCCAATGTGCTTGCTGAGTTCTGTAGAATTCCGCAAAGTCTGGTTTTAAAGGAAGCCCTGTGATTATTGAATAATCACAGGGCCCTTTGCGGAATTCTACAGAACACAGCAAGCACATTTGGGACCTCAAAGACAATAATGTTGAATATTCAATAACATGGCAAATTCTTGCATCCAGCACACCTTACAACAGTGGTAATAAAAGATGCAACCTATGCTTGAAAGAGAAACTGTTTATTATATATCATCCAGACCTGTCATCTCTCAACAAGCGCAGTGAAATCATTTCAACATGCCGCCACAGACGGAAACACCTCCTAGATAACACATGAGCCAATCACCACACCCTACGCCTGCCTGTACCCACCCACTCTGTGCCCTATATAAACCATTGTATGTGAATGCTTCCATTAAAATGTCCTGATGATTGAGGGAACCCCTCATGAAACCGTTCTGTAGAGATGTAGTAGTCTTGTGATATTTCCCACACCTACATATTGCGCTCTACCACGGTATCGAGCACTGTTCTCTGGATAATCCAATCAAGACATGTATATGTATATATATATATATATATATATATATATATATATATATATACCGTATTTCCTTGAATTGCAGCCGGGGTGCTAATTAATTTAACACCTCTTCTCACTCCTGCGCTTACCAAAGGCATGCGGTCAAAGTAAGCATGCGCTAATTATTCTAAAACCTCTTCTCACTCCGGCACTTACCAAAGGCATGCAGTAAAAATTTGAGTGTGATGTAAACTTGGACCTTAAGTCCTACTGAATAGTTCTTAATCTTCTTCCCTTTATGCGATTTTAAATCACCGGTATTGAAATCAGCCTCCTCCATTTGGAAAATGATGACAGGGGAAGTGTCACTCGTGGCGACACGAGTTTGACCCGGCGGTACTTCAAGGCAGGCGCATACAATATGCCCTGCGGCAATTCAAGGAAATACGGTATATATGTATATATATTAGTGGTGTTGGAAAAAATTGATTCGAATATGAATCGCGATTCACAATCGATTCTGATTTTAAAAAAAATCTAATTTTTTGTGGGATTTTTTTTTTTATCAATCCAACAAACCAATACACGACAATACCATAACATTGCAATCCAATTCCAAAACCAAACCTGACCCAGCAACACTCAGTACTGCAATAAACAGAGCAATTGAGGAGACACAAACACAACACAGAACAAACCAAAAGTAGTGAAACAAAAATTAATATTATCAACAACAGTATCAATATTAGTTATAATTTCAGCATAGCAGTGATTAAAAATCCCTCATTGACATTATCATTAGACATTTATGAAAATAAAAAAAAAAGAACAATAGTGTCACAGTGGCTTACACTTGCATCACATCTCATAAGCTTGACAACACACTGTGTCCAATGTTTTCACAAAAAATAAAATAAGTCGTATTTTTGGCTAGTTTAATAGTTAAAACAAATTTACATTATTGCAATCAGTTGATAAAACATTGTCCTTTACATTTATAAAAGCTTTTAAAAAAAATCTAGTACTCTGCTAGCATGTCAGCAGACTGGGGTAGATCCTGCTGAAATCCTATGTATTGAATGAATACAGAATCGTTTTGAATCGGAAAAATATTGTTTTTGAATCGACAATCGCGTTGAATCGAAAAATTCGATATATAATCGAATCGTGACCCCAAGAATCGATATTGAATCGAGTCGTGGGACACCCAAAGATTCGCAGCCCTAATATATATATATTTTTTTCTTTTAATTTAGTTATATTTATTATTACTTCGGTACTCTTGTCTTGTTTTGTCTATTGTACAGTATTTTGTATTTCTATAGTGTTTTGTATATTGTACAGTATTGCTTCTTATTTTTATTGGATTGTTGTCTGTTTATTTGAATTGTTAGTTTTTCCTTTATTACCTCTTGTGTTATTTATTTTACCCCATATTTGTTCCCACTACCGCACTTTAAATTGGAGTCCTTAATCTCTATCCGTCCATCCATCTATCTTCTTATGCTTATCCGAGGTCGGGTCGCGGGGGCAGCAGCCTAAACAGGGAAGCCCAGACTTTCTTCTCCCCAGCTATTTCGTCCAGCTCTTCCCGGGGGATCCCGAGGCATTCCCAGGCCACCCGGGAGACATAGTCTTCCCAACGTGTCCTGGCCTCCTACCAGTTGGACGTGCCCTAAACACCTCCCTAGGGAGGCGTTTGGGTGGCATCCTGACCAGATGCCCGAACCACCTCATCTGGCTTCTCTCCTTGTGGAGGAGCAGCGGCTTTACTTTGAGCTCCTCCCGGATGGCAGAGCTTCTCACCCTATCTCTGAAGGAGAGCACTTTGATGTTAAAATACTGAACAGATGTTTATTGGACAAGGTAAACATCTGTTCGGTATTTTAACATAAGTGTTTGATTGTGGGGCATTTAAAACCACAAAATTCAAGGGCTCCATCAGACCCACAAACGCTGACTGAGTAACAACAATATGAACATTACACAAAGGTTAAAGGCCTACCGACAGCCACTACTACCGACCACACAGTCTGATAGTTTATATATAGATAGATAGATAGTAGATAGATAGTACTTTATTGATTCCTTCAGGAAAATTAAATATCAATGATGAAATATTAACATTGTAACACATGCCAATACTAAATTGCAATTTTAAAATTTGCGCCAAATATCCTGCTGAAACGTCTCGGTATGATGACGCATGCGCGTGATGTCACAGATTATAGAGGACATTTTGTCCCGGCATTGTTCCCAGCTATTAAGTCGTCTGTTTTCATCGAAAAATTCCACAGTATTCTGGACATCTGTGTTGCTGAATCTTTTGCAATTTGTTCAATTAACAATGGAGACATCAAAGAAGAAAGCTGTAGGTGGGAAGCGGTGTATTGCGGCTGGCTTTAGCAACACAAACAGCCGGTGTTTCATTGTTTACATTCCCGAAAGATGACAGTCAAGCTTTACTATGGAACAGAGATGTCAAGCGAACACGGTTGGATTGGACCACACACACAAAGTACAGTGTATTATGTGTATTAATATAAAACATTTTACCATTCTGTATTCTGAAGGCGATCTATGTCGTGTGCTACTCCAGCATCAATATGCGTCCTCCTGACTGTCAGCGTCGGGTTCAAAGCGGTATGGCTCTATCCCTTGTTGCGGTTGGGCCTGGCCGACTGGTCCTGCCACCCCCATGGCTACCACGGGTCCTCTCACAGCATCTTCCCTATCTGATGCGCTCGCTTGTCTTTTTTTTAATTTTTATTTATTTATTTTCCTAGTCCTTCACTCTCACTTTCCTCATCCACAAATCTTTCATCCTCGCTCAAATTAACGGGGAAATCGGTGCTTTCTCGGTCCGAATCGCTCTCGCTGCTGGTGGCCATGATTGTAAACAATGTTCAGATGTGAGGAGCTCCACAACCCGTGACGTCACGCGCACATCGTCTGCTACTTCCGGTACAGGCAAGGCTTTTTTATTAGCGACCAAAACTTCTCTTCTAAATCCTCTCAGCAAAAATATGGCAAAATCGCGAAATGATCAAGTATGACACACAGAATGTACCTGCTATCCCCGTTTAAATAAGAAAATCGCATTTCAGTAGGCTTTAGTAACATCCTGTAATTTAATTGTGGTATTTTTATTCATTTCATCTTCTGGTTAGGGTTAGGGTTAGGGTTTGGAAATGAACACCAATGGGAGCATTTTAAAACGGTGCCATACTCAATTCTACCTATTTGACTGGTTAACCTTATCACCTAATTTTTTCAGAGAATATAAATAACGACAAATAGATACTATTAAATGCAACACACAAGTATAAAACAAAAATAATTTTTACATTTTCAGACTGTGCTTGGTCTATTTTCAAAATTAGAAAGCAATCTTTATATATACTGTATTCTTGAATTATCATGCCATGATTGCACCCGTGCAGCCCACAGTACTGTGATGTATTTAGTGTCCTCCTGAGAGCATTCATTTGTCAACTGATCTCCACTCCTTGCGTCCCAGGCAGGGCCCATGCCCAAACATGTGGCTTTCATCATGGACGGCAACCGTCGCTTTGCGCGCAAGAAAAACATGGAACGGCAGGAAGGACACACGCAGGGCTTCAACAAGTTGGCAGAGGTGGGGAGGCCGCATCATCTCTTGCATCATTTTCTGGTTTCTGTAGCCAACCTTTCTATCGCCTTTTAGACTCTTCGCTGGTGCAAGCAATTGAACATCCGAGAGGTGACCGTCTACGCTTTCAGCATCGAGAACTTCAAGCGCCCCAAAGATGAAGTGGACGGGCTGATGAACTTGGCCAGGCAGAAGTTTGAGAAACTTTTGGACGAGCGGTAAGTTTTTACTTACAAACCCCGTTTCCATATGAGTTAGGAAATTGTGTTGGATGTAAATGTAAACGGACTACCTTGATTTGCAAATCCTTGTCAACCCATATTCAGTTGAATGCACTGCAAAGACAAGATATTTGATGTTCAACTCATAAACTTTTTTTTTTTTGCAAATAATTAACTTAGAATTTCAACACGTGCCAAAGTAGTTGGGAAAGGGCATGTTCACCACTGTGTTACGTCACCTTTTCTTTTACAACACTCAATAAATGTTTGGGAACTGAGGAAACTAATTGTTGGAGCTTTGAAATTGGAATTCTTTCCCATTCTTGTTTTATGTAGACCTTCAGGCGTTCAGCAGTCCGGCGTCTCCGCTGTCGTATTTTACGCTTCATAATGCGCCACACATTTTCCATGGGAGACAGGTCTGGACTGCAGGCGGGCCAGGAAAATACCCGCACTCTTTTACTACGAAACCACGCTGTTGTAACACGTGGCTTGGCATTGTCTTGCTGAAATAAACAGGTGCGTCCATGAGAACGTTGCTTGGGGGACAACATATGTTGCTCCAAAACCTGTATGGACCATTCAGCATTAATGGTGCCTTCACAGATGTGTAAGTTACCCATGCCTTGGGCACTAATACTCCCCCATACCATCACAGATGCTGCCTTTTGAACTTTGCGCCTATAACAATCCGGATGGTTATTTCCCTCTTTGTTCCGGAGGACACCACGTCCACAGTTTCCGAATATGATTTGAAATGGGGACTCGTCAGACCACAGCACACATTTCCACTTTGCATCAGTCCAACTTAGATGAGCTCGGGCCCAGCATTACACCGTTTTAACTTGCACTTACAGATGTAGTGACCAACTATAGTTACTGACAGTGGTTTTATGAAGTGTTCCTGAGCCCATGTGATGATATCCTTTACACACTGATGTCGGTTTTTGATGCAGTACTGCCTGAGGGATCAACGGTTTGTAATATCGTCGCTTACGTGCAGTGATTTTTCCAGATTCTCTGAACCTTTTGATGATTTCACGGACCGTAGATGGTAAAATCCCTAAATTCCTTGCAATAGCTCGTTGAGAAATGTTGTTCTAAAACTGTTCGACAATTTGCTTACAAAGTGGTGACCCTCACCCCATCCTTGTTTGTTAATTACTTAGCATTTCATGGAAGCTGCTTTTATATCCAATCATGGAACCCACCCGTTCCCAATTAAACCGTCACACCTGTGGGATTTTCCAAATAAGTGTTTGATGAGCATTCCTCCACTTTATCAGTATGTATTGCCACCTTTCCCAACTTCTTTATCATGTGTTGCTGGCATCAAACTCTAAAGTTAATGATTATTTGCAACAAAAAAAAAATGTTTATCATTTTGAACATCAAATATGTTGTCTTTGTAGCATATTCAACTGAATATGGGTTGAAAATGATTTGCAAATCATTGTATTCTGTTTATATTTACATCTAACACAATTTCCCAACACTGATGACATTTATTAAACAGACAAGAAGCAAGGAATCATGCAGAGACAGAATTCAATTTGGCTCAATGAGGAGAGATGTATTGACCTGTACTCTTAGTTACAGATCCAACCTACGCTCTAAAGTAACAGTCCCACATGCTCCTCTAAATATTTGGGACGTCCCTGGTTACATCACTGAGGCTGCCTCTGAAAGAAGGGGGGTAATTTCAACAGCGCCAGTTAGACACAATATATGACTATTCATGAAATGCAAATGTGCTGACACTCGTGATATCGTCCTGTCTCTGCTCTGTCTGTGCCCAGGCACTCTATGTTCACCCTTGGCAGTCAGCAGGCTGGTTCTGGACACTAACACTGATACGAGACTATGTCCCTTTGCACAGATAGAAAACTACCACTTCAGCACAATTGATAATAACTATAGCAACTGCCTTTAAGCATAAGAGTTGTGTGAAAACTTACACATAATTATTCTAACGAGTGACACCGAATTATCCTTGTGGTTAGTCATATGCCGAGTCATACCAAAGACTATAAAAATTGGACCCATTACCTCCCTGCTTGACACTCCGTATCAATGGTTGGAATCGGGGGTTAAATCACCAAAAATGGTTCCCAGGCGCGGTCACTGCTGCTGCTCACTGCTGCCATCACCTCCCAGGGGGTCATCAAGGTTAATGGGTCAAATAGTGAGGACAAATTTCACTACACCTAGTGTGTGTGTGTGTGTGTGTGTGTGTGTGTGTGACAATCATGGGTACTTTAATTTCCACTGAAAAGGGTTTGTGTCATGTTTATCCTCCTCCAGAAACCATATTAAAACAAAACATATATTTTCCACAATATAAACAGCGTGTCTGCCCAATGACGTTATAACTGTAGAATGATCGAGGGCAAGTTCTTGGTTTCTTATGTGGGTTTATTGTTAGGCAGTTTAATTAACGTCCTCCCAGCACGGTAACAACACACAACAACAGCAGTCACGTTTTCGTCTACCATAAAGCAGTTCAGTTCGTCTGCCGTAAACAGCAATGTTGTGACACTCTTAAACAGGACAATACTGCCATCTACTGTACATGCATATGTGACAATAACATCTACGGCTTTTAGAGTGTGCAGTGCACAACTTCGCACACAACAAGGAGACAAAGCAGAAGAACAAGGAAGATACAGCATGTTCAGCATGGTTAGAAAAATAGTGACAGAGAATAGAACAAGGTGGGACAATTCAACCCTTAACTCAACAATGAGTAGATGAGTGTTGTGTGTGTGTGTATGTGTGTAAATAAATGAACACTGAAATTCAAGTATTTCTCTTATATATATATATATATGAGAAATACAAAACATAAATATAAGAGAAATACTTGGGGTGGATCGCTCGTCTGTGCATTGGTTGGGGACGTCTCAGCAGCGCATATATATATATATATATATATATATATATATATAAATAATATATATATATATATAATTTAATGTTTTTAGTCTAAAACGTCTATGGAAAAATGAACCTTGTTAGATATTATTATCCGTCAGTCTACCAGAGGGCAGCTGTGGCTATAAATGTGGCTTACCACCACCAGGTGTGAATGAATGATGGGTTCTTACTTCTTTGTGAGCGCGTTGAGTATCTAATAATAGAAAATCGCTATATCAAATTGATTCCATTATTATTATTTTCATTATGATTAAAAATGAATAAACGTCCAGTGCTCTTCTGCAGTTAAGTCAATGTCCATGTGTTTTATGAGGAAACAGTGCTTCAGAAGTGAAGTGTTCACTCTTAGGTCTGATGACCATGCAGCATATGATCATCATCAGTTGTGCTCGTGCTCATGCTCATGAATGAAAGAGTTGTGGACTTCTGCACTGTAATGCCCGGACTGAATGTACAAATGCAGACAAGCATGTTTCTGCTGACATGTGCAAATGTTGCAGGTTGCAGTCGTCCTCCCTTCTTCTTCTTCTTCTTCTTTTCAAATCTTTGTGTGTCTCATCGTCTGCCTGCAGGGAGAAGCTGGAGAAGCACGGCGTTTGCATCCGGGTGCTGGGCGACTTGAACCTGCTGCCGCCGGACCTCCAGCAGGTCATCGCCAAAGCCGTGCTCTCGACCAGAGCTCACAATAAGTACACAGATTCTCCTTCACATTCACGTAGTCTCTGCTTTTCTTCTACAGTTGTGATCAAAATTATTCAACCCCCACACAATTTTGGTGTTTTAGCAAGTTTGACATTTATTCCGTATTTTGTTGATAGTCATATCAAATACAGATGCATTAAATAGACAAATGCTACTTGAATTACAACATTATATTTTGTAACATACCAAACAGTGTCATTTCTCTTAATATCTCATTGACAAAGTTATTCAACCCCTTGAAGATCATAACTTTTAAGAACAGAATTTGAATAAGGTCTTTTCAATCAGCTGTTGAAAACACCTGTACATGTGATTAAAACCATAACGAGCAACAATTAAACTGATTGAAAAAGACTGTGACGCTCAGCTTCTTGTAGATGGTCAATGGTGTATTTGCAACATGGTGAAGTCCAGGGAGTGGTCAAAGAAGTCAAGAGAGGAGGTAATTTCTCTTCATAAGAAAGGGTATAGATATAAGAAAATAGCAAAGACATTACACATTCCAAGAGACACAGTTGGGAGCATAATTCGCAAGTTTAAAGCTAAAGGCACAGTGGAAACACTACCTGGGCGTGGTAGAAAGAGGATGCTGTGTGTGTACAGTGGTGAAAAACCCCCGGGTAACAGTTGAGGAACTACAACAGGACATACCAGAGGGCGGAACGCAGGTTTCGTCCCAGACAATAAGGCGCGCACTACGAGATGAAGGCCTCCATGCCAGAATTCCCAGGCGCACCCCACTTCTGACTACCAGGCACAAGAGAAATAGACTCCAGTATGCCAAAAATCATTTGGACAAACCCCAAAGGTTTTGGGAAACTGTTCTATGGAGTGATGAGACAAAACTGGAACTCTTTGGGCCTATGAATCAACGTTCTGTCTGGAGGAGAAAAACTGAATCTTACAAAGAGAAGAACACCTTTCCTACTGTTAAGCATGGTGGGGGGTCAATCATGCTCTGGGGCTGTTTCTCTGCCTCAGGTACCGGGAATCTCCAGCGCGTTAAAGGCATTACGAATTCTATTTCCTAGCAGGATATATTAGCTGCAAAAGTCATGAAGTCAGTGACGAAGCTGAGGCTTGGGAGACGTTGGACCTTCCAACAGGACAAGGATCCCAAACATACCTCCAAATCAACATCAGAGTGGTTGCAGAAGAAGGGCTGGAAGACTCTGGAGAGGCCTTCACAGTGGCCAGACCTAAATCCTCTAGAAAAGCTGTGGTGGGACTTGAAGAAGGCAGTTGCAGCACACAAGCCCAAGAATATGAATGAACTGGAGGCCTTTGCCCAAGAGGAATGGGCTAAAATACCTGTAGATGGTTGCAAGAAGCTTGTGTCCGCTTATGTATCACCTTTGAAGGATGTAACTACTGCCAAAGGGTGTTCTACTAAGTACTAAAGATGCATGGAACTAGGGGGTTGAATCATTTTGTCAATGAGATATTAAGAAAAATGTCCTTTTCTGGTATTTTGTAAAATACAGTGTTACAATTTAAGTTGCATTTGTCTATTTGACACATCTTTATTTGATATGACCATAAACAAAATACGGAATAAATGTCCAACTTGCTAAAACACCAAAATTGTGTGGGGGTTGAATAATTTCGATCACAACTGTATGCTTGACTGTTAAAAGTGATGGCCCTTTTTTTTTTCTTTTTTGCAGGTGTTTCTTGAACGTGTGTTTTGCCTACACGTCGCGGTATGAAATAACCAATGCGGTGAGAGAGATGGCGTGGGGGGTGGAGCAAGGACTGATTAAAGCCAGGTAAAGCACAAACACTTCAGATTTTGAGTGAGTTTTGTGCACTTGAACTTCACACTGCAAAAACTGAAATATAAGTAAGATTAAATATCTGAAATAAGGGTGATATTTTCTTATTTTCTGTCTGATAAGATAGTTCAGGGGTCACCAACGCGGTCGCCCGTAAGCACCAGATGAGTCGCCCGGTGGCCTGTTCTAAAAGTAGCTCAAATAGCAGCACTTACCAGTGAGCTGCCTCTATTTAAAAAAAAAAAATGTATTTGCTCGCTTTGCTCGACATTTTTAATTCTGAGAGGGACAAAACTCAAATAGAATTTTAAAATCCAAGAAAATATTTTAAAGACTTGGTCTTGACTTGTTTGTATAAATTCATTCATTTTTTTTACTTTGTTACTTATAACTTTCAGAAAGACACTTTTAGAGAAAAAATACAACCTTAAAAATGATTTTAGGATTTTTAAACACATATACCTTTTTACCTTTTAAATTCCTTCCTCTTCTTTCCTGACAATTTAAATCAATGTTCAAGTAAATACATTTTTCTTATTGTAAAATATAATAAAACATTTTTTATTTAATTCTTCATTTTAGCTTCTGTTTTTTCGACAAAGAATATTTGTGAAATATTTATTCAAACTTATTATGATTAAAATTTAAAAAAAATTATTCTGGCAAATCTAGAAAATCTGTAGAGTCAAATTCAAATCTTATTTCAAAGTCTTTTGAATTTCTTTTAACATTTTTGTTCTGGAAATTCTAGAAGAAATAATGATTTGTCTTTGTTAGAAATATAGCTTGGTCCAATTTGTTATATATTCTAACAAAGTGCAGATTGGATTTTAACCTATTTAAAACATGTATTCCAAATTCTAAAATTAATCTTAATCAGGAAAAATTACTAATGAAGTTCCATAAATTATTTTTTTAATTTTTTCAAAAAGATTCGAATTAGCTAGTTTTTCATATTTTTTCCTGTTTTCTACTCTTTTAAACCGACCAATTAAGTGTTTTTTTTTTTCATCATTTATCCTCGACAAAAAACTTTCCGTAAAAGGAAAAAAAATGAACGACGTAATGACAGACAGAAATACCCATTTTTTTTTATATATATAGATTTATTTATTAAAGGTAAATTGAGCAAATTGGCTATTTCAGGCAATTTATTTAAGTGTGTATCAAACTGGTAGCCCTTCGCATTAATAAGTACCCAAGAAGTAGCTCTTGGTTTCAAAAAGGTTGTTGACCCCTGTGCTATATGCTACTGTTGTAGCTATTAAAATGGATCATTTCATCGTTGGCGGTAACATATAAAAACTGACAAGGGCTGAACAAAAATGGCACCGAAAAGGAAATCATGTACTGCAGAATACAAGCTGGACGTAGTGAAATATGCAGCAAAAAACGACAAGAGGAAGCGGCGCATACCTTTGGAGTTGGCAGAGTTGTTTAGAAGCGACATCGAGGAAGAAGATTTCATGGGATTTATGGATTAGGAGTGACAAATTGTTTGGTAAACGTATGTCATGTTCTATATGTTATAGTTATTTGAATGACTCTTACCATAATATGTTAGGTTAACATAGCAGGCACCTTCTCAGTTGGTTATTTATGCCTCATATAACGTACACTTATTCAGCCTGTTGTTCACTATTCTTTATTTATTTAAAATTGCCTTTCAAATGTCTATTCTTGGTGTTGGATTTTATCAAATAAATTTCCCCCAAAAATGCGACTTATATTTGTTTTTTTCCTTCTTTATTATACATTTTCGGCCGGTGCGACTTATAATCCGAAAAATTCGGTACTAAAGGTTTTAAGTGTTGTACGATCATCCATCCATCCATCCATCTTCTTCCGCTTATCCGAGGTCGGGTCGTGGGGGCAACAGCCTAAGCAGGGAAACCCAGACTTTGTACGATCATACAAATGTTGTATTACATTTTCTTCTAAGGATATATTTCTCCTCTTTTGTTAAGAACAATTGTTGTACATTCTTGGCCGGCAGGTTATTGTTTGCTTTGTGCATCATTTTAAATGTTTGCAAATGTACCAAATCGTTCAATTTCAGTATTTGTGATTCAATAAAGTGTTTGTATGTTCTCTATATCCAACATGATGTATTATTTTAATTGATCTTTTTTGTAGCACAGTTAGTGAACGAAATGTACTTTTGTAGTGGTTTCTCCATATTTGTGCACAATAACTCAGATATGTAACACCTTGTGAGCAGTAGAGAATATGAAGTGGTCCAGAACATGTTTTGCTTTATTCCTTATTGACCTGTTTCTTTCTACTTGATGTTGTGTAACTAAACGTTGGTATGTTTGTGCTCAGCGACGTGTCCGAGGCGCTGCTGAGCGAGTGTCTGTACAGCAACAGTTCTCCCAATCCCGACCTTCTCATACGAACGTCAGGCGAGGTGCGCCTCAGTGACTTCCTCCTTTGGCAGGTGAGGAAGACAAAGCAAGCTGTGTTCCCTCTCAGGTGCGCGCCTGCGCAATTGTGCACTGCTCACCCGCCCTCTGCGCACAGCAAATCTATGCTGTGCACAAATTAAAATCCCATCTGAAGTTTAAACTAAATAAGCAGGTAACCATTTATTCTGTATGATTTTGCAATACAACTGAGTAAGAGGTGACATCAAGTGGCCACAACAGAGAAAACAATGTTGAATTACAAACCCCGTTTCCATATGAGTTGGGGAAATTGTGCTAGATGTAAATATAAACGGAATACAATGATTATTGTATTCAGTTGAATACACTACAAATACAAGATATTTGATGTTCAAACTCATAAACTTAATTATTTGCGAAAAAAACAACAACTTAGAATTTCATGGCTGCAACACGTGCCAAAATAGTTGGGAAAGGGCATGTTCACCACTGTGTTACATCACCTTTTCTTTTAACAACACTCAATAAACGTTTGGGAACTGGGGAAACTAATTGTTGAAGCTTTGAAAGTGGAATTCTTTCCCATTCTTGTTTTATGTAGAGCTTCAGTCGTTCAACAGTCCGGGGTCTCCGCTGTCCTATTTTACGCATCACAATGCGCCACACATTTTCAATGGGAGACAGGTATGGACTGCAGGCGGGCCAGGAAAGTACCCGCACTCTTTTTTTACGAAGCCACGCTGTTGTAACATGTGGCTTGGCATTGTCTTGCTGAAATAAGCAGGGGCGTCCATGATAACGTTACTTGGGTGACAACATATGTTGCTCCAAAACCTGTATGGACCTTTCAGCATTATGGGGCCTTCTCAGATCAATCAATCAATCAATGTTTATTTATATAGCCCTAAATCACAAATGTCTCAAAGGACTGTACAAACCACTACGACTACGACATCCTCGGAAGAACTCACATAAGGGCAAGGAAAACTCACACCCAGTAGGACGCCAGTGACAATGATGACTATGAGAAACCTTGGAGAGGACCTCAAATGTGGGCAAACCCTCCCTCTAGGGGATCGAAAGCAATGGATGTCGAGCGGGTCTAAGATGATACTGTGAAAGTTCAATCCATTATGGATCCAACACAGCCGCGAGAGTTCAGTTCAAAACGGATCCAAGAAAGTAGAAAGAGTCTCGTCCACAGGAAACCATCCCAAGCGGAGGCGGATCAGCATCGTAGAGATGTCCCCAACCGATACACAGGCGAGCGGTCCATCCTGGGTCTCGACTCTGGACAGCCAGTACTTCATCCATGGTCATCAGACCGGACCCCCTCCACAAGGGAGGGGGGGACAGGAGAAAAAGAAAAGAAGCGGCAGATCAACTGGTCTAAAAAGGAGGTCTATTTAAAGGCTAGAGTATACAAATGAGTTTTAAGGTGAGAATTAAATGCTTCTACTGAGGTAGCATCTCGAACTGTTACCGGGAGGGCATTCCAGAGTACTGGAGCCCGAACGGAAAACGCTCTATAGCCCGCAGACTTTTTTGGGGGCTTTAGGAATCACTAATAAGCCGGAGTCCTTTGAACGCAGATTTCTTGCCGGGATATATGGTACAATACAATCGGCAAGATAGGATGGAGCTAGACCGTATAGTATTTTATACCTAAGTAGTAAAACCTTAAAGTCATATCTTAAGTGCACAGGAAGCCAGTGCATTTGAGCCAGTATAGGCGTAATATGATCAAACTTTCTTGTAGATGTGTGAGTTACCCATGCCTTGGGCACTAATACACCCCCATACCATCACAGATGCTGGCTTTTGAACTTTGCGCCTATAACAATCCGAATGGTTATTTTCCTCTTTGTTCCAGAGGACAGCACGTCCTCTTTTTCCAAATATAATTTTAAATGTGGACTCGTCAGACCACAGAACACCTTTCCACTTTGCATCAGTCCATCTTAGATGAGCTCGGGCCCAGCGAATTCAGCGGCGTTCTTTGGTGTTGTTGCATAGCAGAGTTTTAACTTGCACTTACAGATGTAGCGACCAACTGTAGTTACTGACAGTGGTTTTATGAAGTGTTCCTGAGCCCATGTGGTGATATCCTTTACACACTGTCTGTTTTTGATGCAGTACCGCCTGAGGGATCAACAGTCCGTAATATCATCGCTTACGTGCTGTGATTTCTCCAGATTCTCTGAACCTTTTGATGATTTTACGGACCGTAGATGGTAAAATCCCTAAATTCCTTGCAATAGCTTGTTGAGAAATGTTGTTCTAAAACTGTTCGACAATTTGCTTACAAATTGGTGACCCTCGCCCCATCCTTGTTTATGAATTACTTAGCATTTCATGGAAGCTGCTTTTATACCCAATCATGGCACCCACCTGTTCCCAATTAGCCTGCACACCTGTGGGATGTTCCAAATAAGTGTTTAATGAGAATTTCTCAACCTTATCATTATTTATTGCCACCTTTCCCAATTTCTTTGTCACGATTTGCTGGCAGCAAATCCTAAAGTTAATGGTTATTTGCAAAAAAAATGTTTATCAGTTTGAACATCAAATGTGTTGTCTTTGTAGCATATTCAACTGAATATGGGTTAAAAATTATTTGCAAATCATTGTATTTTGTTTATATTTACATCTAACACAATTTACCAACTCATATGGAAATGGGGTTTGTACATAAGTAGTAACAGGTACATTCATAACATGTAATATTCACTTATTTTAAGCATATGACAATGTATTAATTTCACAGACCCATCACAACGTTCGCCTTTCCCTTCAACACCACCGCTAGTGTGCACCATGCATTAGCATCATGTGGCAGTATTGCTAAGGGCTGAACACGATAAACAAACTACGAACATAATAACAACAATCACTTAATGTACTATGTCTACTCTCACTGGGAGGCCGACTGATTGGATTTTCATATCTTCACGTTTAGATGAAGAATTAATAATCCTCCCGAATGGAAGAAAAAAACAAGATGCTGCAAACAAAAGTGTTTTTGAGTCTTTCTCACCCTCTTTGGGTGTAAGTTGGATGTCAAAGTTAACCAACTACTCTGTTTATGGCCACATCCTTCCTTCTAGAATAAACTTTTACCAGCTCAAAGGCGAGAGAGGAGCTCCCCAGCTCAGTATGTCAATATAAGTACCAATGATTATCCTCTGAATTTGTCCCATCACCCCCACCCCCTGGGAGGTGAGGAGAGCAGTGAGCAGCAGCATAAGCTAGTAACCGCTCTGATCACGGCGTCGCTCAAAATAGTTTCTAGACGTTAGCGCTTATAATAACAAAATTGCTAACACTTGCGTAATATTCCGCTCACAAAACATAAAAGGAGTTTTGCAAGTGCTTTTTGGCTGTTTTTCTAAAGGGCGGCATAGAGTTCTCCCATTCGCTGCATTGATAGCCACCTCATACTTGCTGTTTTTTTACAAATTACAATGCAAAAAAAACATAGGGCTTGTAGATGTTGGGGAACATTCCCTAAAATGTACAGTTTTCCTTTAAGTCTTAAGTTTATCTAATTTTACTAACTAGTTTACTTTCTATTGACGACATATATTAAACAGTTTCTGTACAGTAGGTCACAGCTTTATGGGTTATGGGTTACACTTGTATAGTGTTTTTCTACTTTTAAGGTACTCAAAGCGCTTTGACACTATTTCCACATTCGTGATGGCGACCACGACTCATCAGGAGCAGGGGTGTTCTTGCTCAAGAGCACAACAAACGTTAAAGTTAAAGTACCAATTATGTGTCACACACACACTAGGTGTGACAAAATTATTCTCTGCGTTTACCCATCACCCTTAATGACCCCCTGGGAGGTGAGGGGAGCAGTGGGCAGCAGCTGTGGCCACGCCCAGGAATAATTTTTGGTCATTTAACCCCCAATTCCAACACTTGACGCTGAGTGCCAAGCAGGGAAGTATTGGGTCCCATTTTTATAGTCTTTGGTATGACTCGGTGGGGGTTTGAACTCACGACCTACCCATCTCAGGGCGGGCACGAACCACGAGGCAACTGCGTGGGTCACGAGGCTACTGAGTAGGTAGTAGTCATGACTAGGATGGTGAAAGCTGGGGATCGAACCAGAAACCCTCAACTTGCTGGGACAAATCTACCAACTGAGCCACGCCCTCCCTTTTCACAAGGGTTCAAATCTAACTAATGGATACGTCCAAGAAAAGTGTTCAAATAACTATTTGTGTTATAATCTGCCTGTCACTGTTACTAAAGGAATGTAGAATGCTGTTTTGCATGTTAAGACACATCAAGTTTTTCGTAGTGTACTTGCAAAACATGCAGTTACTGGAACATCACATCTTGTCAAAGCTTCTTCCTGCTAGAAAACGTTGAGGAAATTGACTTGCGAGACAGCACCCTCTGCTGGATTTATAGCTGCACTATAATTCCAGCCCTCCATAGCACCATTAAAGAGCTTGTAGTCAGAGGATGTTAGCAACAATTCCACGGATTCCTAGGAGTCACTCTCTTTCCAATGTAAGCATTATGACCTAACAACTCGCAGATCAGCTTTGTGTTTTGTCAAATAGCTATCCTTGACTATATATTTTATTGTAACAACAACATAACTGCAAACTGTCAGTTGCTTCTCTTGGACTGCTTTAGTGTACAGTACAGGCCAAACGTTTCCTCTTTACATTGTAGATTGTCACATTGACTTCTCCGCCTTCAATTATCTCCATATTTTAAAGGCATCCCCGATACAAATCCTGGTTTTGTTCCTGGCTTTGTCATGAATAAGTTGAGAATGGTAACTTTTACATGTACCGGTACTAAGGTCTGACATGTTTAGTAACTTTACCAGTGGCAGTAGCCAGACCAAGATGGCAACCTGGATGTGACACACACACAGACTTTCTAATTAGTCAAACAGTGGTGGGCAGGGTATCAAAATGAAAACAACAATATTTCGGGGCTGTAAATCTAAATTTGAAATTAGCATATGAACTACTGTTATCAGTATAGAGGTATTGGTAAAAGAACATGATTAATGCCTATTGACATAAAAACCCTGTTTCCATATGAGTTGGGAAATTGTGTTAGATGTAAATAAAAACAGAATACAATGATTTGCAAATCATTTTCAACCCATATTCAGTTGAATATGCTACAAAGACAACATGTTTGATGTTCAAACTGATAAACATTTTTTTTTTGCAAATAACCATTAACTTTACAATTTGATGCCGGCAACATGTGACAAAGAAGTTGGGAAAAGTGGTAATAAATGCTGATAAAGTTGAGGAATTCTCATCAAACACTTATTTGGAACACCCCACAGGTGTACAGGCTAATTGGGAACAGGTGGGTGCCATGATTGGGTATAAAAACAGCTTCCCAAAAAAGTTTCAGTCTTTCACAAGAAAGGATGGGGCGAGGTACACCCCTTTGTCCACAACTGTGTGAGCAAATAGTCAAACAGTTTAAGAACACATTTCTCAGAGTGCAATTGCAAGAAATTTATGGATTTCAACATCTACGTACCATAATATCATCAAAAGGTTCAGAGAATCTGGAGAAATCACTCCACGTAAGCGGCATGGCCGGAAACCAACATTGAATGACCGTGACCTTCGATCCCTCAGACGGCACTGTATCAAAAACCCACATCAATCTCCAAAAGATTTTACCACGTGCTCAGGAACACTTCAGAAAACCACTGTCACTAAATACAGTTGGTCGCTACATCTGTAAGTGCAAGTTAAAGCTCTACTTTGCAAAGCGAAAACCATTCATCAACAACATCCAGAAACGCCACCGGCTTCTCTGGACCCAAGATCATCTAAGATGGACTGATGCACAGTGGAAAAGTGTTCCGTGGTCTGACGAGTCCACATTTGAAATTGTTTTTGGAAATATTCGACATCGTGTTGTCCGGACCAAAGGGGAAGCGAACCATCCAGACTGTTATCGACCCAAAGTTCAAAAGCCAGCCTGTGTGATGGTATGGGGGTGCATTAGTGCCCAAGGCTTGGGTAACTTACACATCTGTGAAGGCACCATTAATGCTGAAAGGTACATACAGGTTTTGGAACAACATATGCTGCCATCTAAGCGCCGTCTTTTTCATGGATGCCCCTGCTTATTTCCGCAAGACAATGCCAAGCCACATTCAGCACGTGTTACAACAGAGTGGCTTCGTAAAAAAAAAAAGAAAAAGAGTGCAGGTACTTTCCTGGCCCACCTGCAGTCCAGACCTGTCTCCCATGGAAAATGTGTGGCGCGTTATGAAGCGTAAAATATGACAGCGGAGACCCCGGACTGTTGAACGACTGAAGCTCCACATAAAACAAGAATGGGAAAGAATTCCACTTTCAAAGCTTCAACAATTAGTTTCCTCAGTTCCCAAACGTTTATTGAGTGTTGTTAAAAGAAAAAGTGATGTAACAGAGTGGTGAACATGCCCTTTCCCAACTACTTTGGCACGTGTTGCACCCATGAAATTCTAAGTTAATCATTATTTCCCCCCAAAAAATGAAGTTTGAGTTTGAACATCAAAAATCTTGTCTTTGTAGTGCATTCAACTGAATATGGGTTGAAAATGATTTGCAAATCATTGTATTCCGTTTATATTTACATCTAACACAATTTCCCATTTTATATGGAAACGGTGTTTGTATTTAATGATGACTTGACGTGACATTATTACATGTGGCTCCTTTTAAAGTTTGGATTGAAATGTGTCATCAATATAATCAACATTTTTATCAGTGGGATGATCAAATTAATGAATTACACAACAGTACTAATGACAAGGAACGATACTCTTGTTACATCGTTTCCTGTAGGACTTTCCTAACTTTTTATTCTTCTCCTTTCCCCGGCAGACGTCCCACTCGTGTTTAGTGTTCCAGTCGGTGCTGTGGCCCGAGTATTCCTTCTGGAACTTATGTGAAGCCATCCTGCAGTATCAAGTCAACCACCAGTCCATCCAGGTAAGGCTTTACTCCAGGCTGCTTTTCTTGCAGACCACCAGAGCATTCACTTGTAAAGGGGAACTGCATGTTTTTGGAGGTGTGCCTATTATTTACAATCCTTACGTAAAACAGGAACACATGTTTGTCTTTTTGTTAATGCATTCTAAACTGTAAATAAGGATTAGCAAAAGTCAGCTATCAATGGACTCTATTCCACCTACACTGAGGCGCATTCATTTCACAGACTCCTCACAATGTCTGCTTTTCCCTTCAACAGTAACCCGTTTTGGGACAAATGATGATTCAAGACCTTATATGTTTGAGTAGGGTTGGGTACTGTTCACATATGCATCGATATCAGTACTCAACGGTACCAATTTTCTGTACTGTTGAGGGCATGTGGTAAAAAATTGTTATTTGAGAGAAACCTTAAACATGTTCATTTATGAAATATTAAATGTATCAAAACTATTTGTATACCGTATTTCCTTGAATTGCCGCCGGGTATATAGTATGCGCCTGCCTAGAATTACTGCCGGGTCAAACTCGTTTCGCAAAATATTATTTTTATTAGCGCATGTCTAGAATTTCCGCCGGGTCAAACTCGTTTTGCCAAATGATTAGCATATGTCTAGAATTTCCGCCGGGTCAAACTCGTCACGTCACGAGTGACACTTCACCTGTCATCATTTTCAAAATGGAGGAGGCTGATTTCAATCATTTGAAATCGCATAAAGGGAAGAAGATTAAGAGCTATTCAGTAGGATTTAAGGTCCAAGCTATTGAATATGCTAAAAAGAACAGTAAGCAGCTAAGTTTGATTAATATACCGTAGCTGTGTGTGTCAAATATGAGTCATTAAATGACTCCCGCCTCCTGGTGGTAGAGGGCGCTAGTGATCCTTCTTGCGACTACTCGGCTGCAGAAGAAGTGACAACAAGCAGCAAGTGTGAGCAGCGATCGTTTATTTTTTCCTCTCGCTTGCACTTTTAACATGGAGGATTACTAATATATATCTAAAATATAACAGTTTTCTAAACTGGACTTTCAGTCGAAGCAGGAGGTAATAAAGGAAGATCTCCATCGAGACAGAGAGACTTTTAAAACTGAAGAAAGATAAGGAAGACTTCTATAAACAAGTTATCGATACTTTTGATCAGAAGGAGCTGCGCATGGGCTTCAATTATAAGTAAAGGTAAGACCATAATAATGCTTTTTTTTATTAAATGTGCTTTTCATGATAGTATCCGTAAATCACACTCAAATTTATAAGTGCAGGCCTAAATTTACCGCATGCCTTTGGTAAGCGCCGGAGTGAGACGAGGTTTTAAAATAATTGGCGCATGCTTGCCTTTACCGCATGCCTTTGGTAAACGCCGGAGTGAGAAGAGTTTTTAAATTAATTAGCGCCTCGGCGACAATTCAAGGAAATACGGTAGTTTTTTTATTGAATGGATCCCCATTAGCTGACACCAAGGCGACTGCTAGTCTTCCTGGGGTCAATATCGGAGCATGCAAAATATAAATACAAAGAATACATGCACTACTAAACATTATACAAAAGGAAAATAAGACAAAAAATAAGGATAAAAAAGCTAGTTAAACCCAGTATTAAAAATTCAGGTCATATGGGCAGCTGCAATAGGTCTATCTTCAAAGCTGTCTTGAATGACAATTTACTTTGTGAGAGATTAATGTGAGATGGCCACCATTTCCAGAATGATATACATCTATACATGACTATGTATAGTTAAATGTTTGCAATTCTTCAACATAAAAACACTTAACGACAACAGTTTTCTTAGTATTGCACAAAATAAAACCTGGCTCTATGTACTCTTTTCTTTTTCCATCTGAGAAATATGTGCTGAGTGTCCATGGAGGCAATTAGGTTAAAAACAAATGAGCAAAAAAAATGATAGAGTAAAAATAAAGACCAATTGAATGTGTTTCAAAAATATTAAACTCCTAATGAAAGTGAACATTAACATTACAAAGTACAGTACGAGGAACACAAATGATGGTGCAAGTTAAGGTATTGGAAGTTCAAATGTTTTCCTCAAGTGCTAGCAAGTCTAATTGCTAATTAGAGCAGACGTTTGGTTGATTGATTGAAACTTTTATTAGTAGATAGCACAGTACAGTACATATTCCGTACAATTGACCACTAAATGGTAACACTCCAATAAGTTTTTCAACTTTTTTAAGTCGGGGTCCACGTTAAACAATTCATGGTAAGGTGACATTGAAACATGGCACCGGATTAGCTGCCCATGCCTATTTTTGAACCTGAAAATAAGGAGGATGAGCTACTAGTTTTACAAGCTGTGTGCTTAACAAATCCTGCTCTAGCGAAACACTGTAAGCATCAGCAGCATCATCATCATTGGGGCAGTCTAGCTCGGTTTGTAGATTGGCTATGCCAGCAACTTGAAGGTTCCGGGTTCGATTCCCGCTTCCGCCATCCTAGTCACTGCCGTTGTGTCCTTGGGCAAGACAAGCTCCCAGTGCCACCCACACTGCTATAAATGTAACTTTGATATTGGGTTTCACTATGTAAGAGCGCTTTGAGTCACTAGAGAAAAGAGCTATATAAATATAATTCACTTCACTTCATCATGTAGCTTAAGAAACTCAGCTCGCTGCAGCCAAAACAAAACCACAGGACATGATCATTTTCCCATCAGATTTCTCAGAAAATCACATTCCAGCGATACATGCCTACTGTACCTGAGTGATTACATCAGGCCAGAGATAGACGTGGTCAATGTGCTCTGCAATTCACATTAAAGGCCTACTGAAAGCCACTACTAGCGACCACGCAGTCTGATAGTTTATATATCAATGATGAAATATTAACTTTGCAACACATGCCAATACGGCCGGTTCAGTTTAGTAAATTGCAATTTTCAATTTCCCGCGAAGTATCCTGCTGAAAACGTCGCGGAATGATGACGCGTGACGTCACCGGTTGTAGCGGACATATTCTTCCAGCACCGATCACGGCTAAAAGTCGTCTGCATTAATCGCATAACTACACAGTATTCTGGACATCTGTGTTGCTGAATCCTTTGCAATTTGTTCAATTAATAATGGAAACTACAAAGAAGGAAGATGTAGGTGGGAAGCGGTGTATTGCGGTGTTTCTTTGTTTACATTCCCAAAGCTTTACTGTGGATCAGAGCGGTCAAGCGAACATAGTTCCCGACCACATGTCAACCGGCAGGTTTCGGTGAGAAAATTGTGGTAATAAGTCGGCTCTTACCGTAGACATGAGCGGAGCTTGCGTCCTCCTGCAGCTGCGGACTCTCTTACCTCCTCCCACCGGACACACTGGCGGTCACCACACCCGTGGCCACACCCCTCCGACTTTCAGGTACCATATAATCTCACTAAAATACTAGTAACACAATAAGAAGATAAGGGATTTTCCAGAATTATCCTAGTAAATGTGTCTAATATCTGTACAACCATATAATCTCACTAAAACACTAGTAACACAATAAGCAGATAAGGGATTTTCTAGAATTATCCTAGTAAATGTGTCTAATAACATCTGTACGACCATATAATCTCACTAAAACACTAATAACACAATAAGCAGATAAGGGATTTTCTAGAATTATCCTAGTAAAGGTGTCTAATAACATCTGAACCGCTCCCACTGCCCTCGCCTTTTTTTTTTCTAGTCCTTTACTCCCACTTTCCTCATCCACGAATCTTTCATCCTCGCTCAAATTGATAGGGAAATCGTCGCTTTCTCTGTCCGAATTGCTCTAGCTGCTGGTGGCCATGATTGTAAATAATGTTCAGATGTGAGGAGCTCCACAACCCGTGACGTCACGCGCACATCGTCTGCTACTTCCGGTACAGGCAAGGCTTTTTTATTAGCGATCAAAAGTTGCGAACTTTATCGTCAATGTTCTCTACTAAATCCTTTCAGTAAAAATCTGGCAATATCGTGAAATGATCAAGTATGACACATAGAATGGACCTGCTATCCCCGTCATTTCAGTAGGCCTTTAACTTTCACTATCTTAGCGGTGAAACAGCAGCAGCTCACCGCCTCAATATGTCAATAAAGCAGCATGAATGGGCCGTGAAAATAAATGTACTCTGTTAGCACTCATAATAATATTGTTAGGTCACGAGATGTAAATGTAGTATTGTTGGTTTGTGGATGTTTTTCTTAGTTGGCTCTATTAGCTGCATTGTTATAGTTTAGAATACAGAAACAAAAATGATAAACGTGTTCTTGTCTTACATAAGGTTTGTGAACGATAGACAACATTCCCAAAGCGCAGTTCAATTTTAAACACGGTTATGGTCTTGCACGTATCCCAGAGCGCACGAGACCTCCACCGAGAGCACCAGGCCCTCCAGCAGCTGGAGTCGGACCGCGCCTGTGTCGCCGAGCACCTGCATCGTCACGGCAACGGGAAGCCCGCAGACGGCCACCGGAGGCAGGAAGCGTTGTCGCGCTACACCGCCCGCCGCCAAGAGCGAGTGCAAGTCTTCATCAAGGTGCTCAAGGAGAAGAGAGACTCTTTCTTTACCGACTTAGAAGCTGTGCCTCCATGTTGAAGTGGAGCCCCCATCCTGCCGCCGCATCCTCCCTTCCAGAGACGGAGTTGTGTAGATGATGAAGAAAAAGAATCACTAGAGACACGTTTCATCTTTGGTTGGTCAACTTCACCCCTATGGGGCTGTAGAGTTACTGTGATATTTATGATCCATTTTAAAATGTCTGGTCTTTCAAACGCATGCAGTGATGTGTTGGTGGTGTGACTTGTTGCCAGCACAGCTAAGTGTCAAGCCAATATTCTGATCAATAACTACATTTTGACCAGCTTCATGAACAAATTAAAGTGATTGCTGATTGCCAAACAATCATATGACTCAAGAATTCTTACCAATATTTTAATACGATTTAACTGACGCTTTAAACACCATTTGCACTATTTAGACTAGTGAGGAATTACAGTATTTCCTTGAATTGCCGCCAGGGCGCTAATTAATTTAAAACCTCTTCTCACGCCGGCGCTTACCAAAGGCATGCGGTAAATTTAGGCCTGTGCTTAAAAATTTGAGTGTGATGTAAGGATACCATCATGAAAAGCACATTTAATAAACATTTTTTATTATGGTCTTACCTTTACTTATAAAAGAAGTCCATGTGCAGCTCCTTCTGATCAAAAGCATCGATAACTTTTTTATAGAAGTCTTCCTTATCTTTTTTCAGTTTTAAAAGTCTCTCTGTCTCGATGGAGATCTTCCTTTATTACCTCCTGCTTCGATTGAAAGTCCAGTTTAGAAAACTGTTTTATTTTAGATATGTAATCCTCCATGTTAAAAGTGCAAGCGAGAGGAAAAAATAAACACACGCTGCTCACTCTTGCTGCTTGTTGTCACTTCTTCTGCAGCCGAGTAGTCGCAAGAAGGATCACTAGCGCCCTCTACCACCAGGAGGCGGGAGTCATTTAATGACTCATATTTGACACACGCAGCTACGGTATATTAATAAAACATAGCTGCTTACTGTTCTTTTTAGCATATTCAATAGCTTGGACCTTAAATCCTACTGAATAGCTCTTAATCTTCTTCCCTTTATGCGATTTCAAATGATTGAAATCAGCCTCCTCCATTTTGAAAATGATGACAGGTGAAGTGTCACTCGTGACGTGACGAGTTTGACCCGGCGTAAATTCTAGACATGCGCTAATAAAAATAATATTTTGCGAAACGAATTTGACCCGGGCCCTGTGATGAGGAGGCGACTTGTCCAGGGTGTACACCGCCTTCAGCCCGATTGTAGCTGAGATAGGCACCAGCGCCCCCCGCAACCTCAAAGGGAATAAGCGGTAGAAAATGGATGGATGGAAGGAGTTTGACCCGGCAGTAATTCTAGGCAGGCGCATACTATATACCCGGTGACAATTCAAGGAAATACGGTAACACCAAGAGCATATATATATATATATATATATATATATATATATATATGCGGGTACTTTCCTGGCCCGCCTGCAGTCCAAACCTGTCTCCCATCAAAAATGTGTGGCACATTATGAAGCGTAAAATACGACTGCGTAGAACGACTCTTTTTGAACACTTTCAAAGCTTCAACAATTAGTTTCCTCAGTTCCCCAAACGTTTATTGAGTGCTGTTAAAAGAAAAGGTGATGTAACACAGTGGTGAACATGCCCTTTCCCAACTACTTTGGCACGTGTTGCTGGCATCAAATTTTAAAGTTAATGATTATTTGCACAAAAAAAAAATGTTTATCAGTTTGAACAACAAATATGTTGTCTTTGTAGCATATTCAACTGAATATGGGTTGAAAATGATTAGCAAATCATTGTATTCTGTTTATATTTACATCTAACACAAATTCCCAACTCAAATGGAAACGGGGTTTTTAAAAAAGAACAGAGATTTTAAAAGATGTCATCAATGCCACTTGCTTCTTCGCCAAACAGCAGCTGGCGTTTCGTGGAAATGATGAGAGTAGGAGCTCTGCTAATCGCAGCAAATGTGTTGAACTCTTATAAGACTTTTAAAACTGAAGGAAGTGAAAGAGGACTTTTCCCAGAAAGTGACGGCTATTTTTATCCAGAAGGACCGGCCGGCGCATGGACTTCATTTATAAGGTAAGAAGCGATAACATTATTTTTCTTTCTTTTGTAATGAAATGCGCATTTTGTGGGTGACAGTTTGTATGTGTAAAGAATGCAGGAATTAAGCATTTCTTTCTGTGTCTTTCTGGCCATCTCCGGGTGTAAATTGGCTGTCAAAGTTGACCAATTTCTTGGTGTATGGCCACAACCTTCTAGATGGGTAGGTTGTGAGTTCAAACCCCCGCTGAGTCATACCAAAGACTATAAAAATAGGAGCCATTACCTCCCTGCTTGGCACTCAGCATCAAGGGTTGGGAATTGGGGGTTAAATCACCAAAAATTATTCCCGGGCGCGGCCACTGCTGCTGCTCACTGCTCCCCTCACCTTGCAGGGGGTGATCAAGGGTGATGGGTGGAATGCAGAGAATAATTTCACAACACCTAGTGTGTGTGTGACAATCATGGGTACTTTAACTTACTATCCAGGTGTGAGGCATGGTTTATACCAGGGGTCACCAACGCGGTGCCCGTGGCCACCAGGTCGCCCGTAAGGACCAGATGAGTCGCCCGCTGGCCTGTTCTAAAAATAGCTCAAATAGCAGCACTTACCAGTGAGCTGCCTCTATTTTTTTTTTTTTTTTTTTATTTACTAGCAAGCTGGTCTCGCTTTGCTGGACATTTTTAATTCTAAGAGAGACAAAACTTAAATAGAATTTGAAAATCCAAGAAAATATTTTAAAGACTTGGTCTTCACTTGTTTAAATAAATTAATTTATTTTTTTACTTTGCTTCTTATAACTTTCAGAAAGACAATTTTCGAGAAAAAATACAACCTTAAAAATGATTTTAGGATTTTTAAACACATATACCTTTTTACCTTTTAAATTCCTTCCTCTTTATTCCTGACAATTTAAATCAATGTTCAAGTAAATTTATTTTTTTATTGTAAAGAATAATAAATCCATTTTAATTTAATTCTTCATTTTAGCTTCTGTTTTTTGACAAAGAATATTTGTGAAATATTTCTTCACACTTATGATTAAAATTCCCCCAAAAATATTCTGGCAAATCTAAAAAATCTTTAGAAAAAAATTTAAATCTAATTTCAAAGTCTATTGAATTTCTTTTAAAATTTTTGTTCTGGAAAATCTAGAAGAAATAATGATTTGTCTTTGTTGGAAATATAGCTTGGTCCAATTTGTTATATATTCTAACAAAGTGCAGATTGGATTTTAACCTATTTAAAACATGTCATCAAAATTCAAAAATTAATCTTAATCAGGAAAAATTACAAATGATGTTCCCTAATTTTTTTTTAAATTTTTTTTCAAAAAGATTCGAATTAACTACTTTTTTCTTCTTTTTTTCGGTTGAATTTTGAATTTTAAAGAGTCGAAATTCTGCGATGAGGTGGCGACTTGTCCAGGGTGTACCCCGCCTTCCACCCGATTGTAGCTGAGATAGGCGCCAGCGCCCCCCGCGACCCCAAACGGAAATAAGCGGCAGAAAATGGATGGATGGATGGAAGAGTCGAAATTGAAGATAAACTATGTTTCAAAATTAAATTTAAATTTTTTCCCCCTCTTTTCTCCTCTTTTAAACCGTTCAATTAAGTGTTTTTTTCATCATTCATCCTCTACAAAAAAACCTTCCGTAAAAGGAAAAAAAATGTAAGACGGAATGACAGACAGAAATACCCATTTTTTATGTATATAGATTTGATTATTAAAGGTAAATTGAGCACATTGGCTATTTCTGGCAATTTATTGAAGTGTGTATCAAACTGGTAGCCCTTCGCATTAATCAGTACCCAAGAAGTAGCTCTTGCTTTCAAAAAGGTTGCTGACCCCTGGTTTATGACCTACTATTAACTTTCACTATCTCAGCGGTGAAACACCAGCAGCAGCAGCTCACCGCCTCCACATGTCAATATAGCAGCATAACTGTGCCAAATGATTATTTTTTTCAATCTGATTCATCACATTTGGGAATTTGGCGAAATTACTTGCTGGCATTATTACAATTTGCTTCAAGAAAAAGACCCCTTTTTGGAGACACCATTTTATTTTCAGAATGTCATTCAGGAACATTTGACTAAAATGAGACTATGTCTCCCGGCTGGCTTGGGAACGCCTCGGGATCCCCCAGGGAGGAGAGGGAAGTCTGGGCTTCCCTGCTTAGGCTGCTGCCCCCGTGACCCCCACCTCGGATAAGTGGAAGAAGATGGATGGATGGAAACAGTTTTACTGCATTTTGGACATAAATACCACAACTTTTATTGACCTCTCGTCCAAAGAAACTGTGATCAAACATGTCTATAAAAAATACAATTGCTGGTTTCCCCGAGCTGCTAAAAATACCACTGCGGTTGTTGTATGAGCTCTAGGCCAGTGGTCCCCAAACTTTTTGTACAAACCCTGTTTCCATATGAGTTGGGAAATTGTGTTAGATGTAAATGTAAACGGAATACAATGATTTGCAAATCATATTCAACCCATATTCAGTTGAATATGCTACAAAGACAACATATTTGATGTTCAAACTCATAAACTTTTTTTTTTTTTTGCAAATAATAATTAACTTATAATTTCATGGCTGCAACATGTGCCAAAGTAGTTGGGAAAGGGCATGTTCACCACTGTGTTATATCAACTTTTCTTTTAACAACACTCAATAAACGTTTGGGAACTGAGGAAACTAATTGTTGAAGCTTTGAAAGTGGAATTCTTTCCCATTCTTGTTTTATGTAGAGCTTCAGTCGTTCAACAGTCCGGGGTCTCCGCTGTCGTATTTTACGCTTCATAATGCGCCACACATTTTCCATGGAAGACAGGTCTGGACTGCAGGCGGGCCAGGAAAGTACCCACACTCATGGCTTGGCATTGTCTTGCTGAAATAAGCAGGGGCGTCCATGATAACGTTGCTTGGATGACAACATATGTTGCTCCAAAACCTTTATGGACCTTTCAGCATTAATGGTGCCTTCACAGATGTGTAAGTTACCCATGCCTTGGGCACTAATACACCCCCATACCATCACACATGCTGGCTTTTGAACTTTGCGCCTATAACAATCCGGATGGTTATTTTCCTCTTTGTTCCAGAGGACACCACATCCACAGTTTCCAAATATAATTTGAAATGTGGACTCGTCAGACCACAGAACACCTTTCCACTTTGCATCAGTCCATCTTGGATGAGCTCGGGCCCAGTGAAGCCGGCAGCGTTTCTGGGTGTTGTTGATGAATGGCTTTCGCTTTGCATAGTAGAGTTTTAACTTGCACTTACAGATGTAGCGACCAACTGTAGTTACTGACAGTGGTTTTATGAAGTGTTCCTGAGCCCATGTGGTGATATCCTTTTCACACTGATGTCTGTTTTTGATGCAGTACCGCCTGAGGGGATCAACGGTCCGTAATATCATCGCTTACGTGCAGTGATTCCTTCAGATTTTCTGAACCTTTTGATGATTTCACGATAATTAAAAATTTTTTATTTTGGTTTCATCTGACCACATGACATTCTCCCAATCCTCTGCTGTATCATCCATGTATCCATTTTGGTATCAACTCAACTTGTGGTGTTTGGAGGAAGAAGAATACTGAGTTGCATCCCAAGAACACCATACCTACTGTGAAGCATGGGGGTGGAAACATCATGCTTTTGGGCTGTTTTTCTGCTAAGGGGACAGGACGATTGATCCGTGTTAAGGAAAGAATGAATGGGGCCATGTATCGTGAGATTTTGAGCCAAAACCTCCTTCCATCAGTGAGAGCTTTGAATGGTTGACCAAATACTTATTTTCTAAATAAATTCTTTAAAATTCCTACAATGTGAATTCTTGGATTTTTTTTCCCACATTCTGTCTCTCACAGTTGAAGTGTACCTATGATGAAAATTACAGACCTCTGTCATCATTTTAAGTGGGAGAACTTGCACAATCGCTGGCTGTCTAAATACTTTTTGGCCCCACTGTATATTTTCTTTTTAAATTTCTTGCGCGGCCCGGTGGTTGGGGACCACAGCTCTAGGCCACACCACGCATTTATACAAACCACTAAACGTATCTACACTTTCTAATAAGACGCCTAAATCCGTCTTTAGTAATTATCTGTAGATATATGTTGGTTGTATTTGTCAATTGACTTATATAATGCGTCCACTTTCTTCTAAACATTCGTCTTCAAGCCTCGCGTCGACAACACCACAGCGTCGATAACAAAAAAAGGGGGTGGGACCTGCTGGACACGTGACGTGGGCTGGGCCAATGGGAAGCGTCGTCTCGGCAAACCGGTTGAAACCGGTCGTGTGCTTACATTCGCTGCTATAAAGTGCGGAAACATTGCTGGGCTGCACATGCGCCATTTTTTAGCAGCTGCCCGCCCGAAAATACTTTTCACGCCCGCGTTTTCACGTTTCTCAACATGGCTAAAGCAAAGGTAAGGGTTTGAATTTGTTTTTTTTTTTTTTACTTTTTTTTTCCATTTCTAAAAAAGGCTGGTGGTGTTTTTTTTTTTTTTTTTCACCGAGCGGGTTTTACGGCTTCATCGCCATGACAGCAGCCAGTGGAGCCTAAATCCCACTTTTTGGACGAATTTTAATGCGTTTCTTGGCCATCACGTTATTATTGGCGTCAATTGCACTATTAATATTACATTTGTGGCGCATTTCCGACTGCCAGTCAAAATGTTGATTTAAGCGCCAGAAGACATCGGGAAGACGGGGGGAAGGGCGGCGGGGTCACGTGACGTATTTTGTTTGTTTTCCTCGCGCGTTTAATATATTCTGATGCAATTTATAATATTACGGCGTTTGCGTTCAAATTGCAACATTATCCAAGTAGAGCGTTTACTCGTCAGTATTACGGTGACGTATTGTTTTAAATCTGGGGGATGTTTACGGCGGCCTAAAAATTTGGCGGCTCGATACGGTTCTTGCCGGCGGGAAAAAAAAAAAGATGTAAACGTCCACACGGTGGTTTTGATCAAGAAACGTCGTGGAATCGCTGCGTTAAAAATAGTTTAGCAGATTAGGAACATCGGGGTTTTCTTGGGTTTCCGCGCGCCAAGATACAAAACAAAAGGCAACTGTCATGGCGCCAACGCGTTGTCATGGCAACAGCCCACCCCCCCCTATTTGAATTCAAATAAAGGCGCGAAGTTCAGGATGCATGTCGGACCACAACAGTTGGCATTTCGCTCTCGGTCGTCAGTCAATGTGTAAACTAGGGGTGTGGGGAAGAACCTATTCGATTATGAATCACTATTTAGAATCGATTCTCTTTTTTTTTTTAAATCCGATTAAAAAAAAAAAATCTATTAATCCAACAAAACAATACACATCAATACTATAACAATGCAGTTATTTCCAAAACCAAACCTGACCCAGCAACACTCAGAATTGCAATTGAAAGGAGACACAAAATAAACCAAAAGTAGTGAAACAAAAATGAATATTATCAACAACAGTATCAATATTTTTTTTTCTTAATATATCAATCCAACAAAGCAATACCATAACAATGCAATTATTTCCAAAACCAAACTTGACCCAGCAACACTCAGAATAGCAATAAACAGAGCAATTGAAAGGAAACACAAAATAAACCAAAAGTAGTGAAACAAAAATGAATATTATCAACAACAGTATCAATATTATTTTTTCTTAATATATCAATCCAACAAAGCAATACCATTACAATGCAATTATTTCCAAAACCAAACCTGACCCAGCAACACTCAGAATAGCAATAAACAGAGCAATTGAAAGGAGACACAGAATAAACCAAAAGTAGTGAAACAAAAATGAATATTATCAACAACAGTATCAATATTATTTTTTCTTAATATATCAATCCAACAAAGCAATACCATAACAATGCAATTAATTCCAAAACCGAACCTGACCCAGCAACGCTCAGAACTGCAATAAACAGCAATTGAGAGGAGACACAGAGCAAACCAAAAGTAGTGAAACAAAAATGAACATTATCAACAACAGTATCAATATTATTTTTTTCTTAATATATCAATCCAACAAAGCAATACCATAACAATGCGATTAATTCCAAAACCAAACCTGACCCAGCAACACTCAGAACTGCAATAAACAGAGCAATTGAGAAAAGACACAAACACGACACAGAACAAACCGAAAGTAGTGAAACAAAAATGATTATCAACAACAGTATCAATATTAGTTATAATTTCAGCATAGCAGTGATTAAAAATCCCTCATTGACATTATCATTAGACATTTATAAAAAAAAAAAAAAAAGCACAATAGTGTCACAGTAGCTTCTTAATCAATTATTATTTATTTAGCCCTAAATCACTAGTGTCTCAAAGGGCTGCACAAACCACAAGGACATCCTCATATACCCATATAAGGGTAAGGAAAACTCACCCCAGTGGGACGTCGGTGACCGTGACAATGATAGCTATGAGAAACCTTGGAGAGGACCGCATATGTGGGAAACCCCCTTCTCATAAACTTGACAACAAACCGTGTCCAATATTTTCACAAAGATAGAATACCGTATTTCCTTGAATTTCCGCAGGGTATATAGTATGCGCCTGCCTTGAATTACCGCCGGGTCAAACTCGTGACGTCACGAGTGACACTTCCCCTGTCATCATTTTCAAAATAGAGGAGGCTGATTTCAACACCGGTAATCTGAAATCGCATAAAGGGAAGAAGATTAAGAGCTATTCAGTAGGATTTAAGGTCCAAGCTTACATCACACTAAAAATTTTACGCATGCCTTTGGTAAGTGCCGGAGTGAGAAGAGGTTTTAGAATAATTAATGCATGCTTACTTTTACCGCATGCCTTTGGTGAGCGCAGGAGTGAGAAGAGGTTTTAAATTAATTAGCGCCCCGGCGGCAATTCAAGGAAATACGGTAAGTCATATTTTTGGTTCGTTTAATAGTTAAAACTAATTTACATTATTGCAATCAGTTGATAAAACTTTGTCCTTTACAATTATTAAAGATTTAAAAAAATATATATACTACTCTGCTAGCATGTCAGCAGAGTGGGGTAGATCCTGCTGAAATCCTATGTCTTGAATGAATACAGAATAGTTTTGAATCGAAAAAATATCGTTTTTGAATCGAGAATCGCGTTGAATCAATATGTAATCGAATCGCGACCCCAAGAATTGATATGGAATCGTGGGACACCAGAGGATTCGCAGCCCTAGTGTAAACCCTTTTTAACTTTGTTTTTCTTTTCTTCTTTTTCTTTTCAGTCATCTTCCACCGCCGAGGTTTGTACAAATCCACATAATTAATAATGTGAAAGTCATATCTGTGTATAATAATTGTGGGTTTACATTTTTGTCTTCTTTTTCTCCCCACAGAGACGAGTTTCCCAGCGCCTCTTAGCGGTAACGACACGTTTAGATACATCCTTCTTTTAAAAAAAAAAAAAAAAAAGGTTCTTCGTCTTTGTCAACACCAGTTGCTCACTGACAATGTGTTCTTAGAAGCAGCTTTTTACAAACACATTCAAATATCCATACAATCTCAATATTTTATTTTACAAAAATGGCAAATATCCACTGCGATGAGGTGGCGACTTGTCCAGGGTGTGCACCGCCTTCCGCCCGATTGTAGCCGATATAGGCATCCGCGACCCCAAGGGGAATAAGCGGTAGAAAATGGATGGATAGGCAAAAACTATGTCAGGGGTGTCCAAACTTTTTCCACTGAGGGCCGCACACGGAAAAAATTCATTTTCAAACCATAACAAAATATATATATATTTTTTAATCCTAGGGCTCCTGTGGAGCATAGAGGGTCTCAGCCACTAAAATGCTAAAAAAAATAAGTCAAATTATTATTTTTTATTTAATGCTTACAGTAAATCGCTGTATCAACTTGAGGTTGATATAAAGTAAAACCAATAAGGTTTTATGCCTTTTCCGTCAGACAACTTTGTTTTTTAATAGTAAAACTGAAATATGCAGTATTTAGATATATAGATGGTACTTTATTGATTCCTTCAGGAGAGTTCCTTTATTTAGCAATTAAAGCCCTCAAAGATCAATAATGCAGGACACCATTGATATTAATTATTTGATATTTTTGAATGATCACAGTGAAAAGTTAAATAAAATCCTACTAAATATATTTGAGATCCGAAAGGTTCCCCACTCATAAAGTGATACATTTTTATTAGTTTTTTTTTTTTTTTTTACTTTTAACACTTAAATTTTAAGGTCAACTTCCGATATATCTGTCGATTTTAAGTTTGAACAATTATTTTGTTTGTTTTATGCTCTTTTGTCAAAACTTTGATTTTTTTTTTTTTATATGGCAACCACACAACATATGCAATATTTTTTCCACATAAAACATTTTAAAGTGATAATTTTTAAGTAATAATTCATTATAACATTGATTTTTTTTGTCCTTTTTTTTGAGCAATGGAATAAAAAGAAAATAAAGACAGCTTTGTGTCAACATTGCCACTTTTTCTCATTACAGTTCACCTCATTCCACTTTTTTAAAATTTTGCAATACAATCAGTTTTGCAATTTTTGCAGAATGTGTGGCGGGCCGGTAAACGATTAGCCGCGGGCTGCACTTTGGACACCCCTGCTGTATTTAATAGATAATTGATCAAGTTTAGTGTGGAAGTAAAGTGCAATAATAGCTTATTGAGTCATGAGGTATGTGTACAAATATTAGGAGTCTAAAAATATAAACAGAAAGTTTTATAATGTTAAATTAAGTGCAGGACATAAACCAAGCAGCAACATATTACATCCTGATAAGTCATGATAATATTAAAGACTCATCAATGCGTTCATGCAACCAAAGACAAGAAAATATAAACAGTCTTAACAGACATTTTTTGTCGTCAGACACAGTTTTCAGTATATTTAGATGCAATCTTTACCTAGTCATAACATGATATATATATATATATATTTTTTTTTTTTATTGAATAATGTTAAAAGGAAATAAGCAGATAAAAACATGCTATTGCAGTCATGAAGAATGAGCAACATAAATCACATGAAGTGTGTTTAAACTTTAACTTAAGTACCAATGACACATGGTCTGGTGAAATTTGTGCTCTGCATT